>NC_056731.1:537501915-537826915 GCF_019279795.1 Protopterus annectens
TTATTTCCCTGGAATGCTAATTCCACCTAATACGCTTCTCAGCTTCTGTGGATCACTAGTGATATCTGCATTGCTTACTGTACTTATTTCCTTGTTTCACTTGAAAGAAAGTTGCTGTTTGTCGTTTTTGCATTTAGTTACTTGTAACACATTGCACTCAAGTTACCTGGCACTTGCTCACTAAAGCAATTATATAAGTCAGCACTAAAAATTAAAAGCACTACACCCTCACTCCCCACTGGCCCTTGTTTTCAATTATTAAGGAATTCCCAATATGATTCTAGCATGTCCAAAGGTCAGTTGTCAATCTCCTCTCCGGTCCAGCTGGTGAATCTGGGAATCTTGAGGCAATGTTATAACTGCCTCATGTACACAGACAACCCTCTCCTCCTCCCACATAACACAAATACTTGCGAGAGATGCAGCTATTTAGCCAAACTGGAGGCTGAGCTCTCTCAACTCAGGACTGGCAAGACCAGACAGGAGGAGAAGGCAACTACACACACCACAAAACCAGCCTCACATAATGCTACCACACCACTGAATCAAACACATAAACGCACAAAGACATACTCGGAGGCTCTGAGTAAAAATTTACCTGAACAGCAGAGGCCTCCAAAGCAGACACCCAAACAACTGCTACCTCAAGACACCCCACAAGCAACACATAAACCACAAAAGCAGTGTGCAAAGCAGTCACAGCCCTTAAGGCCAAATACAACACCAAACATACTTGTCATAGGTGACTCCATAGTCAGACACACTGACGTCCCACTCACCAGGCTGAACAAGGAGAGGGTCACAGTAAGCTGCCTATCGGGCGCTAGAATCCGCCACATAACACAAGCAACTCGGGCCATTCCACGGCAAGTACAAATATGACACAGTCATTGTCCATGCTGGTGTGAATGACCTGAGACGTACCTCCCTGGACTACATGAAAAGAGACATAGAGGAGCTCTCTGATTATGTAGCCCAGGCAGGTATGACCCTGACCCTGAGCAGTATCCTTCCTTCACCAAGAATGATGCCATAATATAGAGACAAGATGATCAGCTTTAACAATTGGCTTAATGTCTGGTGTCATTCAAAGGGGATCCAGTGTCTGTCTGCCTGGGATGACATGCTTGACAAGCCACGCTGCCTCGCAAGGGATGGCTTGCACCTGTCACCCCTGGGATTCCAGATCTTGGCTAAGGCTCTTGCTACCCCTATAGTGCCTTTTTTAGGCAAGGCTCAAATTCTAAACCTACCACCCTAGAAAACAAAAATGGGAAGAAACTGAGGGTAATGCTGCTCAATGCCAGAAGTCTAAATCTCAAAATGCACGCACTCGAGGCCCTTCTCAGTATGGAGAACATTGATGTCTGTGCTGTAACTGAAACCTGGTTCAAGGCTCCTGAGAGCACCCCGGCACTATTAGGTTTTACCTCATATCATGCATTCTGGCCCCAAAACCCGGACCACACCACAAAAGGAGGGGGTGTATCCGTATTCATAAAGGATACCCACACCTCCAGGTTGGTGGCAACTCACGAAGCTTCAGAAACCATCCAGGTGCAACTAACCATAGGCAAAACTGCTCTACAAATTGTAGCATGCTACAGGCCACCCTCTCAAACTCAGGAACCTCACACAGCCTTCCTGAAGACACTGGAGGGTATAAAAGTATCTCCAAACACCATCATATTGGGTGACTTCAACTACCCGAATATAGACTGGGAACATTACTCAAGCCCTAACTTTCTAGCCCAACAGTTCCTGGAGTTCATAAACTCAAATGCCATGGAACAGCTAGTCACTGTTCCCACGAGAGGAGAAAATATGCTAGATCTCATTATCACAAACATGGGGACAAAATGCTCCACACCAGAAGTATATCCCTCATTGGTGAGATCTAATTATAAACTAATCTCACTGGAAATCCACATCCCGCCCCCACCCCAAACAAAAAAGACCACAGTGAAGAACTTCTCTAAAGCAAACTTCACACTAGTCAAGATTGGTGTTGCATCCTTCAAGGCCCATAAAAGGGAAGTCACCGCTGATCATTATTAGTAAAAAAATACGAGCACTCATAAAATCAACTAAGGCCAATTTTGAGAGAAAAATTGCCATGGATTCAAAGGACAATCATAAGGCCTTTTTCAGCTATGTTAGGAACCTGGGTGGAAACTCCCAGATATGCTCAGAATTAGTCAAAATGATACAAAAATCACTGAACCCACAGACATTGCCAACATACTGGCAGACAGGTTCAGTGCAAACTTCACCCCCCTCACCCCCCCTAAAGGAGAGATAACTATCCCACAGAGTGTAGCCTCCCAGACATCTCAAATGGGCAGGTGAAAGCTTCTCTCTCTAAAGCTAAAAACACAGCATCAATGGGACCGGACGGTGTCCCCGGCTGTGTGCTACATGAGCTAAATGAGGAATTAAACCCGCACATAAGGCAGCTGTTTAATCTCAGCCTTACCACAGGATACGTGCCCAAGGAGTGGCGTATGGCAACTGTGGTCCCACTCCACAAAGGCGGTGCCTCTACGGACCCTGGTAATTACCACCCCATAAGCTTAACAAGTCTAGTGTGCAAAGCTATGGAGAGGATCATAATGGAGCTCATAAACAAAGATATAGGGGACTTGCAGACATTGGACCCGACCCAGTTTGGCTTCGTCAAGGGCAGATCATGCCTTTTGCACTTGGTCGACTTCTTCGAAACAGTCACCAAGGCCATTGATGAGGGAAAGGCAGTCCATACAGCCTACCTTGACCTTCCAAAGGCTTTCGACACAATACCCCACTCGGGTATTGTAGAAAAACTTACCAGCTTAAATGTAAACCCATATGTCACAAGATGGGTTGCAAACTGGCTTAAGGACAGAACCCACAGGTTTAGAGTTGCTGGCGCTATGTCAGACTCCAAGCCGGTCACAAGTGGTGTCCCACAGGGCTCGATCCTTGGCCCCCTATTGTTCGGCATCTACTTCTCAGAAGTACAGGCCAACATGAGAGGACTTCTGCTGACCAAGTTTGCAGACGACTGCAAACTGGGCGCCATAGTGGAAAGTGCATCGGACACGGCTATCCTTCAGAAGGGACTCACGGAAACAGATAGCTAGTGCCAGAGCCATGGCCTGAAGTTAAACGCCAAAAAATGTATAGTCATACCCTTCGGGAAAAACAAGGTAACACCAAGCTGCCATATAGGTGGCAATCCACTAAGCACAGAACCTGGGGACCCAGGTTGACAGTGGCCTTTCTTTTGACACTCACATTGCTAAAGTGGTTAGAAAGACATTCTACATTGCCCACCAGATCATGAAGGGATTCACATCCAGATCTAGCGAGGTCATTGTTCCCCTATACTCTTCACTAATCAGACCAGTGATCGAGTACAATGCTCCATTCGGGATGCATCTCACCCGACATCTGCAGCAATTGGAGAGACCCCAAAAGTTCCTCACCAAAAGGATAAAGGGACTCAAAAATCTGTCATATGCTGCCAGATTGAAGAAACTCCAGCTCTATTCAGTCGCATACCGTCTGCTCAGAGGTGACATGTGCCTGACATACAAGGCCATGTCCAACCCAGAATTAATGGACATGCTCCACCTCAAAAAATCCAAATCCACCAAAACCACTAGAGCAAGCGACTTAAACCTTAGCACGGATATAAATAGGACGTGCTGGAGGGATAGATTTATCACTCAGAGACTCCCTATGCTGTGGAATAAAATCCTGGTCCATGTGAGGCAGACCTTATGTTAAAAAATACTGTGCCCATTAGTTTGTTGTGCCTCTGTCCAGCAGTGACACAGAGATGATTCCCGGGGTAAACCTACGATCTCCCGTCCACCGGTCAAGATTTCTCTTGAACAGAGCCAGCGAGGTGCTCTGCCTCACATGGACCGGGATTTTATTCCACAGCATAGGGGGTCTCTGGGTGACAAATCTATCCCTCCAGCATGTCCTATTTATATCCGTGCTAAGGTTTACGTCGCTTGCTCTAGTGGATCTGGTAGATTTGGATTTTTTGAGGTGGAGCATGTCCATTAATTCCGGGTTGGACATGGCCTTGTACGTCAGGCACAGGTCACCTCTGAGCAGGCGGTATGCGACTGAATAGAGCTGGAGTTTCTTCAGACTGGCAGCATATGACAGATTTTGGAGTCCCTTTATCCTTTTGGTGAGGAACTTTTGGGGTCTCTCCATTTGCTGCAGGTGTCTGGTGAGATACATCCCGAATGGGGCATTGTACTCGATCTTTGGTCTGATAAGTGAAGAGTACAGGGGAACAATGACCTCACTTGATCTGGATGTGAATCCCTTCATGATCAGGTGGGCAATGTAGAAGGTCTTTCTAACCACTTTAGCAATGTGAGTGTCAAAAGAAAGGCCACTGTCAACCTGGGTCCCCAGGTCCCTGATAACCTCTTCTGTGCTTAATGGATTGCCACCTATATGGTAGCTTGGGGTTACCTTGTTTTTCCCAAAGGGTATGACTACACATTTTTTGGCATTTAACTTCAGGCCATGGCTCTCGCACCAGCTATCGGTTTGACCCCTCTGAAGGATATCTGTGTCCGATGTACTTTCCACTATGGCGCCCAGTTTGCAGTCATCTGCAAACTTTGTCAGCCATAGTCCTCTTATGTTTGCCTGTACTTCTGAGAAGTAGATGCCGAACAACAGGGGGCCCAGGACTGAGCCCTGTGGGACACCACTTGTGACCGGCTTGGAGTCTGACATGGCGCCAGCAACTCTAACCCTGTCGGTTCTGTCCTTTAGCCAGTTTGCACCCCATCTTGTGACATATGGGTTAACATTTAAGCTGGTAAGTTTCTCTATAATACCCGAGTGGGGTATTGTGTCGAAAGCTTTTGCAAGGTCAAGGTAGGCTGTATGGACTGCCTTTCCCTCATCAATGGCCTTGGTGACTGTTTCGAAGAAGTCGACCAAGTTCAAAAGGCATTATCTGCCCTTGACAAAGCCAAACTGGGTCGGGTCCAATGTCTGCAAGTCCCCTATGTCTTTGTTTATGAGTTCCATTATGATCCTCTCCATAGCTTTACAGACCACGTTTGTTAAGCTTATGGGGCGGTAATTACCAGGGTCCGTAGAGGCACCGCCTTTGTGGAGTGGGACCACAGTTGCCGTACGCCACTTGGGCACGTATCCTGTGGTAAGGCTAAGATTAAACAGCTGCCTTATATGCGGGTTTAGTTCCTCGTTGAGTTTGTGTAGCACACAGCCGGGGACACCATCCAGTCCCATTGATGCTGTGTTTTTAGCTTTAGAGAGAGCAGCTTTCACCTGCGCATTTGAGATGTCTGGGAGGCTACACTCCACTGGGATAGTTCTCTCTCCTTTTGGGAATTCATGGAATCCAGTCTTACTCCTGACAGTTTACCACCAGCCCGTAGGAAAACTGACAGATATTACAGAGTACCTAACTCTCATAAATCTCTCTTTAAGAATCCTACTGTGGATCCAGAGACAATTTCCCAAGGACCTAAAGGCATTAAGGCTACTACAGCCAAAAACCCTACCCCTTCAGACAGAGATTCTAGAGCTTTAAACAGACTGGGCAAGAAGGTAGATACCTCTTCAACTCTTGCCATCAGTGTTTTGAATTGCCAATTTCACATGTTGAAATACCAGCAACATATTATGGAACTAATTTAAACAAAAAATGGTGTTACTTCCAGATTGTGCATAAAATAAATATTTACAAGAGTTAATGTATTCTGCATACCAAGTTAATAAACCTACTTTGCAGTGTGGGTTTGATGCCTGACACAAAGGCAGACTATGTTCTTAAAAAGATGGAGGAAAAAAGCTAAATGTATGCAAACTGTGAAAGATTTCTTACAGCTGCAGCCATCTAGATTCAGTAGGCACCGGCCTTCTTAAAACTGGTCCTTTCCAGTCCCTCCCAGGCCTTCTCAGTCCAAACCCAGGGGAAACAGACCAACAAGACAGCAGTCTCAGGGTATGCAGAGATCTAAACAATGGAGTGCTCCCACCTCTAAATCAGGGAGTGGTATGCCACTCCCTTATGGAAAAAGTTCACAATGACTTTTCAATCATCCTGCCCAGCCATGCCAAAGTACTTGCAGTCCTAGGAGGGAAACGCAGCCTTCATACAAAAAACTGGATGTCCATTACTCAGGACCGATGGGTTCTAAACATTGCATCCCAGGGATACAGATTCTATGTCCACTCACTGCCAACCCCAAGCTGGTTGCCAGACCTTCCTCCAAACCAGTGGGCAGAGGCTCAAAAACAAGTGCTTTCCCTTCTCAATATCTGGGCTATTCAAACCTGTTCCATTTGAACAAAGGGGACAGGGTTTCTACTCCAGGCTGTTCCTGGTGCCCAGAAAAGAGAGCTCTTGGGGCCCTATCCTGGATCTGTCAGTTCTCATCACCTTTCTGGTGGTCCCAAAATTCAAAATGCTTACACTGCAGCAGCTTGTTCCTGTGCTAGCCAAGGATGCCTTGTTAGTCACCCTAGACTTAAAATAAGCTTATCTGCACATCCCCATAAGGGAGCCCTGCAGGAAATATCTAAGTTTCAGGGCAGGCTGTATGCACTATCAGTTCTTTGCACTTCCCTTTGGCTTATCTACTGTGCTCAGAGTATTCGCAAAGTGCCTGGCTTCAGCCATCGCATACTGCAGGCTGAGAAATATTCAAATTTACCTATATTTGGACGCTTGCCTGATTCAGGCAGACAGTCAGGAATTGCTACTTCAGCACCTGGCATTTTGTAATAAGACTCATAACTTCACTGGGGTGCACCATCAACGAAAAGAAATCACAACTGGTGCCCAGTCAAAAAAATTGTATTCGTGGGAGCAAGCTTGAACACAACTTCCCAGATGGCATTCCTCGCTCCAGAAAAACAGGTCTATTTGACAAACTACTTCAAACTAATGACCACCAAAACCCTGCTTTCTGCAAGGAAAATTCTGCAAGCCCTAGGGTTCATGGCCTCATGCATTCTACTAATTCCGTATGCAAGACTGCATATGCGGAAACTTCAGTGGTACATAAAAAGTCTCTGATGTCAACATTCTCAGGACCTGGAAACAGTGATTCCTGTCATACCTTGTCGAAGGGCAGAGTTCCTTTGTTGGGCAGAGGCATGCAACCACAACAAGGGACTTCCTTTCACTCAACCCCTCGCCGCCCAAACCCTGACAACAGACTCATGAGATTATGCATGGGGGGCTCACATGGCAGGCAAATGCTTTCCAGGCAAATGGAGCCCAGAACAAATTCCTCTGCATATCAATCAAAAAGAGATGTTAGCTGTACAGAATGCTCTGACAGCCTTCAGATACTATATTCGTGTTTCACTGTTGCAGTCATTACACTTGGGTTATCCTGCTGGCAGGCGACCCGCAGTCGGCTAGAGTTCCAAAGTCTTGGTTCGGCGTCGGTTGCTGACACCTCTTCCCTGACGTCAGTGCGCCAGGGGTATAAAAGTTGCAACCGACGCCATTTTCTTCAGTCTTTCTTGCCGCGCGGTGCCCAAAGTAAAAGCAGTTTGCAAATGCCGGTCGGCCGACTCCTGAGATTTTCAAAATTGGATTTCAGAACCGAAGTCTTCAATAAAGCTTAAGTACCCCATTGGGGAAACTTTTTCTTGCTCCAGACCGATGTCAGTAAAAGTTAATAATTGTATTTCTTTTGGGAAGCAAATACCTCATAAGCACTTTCACTCTTACTGCATTCCTTGCCTAGGCCCTGACCACGACATTACTAGTTGTCGGTTTTGTGCTAGATTCAATAAATTTACTATTAAACGTCGGTTTGATTTTGCTTTACATTATTTTGGACGAAGATTTATTTACATAATGCCGTCGGAACAACCGACGACTGGAATGTATAAAAAACGCAAAGATAAAGAAAAAGACAGGCATTCGAGGTCCAAAACCGACAACGAAGCCTCTTCTAGGACAATCGCCGGTTCTCAGTGAGGCGCTTTCACAGCCTCTGACACCCGCTACCTCAGAGCCACAAGCCGTAACCGACAGCCACGTGGAGACACTGAGGCCTGTGGATACTCAAGGTATTGGGCCTATGGAAACTATACCATCAGATGGGTCCGGAGCCGCTTAGCAGGCACTTGCTTCTGAGGGTGTTTTCATACCTTCACAGCTTACAATTAAAGCTACTACAGCAGCAAAGGCAAAGTCAAAAACACCATTAAAGACAAGGAAATAAGTTCATCATTCTCCAGAACAGTCATCCATGCCAAAGAAACAGATGCTTAAAATGGTTGAAGACCTTATTACTTTAATCAGGGGCTCCCATCCCCCTCCTGACAAAAGGCCTAGGCAAGACACTGATTATGATTCCTCTGATCAGGTTCCCATTTCCTCTGATTCTTCTTCTGACCAGGGCTATTCCCTCCCTCCCTATGAGGACTCTGATGCTGAGGAGTCCATTCCTTCAGCCTCACCGCCTGAGGATTACTCTTTTTTGGGGAAACCCTGCACACCATGAGGGAGCATTTCCATTGGGAGAGCCAGGATTACTCAGAATCCAAGAAAAGGCTCAGAGATTTCCTTTTATTGCCTCAGCACAGGCCCCTAGCTATCCCCCCTGTGCTTGATCTTGTAGATTGTTTTTTTCTGAATCCAGTCCGTCTCCAGATTCTTTACCCCCTGCACCAGTAAAGCCAGACAGGTACTTACAGGGTCCCTGACTCTCATAAATTTCTTTACAAAAACCCCGCTGCAGACCCAGAAACAATTTCTCAGGGTCCTAAAGGGGTTAAAGCTTCCACGGCCAAAAATCCTGTCCCCTCAGCTAGGGATTCCAGGGCTCTGGGCAGATGGGGGAAAAAAGTTTACACTTCTGCTACTTTAGGTGTAAGTGCTTTAAACTGTCAGTTTCACATGCTTAAATATCAACAGTATCTCATGTCATTGTTAAAGCAGAAAATGGTTGCAAATATAGAAAGTCCTGACAGTAAAGAAATGCAGGATTTATTGCAAGCAGTTGAACAAGTGGGAAAGCATACTCTGCAATGTGGTTTTGATTCATTAGAGGCTTCTTGTAGAGTTGCAGTTACAGGCTCAGTTATTTGAAGACGTGCTTGGTTGAAAGAGCAAAGTTTACCTGACCATGTTAAAGTAAAATTATTAGATGCTCCACTACAGCAGGATACTTTATTTGGTGTTAAGGCAGAAGAGGTGTTAAAGAAAATGGAGGATAAAGCAAAGTCAATGCAAACTGTGAAACTGTGAAAGATTTCTTATAGGTTCAACCACCTAGATTTAGCAGAAACTGGCCTTCAAAAAATTGGTCCTTTCCAGTGTCAGACAGGCCACAAAGAGGCATATACAGACGCCCAAGAGGCAGATCTCAGCCCCAAGGCTCCTACAGACCTAAACAATGGGGTGCTTCAGCCCCCAAAGGATGGGAAGACAAATCACAGCCTTATAGGAAACGGTCAGAATGACATCCCCCTGCAAATGTCAAGCTCTTACCAGTTGACAGTACCCCTAGGGGGAAAGCTAGCACTTTTCTCAAAAAATTGGCACATGATCACCCAAGACCAATGGGTGTTGAATATAGTTTCTCAAGGGTACAGGTTCCACTTCCACACGCTTCCAAAACCAGAAGGTATGCCAAACTTGCCACAAAACCAATGGGCAGAGGCACAAAAACAGATTGCTGCTCTTATGGATATGGGAGCTATTCAAAAAGTTCCACAAGAAGAACAGGGCCAAGGAATTTTACTCACGGCTTTTCTTAGTACCCAGAAAAGACAAAGCCTGGAGACCAATACTGGACCTGTCAATCCAAAATGCTTTCCTGGATGTTCCAAAATTCAAAATGTTAACACTACAACTTCTGCCCATACTGGGCAAGGAGGCTTGGCTAGATGTTCATCGTGTTACCCTGCTGCAGTCATCACACTTGGGTTATCCTGTCGTCGGGCGGTCCTGCAGTCGGCCTGAATTCCAAAATCTTTGTCTGGCATCGGTTGCTGTCGCTTTTTCCCTGACGTCAGTGCGCCAGGAGTATATAAGAGGCATCCAACGCCATTTTCTTCAGTCTTTCTTGCCGCACGGTGCCCGAAGCAGAAGCAGTTCGCAAGTGCCGGTTGGCCAACACCTGAGATTTTCAAATCGAATTTCAGTTCGAAGTCTTCAAAGCTAAGTACCCCGTTGGGGAACCTTTTCTTGCCTCAGTCCGATGTCAGAAAAAGTTAACAATTGCATTTCTTCTGGGAAGCAAATACCTCATAAGGACGTTCATTCTTATTGTATACCTTGCCTAGGCCCAGACCACAACGTCACTGGTTGTCAGTTTTGTGCTACGTTCAATAAGCGAACTATAAAGCAACGCTTTGATTTTGCATGACACTACTTCGGTAGGAAATTTAATTACGCTATGCCGTCGGAGCAACCGACTACCGGCGTGCACAAAAAACGCAAAGATAAAGACAGGCAGCCTAGATCCAAGCCAGACTCCGAGGCCTCGGCTGGGCTGGTCGCCGGTTTTCAGTGAGGCGCCTACGCAGCCCTTGGCAACCGCAGAATTGGAACCCCAGACCACTTTGGATTCTCAAGCAGAGAGTTCTTGGCCGACGCAGCCATTTTCTTTAGGCCCTACCGACAACATTGTGGAAGGAGAAGCCGGTGCTGCGGAAACACCTTCGGTTACAGAAGGTGTCTTCCGACCAGCTACTCTCACCATAAAATCTTATGCTAAGCTTAAGACTCCTCTAAAACCAAAAAAGACTGCACATCAGTCTCCAGTTCAAGGTCCCATGCCTAAGAAACAGATGCTTAAAATGGCTGAAGATTTGATTTCTTTAATCAGGGGTTCCCAACCCCCCCCCCCCCCCCCAGACAAAAGGCCTAGACAAGAAGAGGATTATGCCTCCTCTGATCAAGTGTCTATTTCCTCAGGCTCCTCTGAGGAACAGGATTACTCCTTTTCCCCCTTATGAAGATTCTGATGCTGAAGATTCCATTCCCTCAGCTTCTCCCCCTGAAGACTATTCCTTTGGCGAAACCTTACATACCATGAGGGAACATTTCCACTGGGAAGGTCAGGGCTACTCCGACTCAAAGAAAAGGCTCCGAGAGTTTCTTTTACTCCCCCAGCACAGACCACTTGCTATCCCTCCAGTTTTAGACATTGTGGATGATGTTTACTTAGAATCTAGTCTAAATCCAGATTCTCTGCCTCCTGCTCCAGCCAAACCAGATAGATATTATAGAGTGCCTGACTCACACAAATTCCTTTACAAAAGCTCTGTTGCTGACCCAGAGACAATCTCCCAGGGTCCCAAAGGGGCTAATGCTTCTATGGCTAAAAATTCTGTACCCTCTGAAAGGGACTGCAGAGCACTAGATAGGTGGGGGAAGAAGGTTTACACCTCAGCTACTCTAGCTACGAGAGCACCAAATTGTCAATTTCACATGCTGAAATACCAGCAATTCCTAATGTCTCAAATAAAACAAAAGATGAGCACGCACCCTCAACAGTCTGAATTCAAGGAAATGCAGGATCTGTTACATGCAGCTGAACAGATGGGCAAGCATACTTTACAATGTGGATTTGATTCCTTGAAAACTTCCTGTAGAGCAGCTGTTACTGGGTCTGTTATACATAGGCATGCTTGGTTAAAGGAACAAACTCTGACTGATCATGTTAAAGCAAAGTTACTAGATGCACCCTAACAGCAGGATGTCTTATTTGGGGTTAAAGCAGAAGATGTTTTAAAGAAAATGGAGGATAAGGCAAAATCTATGCAGACGGTCAAAGATTTCTTACAGGTACAACCCCCACGTTTCAGCAGAAATTAGACAGCAAAAAATTGGTCCTTTCCAGCTTCTGACAGACCACAGAGGGGTAAATACAGACGCCCAAGGGCAGAGGACAAGCACAAATCCCTTACAAACCTCGCCAATGGGGCACTGCAACACAGAAGGGAGGAGAAGACAGGTCCCAAACTACTAGAACACAAACACAATGACTTAATCCTCAAACTGCCAAGCAAAAATCTCTTGGCAGCTCCCTTGGGAGGAAAATTAGCATTTTTTTTTACAGACAACTGGCGCATCGTCACAAAGGACAAATGGGTCCTAGACAATGTTACGTTGTCAATCTCGCCTTCATCCTTGCTAGATGGGTTCGGAGCCGAACCTCGGCTCCGATCTGCCTATTACTAAAGCTCGAGAGCTATTTTTACTAGCTCGAGGCTATCCTATGTCCGTCCCATAATGCTAGGTGTGATGTACCCAGATCTCGTTTGCTGCTTCAGCTACGAGGTTGCGTTTTTTTCCCGGTTCAGGTTGTATTAAATTTTTTTCTTGGTTTTAGTCAGCTTTTTGGGTTAAAATATTAGCGATAATGTTTTTTAGTTACTACCCTTTAGATCCCTGTTTAGGATTCCCTCTTAGGTAGTTTTGATACAGTTTTTTCCCCTCACTTAATAGTTAGACCCTTGGCCAATCCTCTTTCATTCTTATTTGTCTGTAGTTGTATGTGTGTGCCTAGTTAGATTGTATTAATAAGTGTGGGGTTTTGTTATATTATTCTGGTCCGTTACAACTTTTGTGTGTGTGTGTGTGTGTGTGTGTGTGTGTGTGTGTGTGTGTGTGTGTGTGTGTTAGGTGATTGTGACTAGACCTCCCTTAGTTGTCCTTGTCTGCCAGTCATCCCTTTTTCAGGATGTCTAAAGACACTAAGGTCTCGGTCTTCAAGAAGTGTGACTCGTGGTGTCAGAAGATGTCTCTGACAGACAATCACACTTCTTGTGTATATTGCTTGGGCCCTCTGCACCTGCAGGACTCTTGTTCTGTCTGCCATGCGTTCAGCCCAAGAGTCCTACAGTAATGCAGAAATAAGCTTATTTTGAGAGGCTTGTTAAAGCCTTCGTCGGGTAAACCTTCTAATACCGCCAGACCGTCGGCTCCATGTTCGGAGCCTTCGCCGAGCGGTGCTACTACTCCCACTGCGTCGGTTCCGGCCGGAACCGATGATTCGAGGCCTCAGTCGGCTCCGACTCTGCTGTCGGAGCCATCTTCAAGCAAGAAGCATTCCAGGTCTCCTTCCCTGGAATCGGTCCATTCAGCTCCGAAGTCTCCCTTGTTATCGGAGTGGAGTCACAGGTCTCATTCCTCTCGGTCTTCCTGGCTGTCAGGCCATGACCTCGAGAGGGTGGTTAGCAGACTACTTAAGTCGCAGGTGCTGGCCCAAATGTTGCATAGCCCTCCTCATCAGGCAGTGGCTTTCACTACTCCCTCTTTGATTCCTCCTCCGACTCTTCCTGTGAGTTCGGAGCCGGAGATTGTAGGGGTCAGGACCGTCGGAACGTCGGAGCCGATACCACCCCTTTCGGCTCCCTCGTCGGCTCCAATCTCTTCCTTGGTTCCATCCTTGGAGGGATCCGTGCGCCGGGACTCTCTCGTTGGCTCCGAGGGGGCGAGTGGCATCGGACCCTTGTCCGACCCCGTTCTCCCTCTCGGAGCTTCGGCGCAGGTGAGTTCGGCCCCGACATTGGCCTCGCAGCCGTCCCTCTTGGTGCCGGGAGGAGTCCTTGTCTCTTCGGAGTGGGGACCCCCATCCCTGCCTGATGGGGGCTCCTTTGAGGTCATGAGGAGTGTGCTGGCCCCTGTGCCTGCTCCATGGTCGACTCCTTCGGCTCCTCCATCTATGGTGTCTGCTTCAGTCTCTACCCACTCTCTCGATCCTGAGTGTGGAGAACCGACGCTACAGGTAGCTCCATTGGGCGGATCCTCCTCTTCCGAGGCTTCCCCTGATCCTTCAGGGGAGCTCGCTCGAAAGAGAAAATGCAAGAGGAAGCATGTAGACTCCCCTGAGTCAGTCACATCGGACACTGACTTGGATGACTCAGAAGGGTCCCCAAAGTCCCCCTCTGAGGATGTCTCATTTTCTGACATCCTGGAGATTTTTAAGCAGAGGGGAAACTGGTCTGCCTTTAACCCTTCTGAGGACGAGTCTGTGTACCTGGATGCGTTTGGTTCTCGCCCTTCCACCTCTTGGGTGTCTCCGCCTTTCGACCCGCTCATGGATGTGGTGGCTAGAAAGGCGTGGATGGCTCCAGATACTATGGAACCAACTCCCTGGAGACCTACAAAATTTATTACAGCCCCTTCTGACAAGCAGTTTCTAACTAAGGGCGTCCCTGTTGATGCCATGGTGGTGGCGGCGGCCACTAAAAAGGAGTTGGCTTGACCCTTCAGTACCTGTCCATCCTCCTAATAAGGAATCTAGGACTATGGACAGGTATGGCAAGCGGATGTTTTCCTCAGCGACCTTTGCTATGCGGTCACTGAATTATTTGTGCCATTTCACCCATCTCCAGAGAGACCTTCTCAAGGAACTGGGTGCTACCTTACAGGACCTATCAGCTGCGGGGTCTCAGGAAAGATCAACTCCCAGCTGGGGACCCTAAACTCTATTGTCAACTCCTCCATGCGGCTCATTTCCTATGCAGCCGATGGAGCGAGTAGGGCTGCAGGCACGGGCATCGCTTTAAGGAGACACGCCTGGATGCGGCTTTGCAATTTTGCTGACCCTTTCAAGGCGTCCTTCACTAACACCCCCTTTGATGGATCTGCCTTGTTTGGACCTCAAGTGAAGGATACATTGACCAGGTGCGAGCAGGAAGGCAAGACTCTCTCTGCCGTAGGCGTCCGTTTTTCTACCCCTTCTTGACCATACCTGAAGGGTCAGAAAGGTGGGAAAATGTGGTTCTGCAAACCTCAGGGAGTACTGCCTGACGCACGTGGTTAGCTTCCCTCCAGAGGCAGAGGAGGGAACAATAATAGACACTGCCCGAGGGGCAGGGGGGGTCCGCAGAATCAGGGTAACGGAGAATCCTTTTCTGACAAACCCTTCTAGCACCCCTGAGGAGCTGCCCAACTGTCCACCTTCGGAGGCAGTCGGGGGAAGACTATCACTGTACCCAGAAGCCTGGCATTCCCTCACGCAAGACAATTGGGTACAGTCGATCATATCCGAGGATTACAAAATTCCCTTTATTCATACCCCACAACTGCCAAAAGGGCCCCTTCCAGATGTTCCACCCGGTCTGAGGGATCAAGCAGCACTAGAAATTTCAAAGCTGTTAGAAAAAGAGCCATCCAGCCAGTCCCAGCAGACCAGCAAGGATCCGGAGACTACTCCCAAGTTATTTTTGGTACCAAAAAAGACAGGGGACTGGAGACCTATTTTGGATCTCGGTAGGCTGAACAAGTCTGTTCAAAGAACGAAATTCCAGATGGTCATGCTTTAGTCCATTCTACCCTTCCTGGGTCAGGACAATTGGATGCACTCTATAGACCTTCAGGATGCGTACTATCATATCAAGATGAACAGGCGCTCCAGGAGGTTTCTCTGCTTCCAGCTGGGAGCCAGTCACTACCAATTCAGAGCCCTGCCCTTTGGCCTCACCACAGCCCCCAGGGTGTTTACCAAATGCATGGCAGTGGTTACGGCTCACCTGAGACGAAAAGGATTCCTGGTGTTTCCCTACTTAGACGACTGGCTCCTTACTGCCACCACCAAGCGTCAGCTACTTCATTCCAGAGATTATACTCTCAAATTTGCAATGAGCTAGGTATCTCTATAAACTCCGAAAAGTCTGCCTTGTCGCCTTGTCAGTCTATTACCTTCATAGGCACCGTTTTAAACACTGTGGAACTGTCAGCAAAACTGCCTGTACAAAGGATTTCAGACATTCGAGGTCATGTTCAAATCCTACTACAAGAGAGCAGAGTCCAGGCCAGATTCGTACTAAAAACCCTAGGTCTCATGGCAGCAGCTATCACATTACTCCCCCCTAGCTCGCCTTCACATGCGGATCCTGCAATGGATGCTGTTTTCCCAGTGGTCCTTTCAACAGCTTCCAATGTCACACAGCATTCTAATCACTCAGTCATGCAAAAGACACCTTTAGTGGTGGATGGTCTCCCCTAGGTTCTTCAGGGCAGACCCTTTGTCCTTCCTCCTCCTCCTGTGGCTACTGTGACAACAGATGCCTCCCTGAGCGGGTGGGGGGGGGCATTTTCAGGGCAGGACAGTCCAGGGCACATGGCAGCCTTTGGAAAGCCACCTGCACATAAATGTCTTGGAAATGAGAGCGGTGCTTTTAGTGTTGCAGGCCCTTCAAGACTCTCTACCCACCGAGACTATTGCAATTCAGACAGACAATATGTCTGTAGTGTGGTACATCAACAAACAGGGCGGAACCAGGTCCTACCCCTTATGTCGAGAAGCACTCCGACTGTGGCAATGGGCGATCTCTTCTCAACGGTTTCTGGTAGCAACGCATATCCCCGGGAAGTCCAACGTCATAGCGGACAGACTGAGCAGAGCCATTCTCATGCCCTACGAGTGGTCTCTCAACCAGCTAGTAGCGGAAAAAATCTTCAGGAGGTGGGGTCAGGCTTGCTGCGATCTTTTTGCAACCCCTCAAAACAGCAAGTGCCCAGACTTCTTCACCCTCTTCCCTTTCCCAGGTCTTCCCCCCAGTGATGCTCTAGTCCACGATTGGCCCCGGGGTCTTCTTTATGCTTTCCCCCCTTTCCCTTAATTACTCAGCTAATCCAGAAAGCAACTGTTTTGAGATCCAGAATGATCCTTGTTGCCCCTTACTGGCCTCGACAAATTTGGTTCCCGTTCCTGCAACGTCATCTACTAGATCAACCCTGGCATCTGGACCCAGTGCCAGATCTTCTGACACATCAGTTGGGCGGGCTGCATCAATCTCTTCAATCTCTCAACCTCACAGCTTGGTTGCTCCACTTCCAACCCTAGCCAGGCTTCCCTCAATCTCTCATTCAGTTTGTGGCGTCATCCTCGCTTCGCACAAGTCTACTACCAGAAAGACTTATGCTAGCAAATGGAAGCGTTTCTCTGTTTGGGCAGGGGAGAAACAAGATGACCCTTTTACAGCCCCTGTCCATACAGTCTTAGAGTTTTTGGCAGAACTTTTTCAAATGGGATCTTCTTCAGCCGCCATCAGAGTTCAGTTGGCAGCCATTGCGAATTTTCACATTGGATTGTCAGAGACCAGCATTATGTCACACAAACTTTGTAAAGCCTTTCTAAAAGGCACCCTCTTATTTAGGCCCCCGGTAAAAGATCCTCCCCCACCATGGGACCTAAATTTGGTGCTGTCGTCTTTAATTCTCCCTCCCTTTGAACCTGCTGCTTCCTGTTCATTAAAGTTGCTCTCTTGGAAAACTCTGTTTTTAGTAGTCTTCACTTCAGCGAGAAGGGTATCAGAATTTCAGGCCCTTTGTGTTCGCCCTACTTACCTTGTTTTTCACAAAGATAGAATGTCACTTAGGACTAATCCGTCCTTTTTACCCAAAGTACTCTCTGAAAAAGATTTGATTGTGAAACCTGCTGACAAAGGGGGGGGTGTAGTTCTGATGGATGTGGATGATTATGTGAACAGCATGAGGTTGTTATTATTGTCTGATCATAACACCTATAAGCATATCACTGCACAGCAGGTCTCATCCATTATACTAACAGTTCATGAAAATGTATATGATCTATTACTATGTAGACAAATTAGTGTTGAAATGTATGAATATTTGTTAGTATCTGATCCTGTCATTCCCATAGTTAAGGGACTCCCCAAGATCCACAAAGAAATTTGGCCTGCTCCGATGAGGCCTATTGTAGCGGGTGAGGGGTGGGTCACCGCCCATATATCGATCTTTTTGGAGAGCCTCTTACATCCAGTAGTGAGTAATTGTCACACCATTCTTAGTGACACTTACCAACTTATAGACAGCCTCAAGGGCCTACATTTAGAAATGAAGGACACAGAGTATCTCCTTATAACTATGGACGTGGAGAAACTCTTTACTTCAATCCCTAATGATACAGGGATACAGTACATTAGAGAGCTCTTGCATAAAGAAACACAGTTTACAAATAATAGAATAATACTGATAACTCAGCTCCTTGACATAGTGCTTAACAACAATGTGTTCATTTTTGAGAATGACTATTATTTACAGGCATGGGGGGTTGCAATGGGCACCCCCTGTGCCAATAGTTATGCTAACTTGGTGGTCTACTGGTGGGAAAAGTTGTTCCTGTTTACCCATGAATCTTCCAGATATATAAGATACTACAGAAGGTTTGTAGATGACATACTTATAGTTTGGGAAGGTACGTCAGACAGTTTTCATGATTTCCTTGGTTATCTACAAACCACAACAGATTTTTTGAGGTTTACAGTAGAGATTTCAAGTTATGAAGCTAATTTCCTTGATGTCACGCTCAGGTTGACAAAAGAGGGTGAGGTTGTGACCAGGATTTACAGAAAAGCTGTATGGAAAAATGCATTATTAGCACCAGATAGCATGCACCCAGCCTATACCTTTCGTGGCATAGTCACCAGTCAATTCATCAGAGTATCTAGACTCTGTCAAAATAGAGATGATCTTCTGAATGAAGTTAATAATATGGAAACTCTATTTAGGGATAGGGGATATGACATGACTATGGTTAGAAGGGTAAGAAATGAAATCTTTGGAGACTTAAAACATGATGCTAGTCTGGCATTCCATACCAAAAATGGACGCAGAATGGAAGCCACTATTGGCCCTAATATCCATGGAAAAAGGCTTAGCTATGTCATTAAATTCACCAATGAAGTGGAGAGTGTAAGAAGTGTGATTAGGAAGCACTGGAATGTCCTTTCAGTAAATAAAGAAATTAGCAATATTGTAGGCCCTATACCAATATTTTGTTACAGAAATTGTACCAATCTCAAGAGGCAATTATGCAATGACCGGCAGGTCACGAATATAGGAAAATCCACTAGTTTAGCATTAGGGGACTTGGTCAGAAAAGGAACATACCCCTGTCTACACTGTCCAAGGTGTAAGAGTATAAGTAATACACAGATTTATCAACATCCTAGTATGAATTTTGTTTTCAAACCCAGGTACTATGCTGACTGCAACACCAAAAATGTGATTTACCTGGCCACTTGTTCTTTCTGTACAGCATTTTATGTGGGTCTAACTAAGAGAAGGTTAAGGGACCGTATCTATGACCACCTATATGAGATCCGCAAACAGGAGGATACTAATGCTTTGGCCAGGCATATTAAAGAGTGTCCCTCTCATTTTTTCACCTTTAGGGTTTTGGACATAATTACTCCAACTTTAAGAAGAGGCAGTATTGAACAAAGATTGGCTAGAGCCGAGCTATATTGGATATTAAAATTAGCGGCACACATTTCACCAGGGCTGAATGGCTTCATCTCTATAAAACCTGTGCTGATTGAACGTAGATGAAGCTGGCCACTGCACTCAAGAACCCTACAGTTCCATACCTTCTTAGAAAGTTATGATAGTAATATTAGGCACCATGCCTTTTTTCTCAATTTGTGGTCTGTTACCCGGGCTTTTTCACTATTTATAGCCCTTTAGTAGTTGGATGTATAAGCATTTAACTTCAGGGATATTTTGCCACATTGGAAGTTGTTGCTCAATATTATATGCTGGATTTATTATACAGCGTTAACTTTATATTAGGTTATATATCTCCTATATTATACATGTTCATGATGGGCAATAGATAAGTATAGTTATTGATATCCAGGTTGTATATACATGTTTTTTAATCTTTATTTTATTGATTGTATCACATCTTATATCCTATAGTAAGGGTATGTTTTAACTTGATAGAATGGCGTTTTAAGATTAGCCTTTGATCCTATATATATATATAGCAAGGGTATATGTTGGTTGGATAGAATGGCGTTTTGAGATAGCCTTTGATCCTACATATATATTTGTTCTGGTATATAATCATGCATACTCATTTGGGGTGAGACGTCTCTATTATGAGATGATGAATTAGAGCTTCCCCCTTGAGCCCTGCAATACTGATATACAGGATCGGTTGCGATTTCCAGAGGAAGCACTATGGAGATCTCTTTTGAATAAGTTTTGTAACATTATTGTCTTACATGGGTACATATCTATGCATATTACACCATAGATACATTTTATATATGCTGTTTGTTGTGAATATGTTTTTGTTGCATGTTTCGCTCCATGTTTCACATATATATTTTTGTAGTATATTCTCCGGATTTGTTGTGAAGCATATTATTATGTAAATCAAGGAGAATATACAGAATTCTTTGGTAATTTTTGGGTAATTTCTCAGACACACAACACATTTTATGTCTTACGACAGAATAGGTATTAGTAGGACTGTACTGTTGAATTAATTAAGTATTATGTAATATGACTTCTTATAGTGTGGATGAAATTATATGAGGTATGTTTAAAGATACAGATGCTGCCTTTACCACACCATTAGAGAATTAACACACGTGTATGTAGCGATCTCGGCTCCATTTTATACATTTTCTTCATGTTTACTTATTGAAGCATATTGTAGGACACAAAATTTAGTAATAGAAGTGATACATCTTTGTATGCCTTAAGTATGGTGTTTAGGATCCGTGAGAAGAGTGCGTATAAACGCTGGACTTATATCAAATTTCCTCAGTTGCCGGACTCTAGAGCCTTGCATTAGGACCGTGGGGATAGCTTTTTAGGTTGGGAGGTACTCCTCACAGAGCATCCAGACATGTGACCTTAACAGCAAATAGGATGACGCTCAACTTGCAATAGCAAGCAGTTTGTTGATGCTTCTCTGGTGTAGCTTTTTTTCCGGTGGTGGAATTGACTCTAATAATCTGCACTGTAAAGAACTTTTTACAATCAAGGTAGGGAATCTGGGTATACTCATATAAGTTAAGAGACAAGGAACGCCATGTTAATAATTCTTGCTGAATGAATTCTCAGCATGTGAGGGATGTGTTTACATGCCGTATGCCATGTTGTCAATGCTTTTGTTTAGCTTTTCTATTAACTATGCATTTTTGTATTATGAGCTTATATGCATTTTTTTGCCTGAAGCTTGTAACGCTTTGCCTTGTTAGAGAGCCCTAACAACGCTTTGAAATGTTTTACAATGAGTGTGAGTACTGCACTTTAAAGAACAAATCGTATTGAGTTTAAACTGCATTTGATTGTAATGATGGCTTTAAATTGATAAGAGGCAATTAAGGTTTATTTTAAGTTAATGAGCCCGCCAAAAGTTGTTTAGTATAAGTACTTTGGAATTATTTTATGTCATTGTATCTGATGAAGCATAGTTTAACTATGCGAAAGCGCTTATTCTCTGTTCCCAATAAATGAATTTTTACATATTTTTATCGTGGATATTTTAAGTTTGTTTGGAGACTTATTTGGGATTACTCTACAGAAGGATTTGTTCGTGGTGACAGTTCTCATTTTTTGGACTTTATCATTGCCTTCTTTTTTGGTGAGAACGTCTTCAGTATTGAGTTGTGTTCTTCATATTTAGTACTCTCTGAAAAAAATCTGAATCAGACCATCGATCTTCCCGTTTTCTTCCCACTATACCAATAGGTCTGAACGGAAGTTACATTGTCTAGACGTTCACCGTCAGTTACGTTTCTACCTGGATAGAACCAAGCAGACGAGGAAATCAGAACAGCTCTTCCTATCTTAAGCGGAAGGGAAACGAGGCCTGCCAGTTTCCAAAGTAACCTTGTCCAGGTGGTTGACCTCTGTTATGTTGATTTACCAGTTGAGGCATAAAGAGCTCCCTATTAAGCCCAGAGCTCATTCAACCAGAGCATTAGCTTCTTCAGTAGCCTTTCAGGCAAGATTGCCAATGGATTCCATTTGTGCAGCAGCCACATGGGCCTCTCCTCATACCTTCATTTCTCATTACAAGCTGGACATGACCTCTAGAAGTAGGGCTGATTTTGGTTCCACTGTACTCAAGAGTTTGTTCCATTGAGCCACCCAGGACTAAGGTGCTAGGGACGCTGTCCCATCCAGGAAGAATGAAGGCAAGATTGACAACTTAACATTGAGAAGTTATGTACTTACCATAACGTTCCATGTTATTTGTCTTCTTCTCGCCTTCTTTCTTGCGTCCCACCCTCCATCCCCCTAGCCTGGCAAGACCGAGAGTATCTTCTGAGATGTGTTGTCATGAGAGTTATCTCCTTAGCTACCTCTTTCCTTTTCTTGGTAACTCTTATAAGAGTTTTGTATACCTAGATGTATAGAGGTAGATATAATATATATATTCTCAGTCATGGTGGGGACATGTATGTTATGTATGTATGTATGTATGTTAGCTATCAAACAAGATCTGGGTATATCACGCCTAGCATTATGGGACATAGGATAGCCTCAGACCGGTAAAAATAGCTCTTGAGCTTTACGAATAGGTCGAGTCGGAGCCGAGGTTCGGCTCCGAACCCATCCAGCAAGAAAGAAGGCGAGAAGAAGACAACTAACATGGAACGTTATGGTAAGTACATAACTTCTCATTATCTCACAAGGATACAGATTCCATTTCCACACCTTGCCAAGGATAAAAGGAATGCAAAACTTGCCACAAAATCAATGGGCAGAGGCACAAAAACAAATTACAGCTCTCATGGACATGAGAGCCATTCAACTGGTACCTACACAGGAGCAAGGCCAAGGATTTTACTCAAGGCTCTTTCTAGTCCCCAGAAAGGACAATGCTTGGAGACCCATTCTGGACCTTTCAATTCTAAACACCTTCTTGCAAGTACCCAAATTCAAGATGCTAACACTACAGCAGCTTCTTCCCATGTTGGGCAAGAAAGCTTGGCTAGTAACGTTGGACCTCAAGGAGGCAGACCTGCATGTTCCTATCAGACAAAATTGCAGAAGATACCTCCGTTTCATTGCTGGTTCAACCCATTACCAATTCATTGCACTGCCCTTTGTCTTATCTACTGCACCCAGGGTCTTCACAAAATGCCTGGCACCAGTAATTGCATACTGCAGACAAAGAGGAATTCAAATATACCCATACCTGGACAACTGCCTCATCCAAGCAGAAAGCAAGGACATTCTCTTACAACATCCGACTTTTGTAAAACACCTTCTAAGTTGCCTAGGGTACACAGTAAACGAAAAGAAATCAAAACTAGTGCCCTCACAAAATATGACATTCCTGGGTGCCAGCTTGAATACAACGGCCCAGATGGCTTATCTGACGCCAGACAAACAACTACAACTCAATACTTCAAAATAATGGCAACAAAGACCCAACTCCCTGCAAGAAAAATTTTGCAGGCCTTGGGCTTCATGGCATCTTGCATACTACTAATACCATTTGCAAAACTGTATATGAGGAAATTACAATGGTACCTGAAAAGCGTATGGACTCAACACAGCCACAGCTTGGAAACAATGAATACCTCTCATTCCCTGCCTTCAACAGGAGTTTCTGTGGTGGTCACAGGCATGTCACCTCAACAAGGGTCAGCCTTCCACCTTACCCCCAGCCAGGCAAACTTTGACAACAGATGCATTGGACTATGCCTGGGGGGCACATATGGCAGGACGGTGCGTTCAACTCATATGGACTGCAGATCAAAGGAATCTGCACATCAATCAAAAAGAAATGCTAGCTGTACAGAATGCTCTGACAGCCTTCAAGGACCTCTTACATCCAGGACAGCTTATAATAAGGACAGACAACACCACAGTAATGTGGTACATAAACATACAAGGGGGTACACACTCCTAACCTCTATGCAGGCAAGCAATGACCTTGTGGAACACAGCACTGTCTTACCAAGTTCATTTACAAGCACAGTTCCTGCCAGGAAAAAAGAATACATTGGCAGACGACCTAAGCAGAAACATCATGGATCCCCACGAGTGGAAACTGGATCCACAAGTATTTGCAATGATAACTCAAAAATGGGGGCGCCTAGACATAGACCTGTTTGCCAACCCCCAAAACTATCAGCTGTCAAAATTTTGCGCAAGGACATTTCACCATCAAGCTTGGAAAGTGGACACACTCTCATTCAGTTGGAAAATGCTGACAGTATATGCCTTTCCTCCATTGCCCCTTCTCGCAAAGGTGCTGCTGAAAGTCAGGATGGAGAGACCTCGAATAATACTCATTGCCCCGGACTGGCCACGCCAGCACTGGTACCCACTACTAAGGAACATGGCCCAGGGCCCACCATGGATTTTACCACAAATTCCTCATCTGCTCACACAGCAAGGCAATCAGATTCTACACAGCCAGCTCAAAACCTTAAATTTGGCTGCATGGCAAATCACCTAAGCAACCAGCCAGCCCCTCTTTCACAAGCTGTTATGGATGTCATTCTGGAGGCCAGAAGACCCATCACCAGGAAAGCCTACTCAGACAAATGGAAAGGATTTTGCGCCTGGAACCAAGCTAAAGGCCAAAATACCCTTCAGCTGGACATACCTCAGATTCTACAATATTTAACTGAGATGTTACACAAAGGACTTTCTTTTTCATCTGTTAAAATCCACGCCTCAGCTATTTCAGCTCACTACAACATGGATCCTCCCTTATTTTCACATCCACTTCTAAGGCAGTATCTCAGAGGGGCCAAAACATTAGGCTTCCCAGGAGAGCGCCTACACCAACTTGGGACCTCCATTTTGTTCTGGAAAAACTTACGCTGCCACCTTTTGAGCCAGCTTTCTCAGCTGACTTAAAGTTTATATCATGGAAGACTGCCCTGCTGCTAGCAATTACTTCAGACAGAAGAGTCTCGGAGCTACAGGCAGTAATGGCAGTAGAGCCTTTCCTCATTTTTCATCAAGACAGAGTTTCTCTACGAACTAACCCCTCCTTTGTGCCAAAGGTGGTATCCAGTGTGGCTCTAAATCAAACCATCCACTTACCCACCTTCTTTCCAAATCCACAGAACAAAGGAGAAAGACTCCTGCATTCCTTGGACATTCACAGGCAACTACATTACTACTTGGATAAAACTAAGGCTTTCAGAAAATATGACCAACTTTTTGTATCCTATGCTACAGCATCACAAGGAAAGGCTATCTCAAAACATACCTTTTCCAAATGGATAGGACATTGCATACGTTTTTGCTACACCCATCATGGAAAACCAGTTCCTGCTAGCATAAGGCCCCACTCCACCAGGGCAGCAGCTACATCTACAGCCTTCCTCAGGGGGGTGCCAACCAAGGATATTCTGGAAGCTGCAACTTGGAGTTCAGTACACACCTTCACCAGACACTATCACTTACCACTTTACTCTAAGACTAGAACTGGCTTCACCACTGCAGTTTTGCAGGGCCTTCTAGCCTCCTCTAACCCTGTTTGACTCTACCTCCCATCCTAAGCTTTGGGATTCTACCCAAGTGTGATGACTGCAGCAGGGTAACACGATGAGCATAGTACAGTTTCGTACCTAGCATAAATGTAGATGTTTGAGTGTATACTCTGCTGCAGTCCAGGTTACCCTTCCTCCATCCCCTCTGACCTAAGTAAAACCTTTCAATACCTTAAAATCTGATACAACCTTTGTGGTGTATTTGCTTATAGCTGGAGGGATGTTTTGTTTGTGCTAAACTTTTATTATTGGTACTATCTACTGACCACCTTTTGGGGGGGGGGCACCTGACATCTGGGGCAAGAAAAACTGAAGGAAATGGCGTCGGATGCCTCTTATATACCCCTGGCACACTGACGTCAGGGAAGATGCAACAGCAACCGACGCCAGACCAAGACTTTGGAATTCAGGCCGACTGCAGGACCGCCTGATGATAGGATAACCCAAGTGTGATGACTGCAGCAGGGTATATACTCTAACATCTACATTTATGGTAGGTACAAAACTGTCCTTTCTTTGGATCTCAAGGAGACATACCTGCACGTCCCAATCAGACAATCGTGCAGAAGATACCTGAGATTTTTAGCAGGCTCAATGCATTACCAATTCTCTGCACTGCCCTTTGGCTTCTCTACTGCGCCCAGGGTCTTCACAGAATGCCTGGCACCAGTAATTGCATTTTGCAGACAAAAAGGAATTCAGATATATCCCTACTTGGACGACTGCCTTATTCAAGCAAGAGAGCAAGGACATTCTTCTAAAACATCTGGCGTTTGTAAAAAGATTGCTAATTTGCCTAGGATACACAATAAACGAAAAGAAATCAAAACTAGTGCCCTCTCAAGAGATAATATTCCTGGGCGCAAGCTTAAATACAACTGCCCAGATGGCTTATCTCACCCCAGACAAACAAAGGCAACTGACTCATTTCTTTCAAATGATGGCAACAAAGACCCAGCTCCCTGCAAGAAAAATTCTGCAGGCCCTGGGTTTCATGGCATCTTGCATTCTACTAATTCCATATGCCAAACTGCATATGAGGAAACTACAATGGTATCTAAAAAGTGTTTGGACTCAGCATTGTCACAGTCTAGAGACAATCATAACTTTGATTTCCTGCCTACAACAGGAGTTTCGAAGGTGGTCCCAGGCCTGTCACCACAACAAGGGACAGGCTTTCACCTTACCTACAGCCAGGCAGACAGTAACGGATGCATCGGATTATGACTGGGGAGCACATATGGCAGGAAAATGTATTCAGGGCACGTGACCAAGGAACAAATGCATCTTCACATCAATCAAAAAGAGATGCTAGCTGTACAGAATGCCCTGACTGCCTTCAAGGACCTAATACATCCAGGACAATATTAATGAAGACGGACAATACCACAGTTATGTGGTACATAAGCAAGGGGGCACACATTCCTACCCCCTATGCAGACAAGCCATGACTTTGTGGAACACAGCACTGACCTACCAGGTACATCTGCAAGCACAATTCCTGCCAGGAACAAAAAATACACTGGCAGATGAACTAAGCAGAAATCTCAAGGATCCTCACGAATGGAAGCTAAATCCACAAGTGTTCAACATGATGATAAGGGAATGGGGGATGCCCAGACATAGATCTTTTTGCCTTCCCTCACAATTGCCAAATACAGAAATTTTGCTCAAGGGCTTATCACTCTCAAGCATGGAAAGTGGATGCTCTATCTTTGAGCTGGAAAAACCTGACAGTCTATGCTTTCCCTCCGATGCCTCTTCTCACCAAGGTACTTCTAAAAGTCAGACGGGAGGCCAAAAATTATCCTGATTGTACCAGACTGGCCACGCCAGCACTGGTACCCAATCCTAAAGACTTTGTCCCAAGGCCCACCTTGGCCTCTACCTTAAATCCCTCATCTTCTGACACAGCAAAACAATCAGATTCTGCACAGTCAACTCAGAACCTTAAACCTGGCAGCATGGCAGATAATGTAGCCACTCAGACTGCACCTCTCTTTAAAGATGTTATGGATGTAATTTTGGAAGCCATTATGGATGTAATTTTGGAAGCCAGGAGACCCAGCACTAGGAAATCTTATGCAGAAAAATGGAAGAGATTCTGTGCTTGGAACCAGGCACAAGGGCTCGACCCACTGGTCCCTCGTATGCCTCAGATTTTGCAATACTTGACTGAGATGTTGGACAAAGGCCTGTCTTTTTCATCTATTAAAATCCATGCATCTGCCATTTCAGCTCATTACAATACGGATCCTCCTATTTTTTCACATCCTCTACTACGACAGTACCTAATAGGGGCAAAGAATATAAGACCCCCTAGGAGAGCACCAGTACCAACTTGGGACCTCAATTTTGTATTAGAAAAACTACCACTGCCTCCATTTGAATCAGCCAGCACAGCTGATCTAAAATTCTTGTCATGGAAAACTGCTCTGCACCTAGCAATAACTTCAGCAAGGATAGTCTCAGAGTTACAGGCATTGATGGCTGTGGAACCTTTCCTCATTTTTCACCAGGATAGGGTTTCTCTAAGGACGAACCCAACATTCATGCCAAAAGTGGTCTCCAATGTGGCCTTACACCAAACCATTCATTTGCCTACTTTCTACCCAAATCCCCAGAATAAAGTGGAAAGACTTCTGCACGCTTTGGATATACACAGGCAGCTACGATTTTACTTGGACAAAACAAAAGCTTTCACAAAAACTGAGCAACTGTTTGTAGCATATGCTGCAGGATCACAAGGAAAACCTATTACAAAGCAGACAGTCTCCAAATGGATAGGACACTGCATCTGCTTCTGTTATGCACAACATGGCAAATCTGTGCATAAGGGCATTAGGCCTCATTCTGCCAGAGCAGCAGCCACTTCAACAGCTTTCCTCAGAGGGGTACCAACCAAAGACATATTAGAAGCTGCAACCTGGAGCTCAGTGCACACTTTTACCAAGCACTACCACCTACCTCTCTACTCCAAATCCAGAGCAGGCTTTGCCACTGCAGTTCTGCAGAGCTTGTTGGCCTCGCCACATCCAATCTAGACCCAGCCACCCAACCTCCGCTTTGGGATTCTACCCAAGTGTAATGACTGCAACAGTGAAACACGATGAACATAGTACAGTTGTGTACCTACCATAAATGTAGATGTTTGAGTGTATTCACTGTTGCAGTCCTGGTTACCCACCCACCATCCCCCTCTTTGCTGGGACTATTCTGTACTTCTCAACTCTATACAACCTATGTGGTGTATTTGCTTTTAGACGAAGGAGCTGTTTATAGTAATATATGCATGGTTGTTTGGCATATTTATATCTTTTCAGCCTTCATATCTGGGGGCACCTGACATCTGGGGCAAGAAAAACTGAAGAAAATGGTGTCGGTTGCAACTTTTATACCCCTGGCGCACTGACGTCAGGGAAGAGGCGACAGCAACCGACGCCGGACCAAGACTTTGGAACTCGGGCCGACTGCGGGTCGCCTGCCAGCAGGATAACCCAAGTGTAATGACTGCAACAGTGAATACACTCGAACATCTACATTTATGGTAGGTACACAACTGTACTTTATCCTTCCAGGACAGCTCCTGATAAAGACAGACAACACCACAGTTATGTGGTACATAAACAAGCAGGGGGGAACTCATTCCTACCCACTCTACAGGTTAGCCATGGCCCTGTGGAACACTGCCTTGAGCAACCAAGTGCACCTGCAAGCCCAATTCCTGCCAGGCAAACAAAATACACTGCCAGACGACTTAAGCAGAAATCTACTGGACCCACACGAGTGGAAACTGGAACCCGACTGGTACCCACTCCTAGGCAGTCTGACAGCAGTGCCACCCTGGCACCTACATCAGACCCCTTCCCTGCTGCCTCAGCAGGAGGGACAGATTTTGCATCCACAGCTGCAAACCCTAAACCTTGCAACCTGGCTTATCTCCTGAATACACCACCAGCAACCCTCAGCTGGACATCATCCTTGAAGTTAGAAGGCCTAGCACTAGGAAATCCTAATGCTGAAAAGTAGAAAAGATATTGTTCTTGGAGTCAGACTCAAGGAAAGGACACAGCTGTGCCCACCTTACCTGTAATCCTTGATTACCTAGCAGACCTGCTCCACAGAGGCCTATCCTTCTCATCCATTAAGATTCATGCCTCTGCCATCTCAGCTCATTATAATACTGAGCCACCTCTCTTTTCTCACCCTCTCATCAAACAGTTACTGAGAGGAGCTAACAATTTAAGGCCTCCTAGGAGAGCTCCTACTCTGGCCTGGGACCTTAACTTTGCACTGGAGAAGCTCACACGTCCCCCTTTTGAACCTGCTGCTTCAGTAGAGTTAAAATTCCTCTTTTGGAAAACAGCCTTACTTCTAGCCATCACTTCAGCAAGAAGAGTGTCTGAGTTACAGGCAATAATGGCTGTGGAACCCTTCATTATTTTCCATGCTGACAAGGTTTCCCTCAGGACTAACCCATCTTTTATGCCCAAGGTGGTATCCAGTGTGGCTTTAAACCAGTCCACCCATTTTGCCAACCTTTTTCCCTAATCCTCAGAATAAAGGGGAAAGGATCCTGCACTCCATGGACATGCACAGACAGCTCGGGTTCTACCTGGACAGGACTAAACCTTTCAGAAAATCTGACCAGCTTCTAGTCGGCTTTGCTACAGGGGAAGAGGGCAAGGCCATTTCACAGTAAACCATTTCCAAATGGATAGCACACTGCATCCATTTCTGCTACAAGCACCATGGAAAACCTAGCCCACTGGGGATCAGAACTAATTCCACTAGGGCTACCTCAACCTCTACAGCATTTCTCAGGGAGTCCCTACCAGGGGCATTCTGGAAGCTGCAACCTGGAGTTCTGTACACACCTTCACCAAGCATTACCACCTACCTAGTTTTTCTAAATCCAGAGCTGGGTTTGCTACAGCAGTCTTACAAGGCCTGGTAGCCAGTCTTAACGCTTTTTGACTGTCTCCACCGTTCCTCAGCTTTGGGAATCAACCCAAGTGTGATAACTGCAACAGTGAAACACGAAGAACATAGTATAGTTACCATAAATGTAGATGTTCGAGTGTATTCACTGTTGCAATCCTGATTTCCCTCCCTCCAGCCCCCTGGCTTTCACTATCCTTTCTGCCTATCCTCTTTATGGCCATATTTTATGGCAGGGGTATTTACTTTTTACTAGAGGTGTTCCACACCATTTAATAGCTTCCTATTTTGGGGGCTCCTGACATTTGGGGCAAGAAAAACTGAGGTAATGGTGTCGGCTGCATGTTTTATACTCCTGACAACCTGACGTCATGGAAGAGGCAACAGCATCCGACGCAGAAATCCCAAGACTCTGCTGCTCAGGCCAACTGAGGGCTACCTGCAGGCAGATAACCCCAAGTGTGATGACTGCAACAGTGAATAACACTCTAACATCTACATTTATGGTAAGTGTACACAACTGTACTTTATGACTACAGATTGCGGTACACGGGGATTGGGTAATTATCCTTTTCCCCACTGTAGTCCAGTCTCAGAGAAGGAATGTTGGAATATCTTATTTCCTGGGGGGGGGGGTGCAGTCCCCTCATGGGGAGCACAGGGGGGTGAAGCCCCCGTGAAATAACCTGACATTACGTGATGTGCAGTAGTGACGTGCAACACAAGAATATTGAAAGTGCGAATACCAATGTTTCACTTTATGCACTTCGACATTCTGCCCTAATTAATAGGCTGCACATCACACATGTGAATTGAAGATGTGAATGGATTTTGTTCAGTACTTCGATATTCTCATAGTAAACTGATTTTCACTCAGAACAAACCAGACCTTCCTTCCTAAAGTGATTTCAGAGACCAATATCAATCAGTCCGTAGACTTGCTTGCATTTTTTCCAAATTTTTCTAATAAAGGCAAATACTGCCTGTACCTTCTGGATGTGCACGAGCAGTTACGTTTTTATCTGGATAGAACTAAGCAACTTAGGCAATCAGAACAGTTATTTGTGTCCTTTGCAAGTGCAACCTTGGGCAAACCTGTGTCTAAGGTTGTTCTGTGTAGATGGATAAGAGATTGCATTTTCTTCATTTACACAAAAGAAAATGTAAGACTCCTTATACCAGTGAAGGCACGTTCTACCAGATCTATGGCGACTTAGGCTGCTTTTCATTCTAAAGCTTTTAAGTCAGGAATTTGCGCAGCTGCAACATGGGCTAAACCTCTTACTTTTATTACTCATTACAAATTGGATATGGTCTCCAGGGGGAGAACCTCCTTCTATGGTTCTCAAGAATATTCTTTCATAAGGCTACACAGGATCTAAGGTAACTGGGGGACTCTGTCCCACAAGTCAAGAATAGATGAAGATTGACAACATCAGATAAAGAAGTTAAGTCTTAGCATAACTTATGTTCCATCTATGTTGTCAGTCTTCATCTATTCTTGCGTCACTCCCGCCTTTGGATTTCTGTTGGAGCGACATCCTGGGTTTTTATTGTTAGGGATACCTTGGACAAGGTTTCTGGCTGAAGTGAGAGTGTCTTCTTCAGTATGATTGCAAACTCGATCTGAGGTAATGTGGAGAGGGTCATTGTGGGTAGACTATCAGCTCAAGAGGTTTTTGGCTGATGCGAGCTATGTATCAGCCACATTGGTTCTGAGGATCGGAACCATGCAGCCACAAGTCAAGAATAGATTAAGATCGACAACACAGATGGAACGTCATGGTAAGACATAACATCTTTTTTTAACCCACTCACTAGCTGCCCCTTATGAGGAAGTTTCTGTTTTCCCAAATAACTTTCAAATAATTTCCAGTGTCATTTCATTAAATTCCTCTCTTTCACAGATAGGTAGGAAAGCACCAGTGTCTTAATTTTAGTGTAACCACTTTAACCATTTTTTTCATCCTAGTTTTTATTCATGTGTTATTGGAAATAGTTACTGAATGTGTGTTGAAGATTTCAGTTAAATGCACATGCTACTGAATTCACATCTTGCATACCAAATATTTTCATAATTTATTTCAAGTAATCTTCCCTATGCTTCGTTTCCAAAGTCCCCCGATACATCCTCACTGTTGCAAGTTAAGTTCCAGTCCCCTATCTTTAAGTAATATTCCTAGTTGATAACTGATTATTTTGCACCAAATTTTCTTGAGCTTCATAGTAGCAGATTTGATGTTGTCATTTTCATTTTTCAGCAGTTGAGTTTGGATCCGAATCAGCTGTATCTTCCAGATCATAGAATACTTGAACTCTCAAGCTCCTCCCTTTACCCACAATACCCCACCAACCTAAAATACCTCCAATCTTGTTTATCACCATAGCATTCAGATATAGTTTGCGAACTCTGGAATTTGGAATCTAATTCTCCTTTCATTTAACTCACTCAAGTGAGTGAGCTCAACGTCTTTTTGTTGCCTTTTGCTTAGTTGTTTTTCTTTCCTCCCTTTTACCCCTTTTTCACAAATTTTAGCTCTACCTTTTCTGTTTGTACTCCAAGTACTATTAATGCCATTGCTGGTATTTTTCCCATTTTTCTTCTTGTACTTCATTAGTACTATTAATTACTATAGTTGGTAAAATTTTCCCCCTTTCCTTACTTTAGTTAAAAAAAAAAAAAAAAGTTGCTATTCTTTTCTTAATACTGTCTTTCAAAATGTTGGCTAAGCCTGCAGACTTTAAGAAATGTGTGGATTGTGGCCGCAAAATACCTAATTCAGATGAACACATTGAGTGTGTTTTTGTTTAGGTCCTAGACATTTGGACATTGATTGTGATGTTTGTAAGGGAATCAACTCCTGTGCTCTGATAGGAAGAAAAAGCTAGTCCTCATGGGGTTTACTTCTCTCTAAATCCTCCTCAGTGGCTGCTAGGGCTCAAACCACCAGAAGACAAGAGAGAAAGGGTGATTCTATTTCCAGAGAATCTCCTAAAGAGATCCTGTAACAACCCTCTGTTTCGACCTCTGCTCCAACCTTGGAGCCGCCAGTTAAACAAAAAAGTAAAATACAGATGTATCTGATCTGAAGTTAAGATCCAGAAAATCGCCTTGGATCCATTTGATGTCCTTCATGGATGCATCTGCAGTCATAACAAATGGGTTGTCCTGTCGTCAGGCAGCCCTTCGGTCGGCCGGATTCCAAAGTCTGGGTCCGGCTTCGGCTGATGTCGCACTTCACCCGACGTCATCTCTGCTGGTCTTCGGGTATAAAGGCATCAGCCGACGCCATTTTCCTCAGTCTTTCTTGCCGCGTGGCGCCCGAAGCAGAAGCTGTTCCCAAGTGCCGGTCGGTCAGATCCAGAGATTACTACTACCGAATACTACTTCGAAGACTTCTAAAAAGCTAAGTACCCCGTTGGGGACTCTTTCTTGCCTCAGCCGATGTCAGAAAAAGTCAATAACTGTTTAACTTGTGGGAAACAAATACCTCATAAAGATTTCCACTCTTACTGTTTGCCTTGCTTAGGCCCAGACCACGACGTAGCAGCCTGTTCGGCCTGCGCTTCCTTCAACCGACGAACGCTTAGGCGTCGGAGTTTGCTGAACAGTTTTTGGCTCAGATTTTGCGTACATTATGCCGCCGGATCCTCCGACTACCCAAATTGTTAAAAACGCAAAGAAAAGACCGACACTCGCGGTCCGGGTTTCGGCGAAACCACGGTTAAGCAAGCCGCGAGTGTCTCGGTTTCGGCCGAAACCGAGAAAACTGGTCAATCTTTAGCCGAATCCATGACTACTACTGAGGCTCCTGCTACCTTACCTGAATCAGCCTCAGAAATTTTGCCTACAACTGTGGTTCCTACTGATTTATCAGACACCATCCCTTTGGATATCTCTACCCCAGCACGTGGTGCTGCTAGGCCTCCTGCAGCCATGTCTATTAAGGCCTTTGCCAGGGCTAAAGCAGCCAAATCAGCTAAATCAGTGCCTGTTAAACCACCCTCACTCAGGCCCACTTCTAGTTCACAAATGCTTACTCTGGCAGAAGATTTAATATCCTTAATTAGGGATCCCAATCTCACCCAGACAGGGCCTCTCAGCCCCCAGAAAAGAGACCTAGGGCAGAGCCCCCCGAGCCTGTGTCCTCTGATGATTCTGCGGATGACTCAGACATTACAGACCAGCCAGAGGCTCCTTTTTCCAATTATGAAGATTCAGATGCTGAAGAATCCATTCCAGCTGCCTCTCCACCAGAGGAATTCTCCTTTGGGGAAACCTTACATGCCATGAGAGAACAATTCCAATGGCAGGGACAAGATTTCTCTGATTCAAGAAAAAGGCTTAGGACTTTTCTGCACTTACCACAACATAGGCCCTTAGCTATACCTCCTGTCCTGTCTGTTGTGGACGATGCATTTAATGATGTCTGCACTGCACCTGATTCTTTACCTCCAGCCCCTGCCAAACCAGATAGATTTTACAGGGTGCCAGACACTCATCACCACCTATACAAGGCCCCACTTGCAGACCTCGAAACTATATCTCAGGGGCCTAAGGCAGTAGCCTCGACCACAGCAAAAAACCCTATTTCCTCTGAAAGGGAATCCAGCTCCTTAGAGAGATGGCCGGAAAAAGTCTACACCTCTGCTACTCTCTCAGCTAGAGCTTTAAACTGTCAGTTTCACATGATCCAATACCAAGAGTTTATGCTTGATCAGTTAATTAAAAAGCTGTCCTCTGATGAATCTTTAGATAAGAAATATGTATTAGAAATGGTGAATAACATCCAACAGGTTAGTAACCATTCTTTAAAATGTGGCTATGATGCACTGGAGGCTTCATTTAGATCAGCCATGACTGGCACAGTGATAAGAAGGCATGCATGGTTGAAAGAACAGGTCTTACCGGATCATGTTAAAGCTAAGCTATTGGATGCTCCTATGGATAAGGTCAGTCTATTTGGGGAACCTGCCCAGCAGGTAATGAAGAAAATGGAAGAGAAGGCAAAATCTGTACAAACAGTTAAAGATTTCCTACAGGTTCAGCCCCAAGGTTTAGCAGGAACTGGCCTGCCAAAAATTGGTCCTTTCCTGACTCCACAAGATCACAAAGGGGCAGGAACAGACGCTCTAGGGGCAGAAATCAATCCAGAGGAGGTGCCTACAGAGGACGACAGTGGCAAGGCAATAACCGAGGCACAGACACAACCACTGCCACTGCAACCGGACAATCACAGTGACTTGGCTCTGTCTCCGCCTACCAGGGAGCAATTAGCAGCACCATTAGGCGGAAAATTAGCCTTATTCTCGAAAAATTGGCACTATATCACAAAAGACAAGTGGATTTTGCAAACTATAGACCAAGGCTACCGGTTCCACTTCCACACTTACCAGTAAAAAGAGGAATGCCAAACCTGCCCCCAAATCAAAAAATAGAAGCCCTGCACCAGATAGCGGAATTAATAAAAATGAGAGCTGTGGAAAGAGTACCAATAACAGAACAGGGCAAAGGATTCTACTCCAGACTCTTCCTAGTACCAAGAAAAGAGAAAAACTGGAGACCTATTCTCGACCTGTCCATCTTAAACACATACATCATTGTCCCAAAATTCAAAATGCTGACCCTACAGCAACTTCTTCCCATGCTGGGCAAGGAGTGTTGGCTGGTAACTCTAGATCTCAAGGAGGCATACCTGCACGTCCCCATTCGACCAAATTGCAGAAGATACCTCAGATTTCTTGCAGGATCAGAGCATTATCAATTCTCAGCATTGCCCTTTGGCTTATCTACTGCCCAGAGTATTCACAAAATGCCTGGCATCAGTAATCGCTCACTGCAGAGTACAGGGAATCCAAATTTATCCATACCTGGACGACTGCCTGTTACAAGCGGACAACAAAAGCAAGCTGACAACAGATTTACAAAGGGTCATTTACTTGCTACAAGCCCTGGGATACACAGTCAATTTACAAAAGTCAAGGCTGATACCATCCCAGACAAGAACTTTCTTGGGCGTAATTGGACACAGTAAAACAGATGGCATTCCTAACTGCAGAAAAACAAAAAGAGCTTCCTCTTTACTTCTTGGCATTAACAAAGCAGAACAAACTAACAGCACGAAAAGTTCTGCAGGCCTTGGGCTTCATGGCATCATGCATAATCTTGGTCCCACATGCCAGACTGCATATGAGAAAGTTACAGTGGTACCTAAAGAATTTATGGTCTCAACACAGGCACAGCTTAGAAACAGAAATACCACTAATCCCATGCTTAAAACAGGAGTTCCTATGGTGGGCTCGGGCATGCCAGTCAAACCCTGGCTTACCCTTCCACAACCTTCGAGCAAACCAAACCATCACAACGGACGCCTCAGACCTAGGATGGGGGGCACACATGCTGGACAAATGCGTACAAGGACTGTGGACTCAGGACCAGCTGCACCTGCACATAAACCAAAAAGAAATGCTGGCAGTAAAACTGGCAATCCTAAAATTCAGACCATTCCTCAAAGAAGGCCATTTGATGATAAGGACAGACAACACCACAGTCATGTGGTACATCAACAAACAGGGAGGCACTCATTCCTACCCACTATGCAGAATGACTTTGGACCTTTGGAATCTGGCTCTCAGCTACAACATCCAGTTACAGGCAATATTTGTACCGGGAAAAGAGAACACCCTAGCAGACATTTTAAGCAGAACCACCTCGGATGCTCACGAATGGATGCTACACCCGGACATCTTCAAGGCCATCACAAAGAAATGGGGAATGCCACAAATAGATCTATTCGCTTCCCCACTAAATCACCAGCTCAAAACATTCTGCACAAGGACATTCCACCCACTTGCATGGAAGGTGGACTCTCTATCCTTCAGCTGGAAAGGCCTGACAGCATATGCATTTCCACCTCTTCCCTTGATGCACAAGGTACTACTGAAAATCAAAGAGGAATGTCCAAGGATAATTCTGATAGCTCCGAACTGGCCAAGACAACACTGGTACCCATTGCTGAGGAGCATGTCTCGGGAGAAAATGTGGTCAATACCCCTGATGCCTCTGATGTTAACTCAGAACAACTACAACATCATACATCCAAACCTAAAAACCTTGCAACTGACTGCCTGGAACATCACATAGCAGTAACTAACCCAGACCTTTCACAAAGGGTTAAAGACATTATCCTTGAAGCCCGCAGACCTTCAACAAGAAGGAACTATGCAGGAAAATGGAAAAGGTTCGTCATTTGGAGTACTGAAAGAGGAAAAGATGTGTCGAACATAGATATTGCTAACATTCTGGAGTACTTGGCAGAGCTTCTACATACAGGCCTGTCCTATTCCTCCATCAAGATACATGCATCAGCTATTTCAGCAGAATACAGCTTTGATCCTCCTGTCTTTTCACATCCTCTACTCAGGCAGTTCCTCAGAGGGATCAAGAATGTAAAACCTCCTAGGAAACCACCATTACCAGCATGGGACTTGAATTTTGTACTAGAAAAGTTGACACTCCTCCGTTTGAACCAGCAGCAACAGCAGATCTACAACACCTGTCATGGAAAACTGCTTTCCTACTGGCTATTACTTCAGCAAGGAGGGTTTCGGAACTACAGGCCTTAATGGCAGTGCAACCCTTCCTAATCTTCCATCAAGATAGGGTGTCCATGAGAACTAATCCTACATTTATGCCTAAGGTGGTATCCAGAGTGTCTTTAAACCAGGCAATCCACCTACCTACCTTCTTTCCCAATCCACAAAACAGAGGTGAAAGAATAATGCATACCTTGGATGTACATAGACAGTTACGCTACTACCTGGACAGAACCAAAGGTAACAGAAAGACTGACCAGCTCTTTGTAGCCTATGCAACAGGAAGGGAAGGAAAAGCAATTTCCAAACAGACAATCTCCAAATGGATAGGAAATTGCATAAGATTCTGTTACTCCTACCATGGAAAACCAATTCCACAGAACATAAGACCTCATTCTACAAGGGCTACAGCCACTACCACAGCTTTCTTAAGAGGAGTGGCAACCAAGGACATTATTGAGGCGGCTACTTGGACCTCCGTGCATACATTTGCCAAGCATTATAATTTACCTCTATATTCTAGATCCCGAGCAGGGTTTGCCACTGCTGTACTGCAAGGGATCCTGACTACACCATAATTTTTATTATTCCTCCCCTAGTTTGGCTATGGTATTCTACCCATTTGTTATGACTGCAGATGCATCCATGAAGGACATAGTACAGTTTTGTACCTACCATGAATGTAGATGTCCGAACTGGATAGCATCTGCAGTCAGGATTACCCTCCCTCCTTCCCCTCTGTGGTACTCCTAGGGTATTTACCCTCCTAATAGCTAGCTGGGGGGGGGGTCTCTTATGGTGTATTTGTTTGTATATATGTACATATATGTTTATTTTTTGTGTTTGCCTTCTACTATTTTGGAAACATTGGCTTTTATCCAAAATTTAGCTTTCCAAGAGGGCAATTGGCATCTGGGGCAAGAAACACTGAGGAAAATGTTGTCGGCTGATGCCTTTATACCCGAAGACCAGCAGAGATGACGTCGGGTGAAGTGCGACATCAGCCGAAGCCGGACCCAGACTTTGGAATCCGGCCGACCGAAGGGCTGCCTGACGACAGGACAACCCATTTGTTATGACTGCAGATGCTATCCAGTTCGGACATCTACATTTATGGTAGGTACAAAACTGTACTTTTCTTTTAATATTGGAGCCAGTCATGTGTAGGCTTCCATCACCCTTTCTGGAGCAGTCTCCCCGTGATCTCTCGAGACCTTCATCAGTGGCTTCCTCTGTCCGATCTTCCAGGAACCTGTCCAAGGCAGATGTGGATAGGATGATGAGGAAATTCCTCAGGGTGCAAATTCAAATGGGAGTCCTTTTGGCTCCAACCCCATTGGGTCCGGAGAGCCTCCTCAGAACTACACCTCTGCTCATAGCTTCTTCTCCAGAATCTGCTTTGATTTCACAGCCATTCGATTTGAAAGCCTTGGCAGTGTCTTCCTTGGAGCATCTGTGATTGTGATGGTGTCTCTGAGCTGTCTGGCCCCAAGTGCCATGGAGACAAAAGACTCTTTGAGCTCAAGCATTTGCTCCAGGGTGTTGGATTCAACTCCAAAGTTGTCAGTGCTGTCTCTTTCTCTTGGAGCATCTGCATTAGATAGCTTGACTCTGACTCCCTCCTCGGGTGCTCTGCCTGCGGGACACTGGGAGCCAATGATCCACAAGCCTGCCTTATTGGGTTCATTGGTTTCTGCTACTCCCAGGCACTCTGCTTTCGAGGTAGTGGAAAGAGCATTCTGTATATCTAGGGTTCAGGCAGCTCTGTCCACATCTGTTCTGACTTTCCAGTCTCATTCAATTTTGTGTCTAGACCCTCAGTCATCCATTCCAACAGGACAGCCAGTCCAAACCATTCTCCAGGCCACCCAGAGAGGGTATCATTATCTCTTCCAATACCTCCCAGGAGGTCCAATAGAAGAGAAAGTGCAAAAGGAGACACTGAGACTCTTTGCAAGAGTCTGACACCCAGGACACTGATTTTGATGAGGAGAAAGGTCCCCCAGATCACAACCCCATGATGTCTCATTTGGAGACATCTTAGAACTCCTCAGACAAAAGGGGTGGTTGATCCCTCAATAACCCTTTCCAAGAGGAATCAATGTTTCTGGAAGCCTTAAGGTCTGGCCCATCTACCCCATGGGTGACTCCATTTGCCATTGAGCTCATAGATTTAGTCTCACGATGGGCATGGAAGGAACACAACACAGCTGAGCCTACTCCTAAGAGGCCAGACAGGATCCTGGCACTGCCTAAAGATAGACTACATGGGAGTAAAGGAATACCCATTGATCCCATGGACAATAGGGGTGGTTACTAGAAAGGAACTGGCAGAGCAAGCTTCCTCTGTCCTCCCTAGCAGGGAGTCTAGGTAGCTGAACAGATTTGGAAACATGTCTGTTCTTCACTGACCTTCGCTGAATTATTTGGCACATTTCATGAGGCTTCAGAGAGATGTAATCAAGGAGCTTTCCTAATCTCAGAGGAGGGGAGTACTATTTCCTCGTAGCTGGCTACCCTTAAGTCTTATTTCAGTTTAGTCCATGAAGCTTCTCTCTCACACTGCTGAAGGTACCTCACAGGCGGCGGGTTCAGGGATTTTGATTAGGAGACATGCCTAGATGAGCTTATGTGATTTTGTAGAACCCTTCAAATTTTCTTTCATCAGTTCACCCTTTGATCGCATCTCATTGTTTGGCCGCAAAGTGAAAGACACCGTCTATAGATGCAAACAAGCAAGGAAAACCCTATCTGCTGTGGGAATACTTTTTTCAACTCCTCCGTGGTCCTTTTCTAGAAACCATCGAGGTGGCAGAAAAATGTGGTTAAGAAATTCCAGGGTCCCTTTCAAGATCCATATGTAGGAAATTCTCAAAGGGTAGAGAGGGAATTCAAATGGAAGACTCCATCCCCGTGGCAGAGGTGGTCCGCATAATCAAGGTGCTAGAGATTCCTTCCCTGGTAGATCCCATCAGTGCTCCTGAATGGAGCCCCAACTGTCCATCTCTGGAGGCAGTTCGTAGTCGTCTTTCCCTGTACCAGTGAGCCTGGTTATAAATTGCAAAAGATTCCTGGGTGCGAAGGATAATATCCAGAGGTTATGTCAGACCATTTTCCCATCCCTTCAGTTTCAGAGAAACCCCCGATGTGCTGTCAAGTCTGAGAGAAGCAGCACCATTAGAAATGAACAAGCTGCTAGAAAAAGAGAGTCATCCAAGAGTATCCCCCTGACCTGGGAGAATCCGGAATTTATTCAGGATTCTCTTTACTGCCAGAAAAGATAGGGACTGGAGACCAATCTTGGATCTCAGCAAACTAAATCAATCGGTTCAACACACAAATTTCCAAATGGTTACAGTTCAGTCCATTCTGCTGTTTCAGCCCAAGGACAGCTAGACATGCTCAATAGATCTTCAGGATGAGCACTTTCACATCAAAATGAACAGATAATCCAGAAGGCGTCTATACTTCCGGGTGCCAACCATGCTGCAGTCTTTTTACATCTCCCCTTAACAGCAAGTGCAGCAGGTTCTTTGCCCTGATCCCCCCCCCCCCCCCCCTTGGGGGAGTCTCAGACGGATGCTATACTTCATGTTTGGCCCTCTGGTCTTTTTTATGCTTAACCCCAGTTATCCCTCATTCCCAAATTTCTCCAGAAAGCATATCGATTGAAGAGCACAGTTATCCTCATTACTCCTTACCGGCCTTGTCAGATCTGATTTGCCTTCCTTTGGTCTTGCCTCATCTTTTACATCTGCCATGGATTCTGGATCCAACTCCAGATCTCCTTTCTCACCCAACAGGCTTGAGTCATCTAGACATTTCAAGCCTCAAATTGATTGCATGGTTTCTCCAGTTCCGTTGATTGCTAGACAGCCCAGGCTCTCCAATCTATCATATTCTATTGTCTTCCCATAAAGCTTCCATTAGAAAAATTTCCAAAATAAATGTAAAAGATTTGTATTTTGGGCCTGTAGAAATAATTTAGACCTTTTTCAGCACCAATTTCAAAGGTTCTTAATTTCTTAGCTACAATTTTCAACGATGGTGCTAGCTCCTCAACTATGACAGTACAACTAGCAGTTATTTCCAACTTTCATATAGGAGTAAATAATTCTACTTTGTAAAGCCTTTCTCAGAGGAACCTACTTAGTTAGGCCTCCTTTAAAGGATCCTACTCCTCCTCCTTGGGATTTAAATATAGTTCTTCAGGGCTTGATTCAACCTCATCCCCCCCCCCAATCCATCAACTAAGTCTCTTCTGAAGTTTTTGACCTGATAAAAAGTTTTCCTAGTTGCTGTTACGTCTGCCAGAAAAATGTCTGAACTTCAGTCACTCTCTTCTAAACCTCCTTATTTCATTTTTCACAAGGATAGGGTCTCTTTATGGGGCTAATCCTTCCTTTTTTTCACCAGAGGTGGTGTCAGAATCTAATATTAATTAGGTCATCAATCTCCCAGTCTTTTTTAATATTTCAAACAAAGGAAAATAGCTGTTAAGTTTTTTTGACGTCTACAGACAGGTGCATTTCTGCCTTCAGAGAAGCAACGATTTGAGAAAAAAATCTGAACAATTGTTTGTTTCCTTTTCTGATTCAAAACTAGGCATACCAGTATCTAAAGTGACTTTGGCCAGATGATTAACTGGCTGTATTACCTTTGCTTATGAGGAAGCGGGTTTGCTACTACCAAAACCTCTAAGAGCACATTCCATGAGGTCTGTGGCAACTTAGTCAGCCTTTTTGTTTAGAACTTTCTTGGATTATGATTGTGCAGCTGCAGCTTGGTCTAATCGTGATACCTTAATTGCTCATTACAAATTCAATATGGTCTCTTGGGAAAGAGCAGCCTTTGACTCGTGCTGTGGAGTATCCTTCCTTATTGTCCACCCAGGATTTAGGTAGCTGGGGACACTTTTCCAACTGTTGAGGAATGAATGAAAATGACAGCATCAGATAAAGAAGTTAAGTGCTCTCCATAATGTTCCATCTGTGTTGTCCATTTACATTCTTCCTCAAATTCCCACTCAACTACTTCCTCTTTGTTTTACTCCTAGAGAGATTGAAGGGTATTGGAGGAAACTCTGCTCCTTTGAGCTCCAGCTTCCATTCTTTTCCTATTTTCCACTGCTGTACAAATTTGTGGGCAGCAAACTAGATCTGAGGTATGTTGGGTTGGTGGGGCATTGTGATTAAAGGGAGGAGCTTTAGAGTTTGTTTTTTGTGGTCTGGTAGAAGTGGCCGAGTCAGATTTGAGGATCGGATCTGAACCCGACGTTGTGGAAGAGTGAAAATTGACAACACAGATGGAACGTTCTGATAAGTACAGTAGCAAGTCGATTATCCGAATGCCGATGATCAGAAATGTCAGTTATCTGAACTCGGCCTTCCAAAGTTTTCGGATAGGAAAAATCATAAAGTCTAAATATGTAAATGTTATATGTATTCACTTGTGCATGTTTTTTGAGGTTCTAGCCCGCTCGTGTGTGAAAAATATTCTTTATTGCCCACTGGAATCGCAGAATGGTTGAAAAGTGTATTCCCAGCATGCAGAAAAAACAGGATTTTAGATGTTTTTTTATCAGGTTCGATGTATGTTTGATTATTTGAATAGTTTGATTATCCGAATTACCCTAATCATTGTTTCTACCTCTTGTACATGATAGTTTTTCTTTCCGTGTGTATTTCAGACTTTTGTCTTACATGCACATACTAATGTTTCACAGGCTCATCTTTTACTTAGTTGTTTCTTCTCATTTCAATTTGAAACTTATTCACATTCTTAAAGACATCTGTTTTAATGAAAACTCTGAAACAAAATAAATACATTTTCAGAACACCCTCATCTCCTAAATAACTTGGAACAAACAAAACTATGTACATTTTCAGCAAATGAAGTTTAACCCTCCAGATAGGAACAATTGCCCCATATCGATACCTGCACTTTGACATTACCTAATCTAAAATTAAGGTTACCTATGTTAAAGTGCATGTTACAGCTTGTGTATCCACTTAAATTGATTGCTTCTACTACTTTCTCTCAGTCACCCCCAGATGTGAAAAACAGCATGTATGCTTTCAGAAAAGATTAATTTTTAACCCTACGAAAAAATGCACTGGCTGCCTTTTAAGTAAAACTAAATTGTGTACTGTTTTGTTAAATGCATTAAGGTATCAAAGCTTTTGGGGATGCTGCTATTTCTTATTCACTTCCTATAATGGCAAACTGTTTCACTGAACTGTTTTTTCATTTAAAGTTTACATTTCTCCCAACAACTAATGCTCGGAACTCTCAAGATTAATTGCTTGTACCTACAAACAGCTTTTCTCCATGTAAAATCAGTCAGGAGTGAGAAAAAAAGCTAAAAACTTTCCAGATGCGTGATGTAATTTTTATAAATTTCTCTTAGAACACAGTGTACATACCCCCCCCCCCCATGAAGCCTATTTGTTTAAAAAAAAAAAAAAGTTTGTAGCTTTAGCCAAGTACATTAATCTAGATATCCATCCTTCTAAAACAAAAGAAAATTATAATCGTAATTCTACATGTAATATAATTAGTACACTTTACACCCCATCCCACCTTAGCAGCACACGGTCACATTATATTAACTTAAATTTACTTTTGTCCAGCCTTTATTTTTGTAGTGTAAAGCCTGTATTTCTTACAACTAAAAGAAAAATACTTGTTTTCTTTTAATATTGTTTATTTAGTTACTATTATTTATTTGCATTTGTTCACTGTGATGGTCCACTGGGCTGTAATGAACCCATTTTCAGTGGAGGCCTGTGGAGAAAAGCTCTGCAATAAAATACCCATAATACATACAATACAATAGAATAACATGATCAGTACATACAATGCAAGAGTCGCAGTTGAGTACAATAGGATATGAATGACAGTTGAATGAGCAAGGTAAAAATCTGAGTGCAATATTAGATTACAGTATCAGGATAATTTGGTTTACACAGTTAGAATATCACAGGTTAGGGTAATATCTTTAGAATATGCAACTGTCACTGAAAAGACCGCCCCACACCCACACTTAAAGTACCTCTGACTGCACATAATAGTTTGCATTATAATATACAGATCTGATATTGTCATTTTCATTCATTCCTCAACAAAAGGGTCGAATCCCAGACCCATTCATTCATGAAGAATGGGACTTTGATCTGACTCAGCTGCTTTTCTCTAGATTCTAGGATCCACCTCGCAAGCTCCTCCCTTTACCCATAATGCCCCTGACCACTGCATTGCCTCAGATCTCGTTTCCCACTCAAATGATCAGTTTGGATTGCGTTCTCTTGAGCTCTATATCTAATTGTTATTGGGAATAGTGAGTAAAAATCTGAGTTTAATTTTCTTCCTTGTTTATAACATTTATAGTAGCCTCTCTTTACCCAGTAGGTTGGCTTAGCTTAGTTATCATCCTTTGATATTCTACTTTTTCTGTCGTTGGTATTTTCCATTTCTTTCATTTTCCTTTCTTTATCATCTCTACATTTATTCTTGGTATTACCATTGTTGGTGCAACTTTTTTGTTTAGTGTAACATTTCTTTAAAAAAAAAATTAAAGTCTTCTTGTTATCTTTATCTTCAATTTTGTATTTGTAATTATCAGTTGGGCTGAGTTCTTGACTATGGCTGAAAAGCCTACTAGATTTAAAAGGGTTTTTCCTGTGTGCACAAGATAACGTACTCTGATGCCTCCAGGGAATGCATCTACTGCTTAGATCCTTTTCACCTTGAGACTACTTGTACAATGTGTGCTGGTTTTAACACCTGAGCTATTTTGACTCTCACTCCCTCTCAGAAATCTAAATGTCTGGAGTCCAGGGAGTATAGGAAACGCTCTCCTGTGTGGTCTTCCAAATCCATCCCAGCATTGGAGCTGCCAGCTATAAGTTTCCAAGCACTTGGATTTGAAACCATCAGATCCAAAGACTGTTGCTCCTAAGTCTTCCACGTCCTCTTCAACCCGGTCCTCCCGACGTCTCTCTGAAGCAGAAGTGGATAGGATAATGAAAATATTCCTGATGACACAGATCCATACCTCCCTTGCATACAGTCTTTACTCCTTCTCTGATCCAACCCTCTGTTTCAGAGCCTTCTGATCCAATATCCCCAAGAGTCGCACCGTCTGAACCAAAGGTGCTTTTATGTTTGACCCCGACAACTTCCCTGATCCGTTTGGCTGTGATTCCCCTTGAGCAGGACGTGTCTCTGAACCATAGCGTCAGATCCGAGGGAATTACTTCAACTCTGAAGCTTTTGAAGCCATCATTTCCCTTCAGGGCTTCAGATCCTAAGTCTTTTCATCCTATGCCACAGGGACATCTTCCAGGCAGTTTCAGTTAGGAGCTCTGAGTGTCTTCCGACACCTCTCCAGAACACCCCACTGAAGAGGTCCCTCAAAAGAGGCTGTGCAGAAGGAGGCACATAGATTCCACTCAGGAATCTTTAACAGAAGACCTCGATTTTGATGAAGAGGTAGGGTCCCCCAGATCTCCACCATAAGACATCTCATTTGGAGATATTTTGGAAATCCTCTGCCAGAAAGGTGGTTGGTCTTTCCAAACTCCTTCAAGAGTAGTCAGTATTCCTAGAAGCCTTTTGGTCTGGCCCAGCTACATCTTGGTTACCACCCTGGCAGATGGGCTTATAGATTTTGTCTCCTGCTGGGCATAGAAAGAACTGGACACCACAGAACCAATCCCCAAGCACCCAGACAGGTTTCCTGGAGCATCCACAGATGGACTGTATTGGAGTTAGAGAATCCCTGTGGATGCCATGGTTGTTGTGGCAGCCACCAGAGAGGAGCTGGCTGAGCGGAGTTCCTCTGTCCTTTCCCCTAATAGAGAGTCTAGGGCATTGGACAGGTGTGGGAAGCAAGTTTATGCTTCAGCGACCCTTGTCTTACGATTGCTGAACTACCTGGCATATATCAGTAGATTACAGAGGGACTTAATTAAGGAACTCTCTAACTCTGGATCCATATTGGCGGAAGAAGAGAAAACTTATTCCTAATAATCTATATCAAATGTGTCCATGAGGTTAATCTCTCGTGCAGCTGAAGGTTCCTTATGGGCAGTGGGTTCAGGTATAGCCAATAGGAGACATGATTGGATGCGCTTGTGTGACTTTGAGGAGCCCTTTAAAGCATCCTTCATCATTGCTCTTTCTGATCGAGCTTCCCTGTTTGGGCCCACTGTTAAAGGGACACTTTCCCACAGTGAGCAAGATGGAAAGACCTTGTATGCTGTGGGAATCTGTTTTTCCTGCCCTGCAGCGACCTCCTTCTAGGAATCAGTGCACTGGTAAGAAAATGTGGTTCCAGAAATCTCAATGGTCTTTTCAAGAATTATGCAGAGATCCCCCCCCCCCCCCCAGTTGCAGAGGGGGAAATGATAACAATGGTAGATGCTGCCCAGGTGTCAGAAGTGGACCACAAAACCAGGACTTCAGAGATTCCTTCTCAGGCAGACCTTTTCAGCATTCCTGAAAGAGTGACCAACTGTTTTTCTCTGGAGGCAGTCTTGTTTATGCACCCAAAAACCTGGGCAGCCATCACAAAAGATACATGGGTGCAAAGTATTGTATCCAGAGGATATTTCATTCCCTTTTTCTAAATTCCCTCATGAAAAGAAAACACCTCACTGATATTTCACCCCCAGTCACTGGAAGTTAGCAGCTCTGAAGATTCAAAAGCTGTTAGACAAAAGACTCATCCAAGAGGTCCCACCAGACCAAAGAGGATCCGAAATTTACTCAAGGTTATTTTTAGTGCCAGAGAAAACGGAACCTGAGACCCATCATAGATCTCACTTTTTTGAACCCATTTGAAAAGAACTCCCAAGTTCTGGATGGTCATGGTTCAGTCCATTTTACTTCTGCTGCAGAAAGATGACTAGATGTGTTCTATAGATCTTCTGAATGCATACATTCACATCAAAATGAACAGGCATTTCAAAGATTCCTATGCTTCTAGCTCGGAGCCAGTCATTATCAGTTCAGAGCCTTGCCCTTCAGTCTCACCACAGCCCACGGGATGTTTTACCAAATGTATGGCAGTGGTAGCAGCTGCTCTAAGACTGCATGAATTTATGGGTCTATATTAAATCGGCAAATTCTTAAAACAGTGAACGCTGATTTATTGATCCCATGTAAGCAAAAGCTTACAATCCCGAACACTCAGAACAGAGATTTCTTTCCCCAGGGAAAAAATTTGCAGTTCCACAAAAAAAATAAAAGTAAAAACTTCAAAACATTACAAAAAGTGGGAGGCTTCGCCCCACACACACCCCCTACTTAAATATATCAACTCCAAGATCGCGCTACAGTGATGAAAATGGCAAAGTAACGAAGGCGGCCAAGCAATTTTTTTTTTTCCAGAGAAAGAAATCTCTTCTAAGCCGTTTCGTGCTTTCAAGTTCGATTAAGATGCATTCGAAGGATTGCTTCGATTATATAATAACTCAAATTCATAGTGTTCCCTTATTTAGGTGACTGTCTCTGCACCACATCAACCAAGCATCTCCTAATAAACGCTAGGGATTACTTAATCCAATTCTGTCTGTCCTTGGGTATCAGAGTCAATCTTTCAACATCCCACCTTCAACCAGTTCAAGTCTTGGAAGTTTATAGGGGCTTGTCTAGATACAGTCAGTTTTCTTGGTCTCATCACAAAATGGAATACTTTCCTTAAGACAACATGTCAGACAGTTTTTCTTATCACTCTCCCCCAGCAAAACTGATTCTCAACCCCCTAGGTTTGATGGCCACAGAGATTACCTTGATACCTACTGCTCGTCTTCACATGAGAACCATCCAGTGGACTCTGGCAATACAGTGGTCCATTCCTCAACAGCCCCCTCCAGTGGACTCTGGCAATACAGTGGTCCATTCCTCAACAGCCTTTGCAGTATCCTGTAAAACTATCTCTAGTCTGCATGGACTCCCTACTGTGGTGTAGTCAATCTTATGAGATTTGTGGAGGACGTCCCTTTATAATTCTTCTCTCAAACCCCACATTGTCCATGGTCACCTCTCAAGTGGGATGGGGGAAAATTTCTTGGGATGGACAGTTCAAGGCATATCATGCCCAGAAGGTACCAAATTGGATGTAAATGTCTTCGAGATGAGAGTGGTCCTTTTAGTGTTGCAGGCCTTTCAGAACTCTCTTCCTCTAGGGACAGTTGCTATCCAAACAGACTGTATGTCAGTAGTTTGGTACATCAACAAGCAAGAGGAAACCACATCATACCCCCATTGCAGAGAAGCAGTGAGCGATCTCCATCCGCTTTCTTGTAGCGACACACATACTGGAGAAATCCAGTGTTCTAGCAGACAAGCTTAGCAGAATTATTCTGATGCCTCATGAGTGGTCTGTCAGTCAGTCAGTGGCAAACATGATCTTCCACAGATGGGGTCAACCTGCTGCAGTTAATTCGTCTCTCCCCTCAACAAGTGCACAAAGTTCTTTGCCGTAATCTTACCTCAAGGGCAGTCACCAAGAGAAGCTGTAGTCCACATTTGACCCTTCGGTGGTCTTTTTGCTTATCCTCCCTTGCCTCCAATCCTCAAATTCCTTCAAAAGGCATTCTGGTTGAAGAGCAAGGTCATCTTCATTGCTGCCTTTTGGCCAGGGTAAGTGTGGTTCCCCTTCCTATAGTCTCATCTACTTTGTTCTCTTTGGGCCCTGAACCCCAATCCAAAGCTCCTTTCACATTCATCAGGGAGGACTCATCCGGGCATTGCAGGCTTCAGGTTGACCGCATGGTTTCTCCAATTCCAGTGATGGCTAGTTATTCCAGGCCTTCCTCTCCAGTTCACCGGATTTTAGTTTAATCTCAGAAGCCCTCTATAAGAAAGATTTATAAAAGTAAATGGAAAATGTTTTTCTTTTGGCTTAACAGAGAGAGTTGGATCATTTCACCTCTCCAGACCCTGCTGTTTTATATTTTCTTTCCTCTGTTTTTCAAGACAAGGTGAGTTACCCCACCATCAAAGTTCAGCTAGCAGCCATCTCTAACTTCCACATCGGAGATAATGCTGTTCCTTTAGCTTCATCCAAGTTATGTAAGACATAATTTTTTTTTTTTTTTTTACTTGGAGCCTCCGATAAAGGATCCTGTTGCACATTGGGATCTTGACATCTTATTGCAAAGTTGAGTACAGTCACCCTCTGAACCCTCAGCTAAAGCATATCTCAGATTTCTTTCTTGGAAAACAGTCTTTCTTGTGGCTGTAACTTCTGTGAGGTGAGTCTCTGTACTCCAAGCACTCTCTTCAAAATGGTCTTATCTAATTTTCCATAAAGACAGAGTTACCTTACAGACATTTCTACCTTTTTACCCAAACGTGCCTCAGAAAAAAACATCAACCAAGTCATCAACTTGTCAGTTTTCTTTCCTAAATTTGACAATAAAGGAGAATACACGCTTCACCTATTAGATGTACGTAGACAACTTTATTTCTGTTTTCATCGGACTAAAGAAATTAGGAAAACTGTCCAGTTTGTTTCAATTGCCAAGAACAAACTGGCAAAAACAGTTTCAAAAAACATTAGCCCAATGAGTAACAGATTGCATCTCTCATGTTTACTCCTCGAGAGGGTTAACCTTGCTAAGACGACCAAAAACCCAGTCAACTAGGACAGTGGCTACATCAGCTGCTTTTTGGGCCAGAGCTTCTGTTGATGACATTTGTGCACCTGTCACTTGGTCCAGTACTCATACATTTACTCCTCATTGCAAGTTGAAGATCCTATCCAGAAATAAGGCTGCATTTGGTTATTTTGTTCTCCAGAACATCCTTCCACCCAAGGTTACTGTATTTGGCGACTCTGTCAGTTTATTGAGGAACAAATGAAAATAGCAACATTGGATGTAAAAGTTGTATACTCACCATAACTATGCATCTGTGTTGTCCATTTTCATTCTTCCTCAACTCCACTCCCCCCCATCCCCCTGTCCATGTCTTTGCGAATGACCTGATGATGTTTTTTGTTAGGAACCACAGCTCATGTTTGAGTCTGTTCTGTTTCACCTTTTTGCAGTACTGTGATAATGTTTTATATTTCTAAGATGGTTTAGTAGCAGCAAACGCAATCTGAGGTAATGCAGTGGTCAAGGTCATTATGCATAAAGGGGGGGGGTCAAGAAGTCCGATCATAGAATAAAGAGTAAAGTGGCCGAGTCAGATCTGAGACCCATTTGTTGAGGAACGATGGGTATCTGATCCGACCCTTTCATTGAGGAAGAATGAAAATGGACAACACAGATGCATAGTTACAGTGCATAACTTTTAATGTGAGAGTGTTCAATCTCGCCTTTGTTCTTACACATGGGTTCGGAGCCGATCCTCGGCTCCGTGTCGGCCGCTTGCAAGCTCTGCATCGAGAAGAAGCTCGAGATCACCTAATACCCACAATCCCCCTCTGCCTTTACCTCAGATCTAGTTTGCCGCTGCAGCGTTCGCATCAATGGGTCGAGCTCGAGCACCTGAGATAAGATTAAGAATTTTTTTCTTATATTTTTTCTTGGCACTTTATTATATAAAGTTATTTAGTGATATTTTGTGTGTGTGTGGTAAGGTTAAGGGAATCTCGGTACCGTTAAGTTGTTAAAACTTAGAGTTCTCTTCGGGGCCTACCACCCCTTCTTGGATTTGACAACCGGATTGACTATCATTACTGGATTTGACATTTTTACCGGACTTGACTATTTTACTGGATTTGACTTTTCTCTTTTATAGTGACATGTCTGAAAAGGCTAAATCGGGTTTAAGCGTTGCCAATGTGGGCAAAAAATGTCAGTAACTGACAATCATAGTTCCTGCGTCTACTGTCTTGGCCCTCTCCATCTGCAAGAAGACTGCTCTATTTGTCATTCTTTCAGTGGGAGGGTCATGACAGATAGGCGCAGGAAACTAATGGATAGAGGTTTGTTAAAACCTTCCTTTCAGGAGGCTCTGGATGCTTCTGACCAGGCATCCAAGTCCTCGAAGGAATCGAAGACGTCGGAGCCCAAGTCATCGGCTCTGAGCTCTTCGGCTAAAGTTAGATCACCGGTTCCACAGACTTCGGGGCCGAGTGTTCAACTGTTGTCAGTTTCCGAGCCTCGAGTCCTGGAACCGGTGATGGAGCTCCCTCCCCCGACACTGTTGAGGTCGGCTCCGTCTTCGGTTCCTTCGACCCGTTCTTCTAAGCCCCTCTCCGACATCGATGTGGACCGTGTGGTGCAGAAATTATTGGAACATACGGCCCTATCCAAACTTATCTCGGTTTCCACCCAATTGATGTCGAAACTTGAAGGCCTTCCATTATCTCCATCCCTTCCTCCTCCGAGACCTGTCCAGTCTTTGGAGCCGGAAGAGGTTGATCTACTGATTGTGGAGCCCTCGGTGCTAGAACAGTCCTTTTCTCGGTCGGCTCCGTTCACCTCGACTCCGTCGGATCCGGTACCGGAGTCTCGGAGCCGACGATCCATCCTTGGTTCCGGGGCCGAGAGTCGAACCGACGTTTCGGTTCCGACTCTTCCTCTCGGGGCCTCGGCGCGGATCGATTCGGCTCCGTCCTCGGGTTCGATGCCTTCGGTGCCTGTTTCGGGGATTCTTCCCATTTCTTCGGAACCGGGAGATTCCTCGACTCGGGACCCGGGGGCATTCGATCTCATGAGGAAGGTGTTGTCTACCCAGACAACCACATCAGTAGAAGTAGCCTCTCCTCCCCATAAAGGACCGTTATCTTCCTCTGCACCAACGGCCACATCCAAGCGTCGAGCACCGGTGTCTCAGCCACCCCTGGAGGGTGCCCCCTCTTCCTCGGAGGCTTCTTCGGATGCTCCCCCCGAAGAAGTCCCTAGGAAAAGATTGTGTAAGAGGAGACACTTAGATTCTCCACAAGAATCTTTGACATCCAATACTGACTTGGATGAGTCAGAAGGGTCCCCAAAGTCACCTTCAGAAGATGTCTCCTTTTCTGACATCTTGGAGATCCTGAAGCAGAGAGGTGATTGGCAGTCCCTTCCCCCTTCTGAGGATGAGTCAGTCTTGCTGAAGGCATTTGGTGCTCGCTCTTCCTCCTCCTGGGTCACTCCGCCCTTCGATGAGTTAATGGAGTTGATTGCTCGAAGGGCGTGGGAGACACCTGACATGGTGGAACCAGTCCCTAGGAAGCCTAATAAGTACATCACTGCACCCCAAGACAAGGCTTACCTCACAAAGGGAGTTCCAGTGGACGCCATGGTGGTGGCAGCGGCCACGAAAAAGGAGATGTCGGAATCTTCCTCATCTGTCCATCCACCTAACAAAGATTCTAGGACTATGGACAGATACGGGAAGCGCATTTTTAGTTCAGCGGCTTTTTCTATGCGATCCCTGAACTATTTGACCCATTTTACACGTTTACAGAGGGATCTAGTCAAAGAGCTGGGAGATACCCTCCAGGGTACTACAGATGCTGCGGTCTCAGAGAAAGTTACAGCACATCTAAATACCCTTACATCCATTGTTAACTCATCCATGAGGCTGATATCATACGCAGCTGAAGGATCGAGTAGGGCAGCAGCTTCAGCGATTGTTCTTCGCAGGCAATCCTGGATGCGCTTATGTTCATTTGCGGAAGCCTTCAAGTCTTCCTTTACTAACGCCCCATTTGATGGTGCCACTCTCTTTGGCCCCAAAGTAAAGGAGACCCTTACCCGGTGTGAACAGGAGGGAAAGACTCTGTCTGCTGTCTGAGTCCGTTTTTCCACCCCTTCCAGACCGTACCCCAAAGGGCAACGTGGTGGGAAAATGTGGTTTTGAAAACCCCAAGGATCTTTCCCAGGCACACAGGGTGATGCCCCCTCTAGAGGCAGAGGAGGGGGCAGAGGTGGAAGACGCTGCCCTGGCGGCAGAGGGGGTCCGCAAAACCAAGGTGACAGGGATACCCCCCCTGGAAAACCTTTCCAGCACTCCTGAGAGGAGGCCCGACTGTCCTGCTCTGGAGGCAGTCGGGGGTCGCTTAGCTTTATACCCTCAGGCCTGGCAAAGCATTACTACAGACAACTGGGTAAAAAGCGTTGTTACCAGAGGTTACAGAATACCATTCCTATCCACCCCCATTCCAAAGAGAAAACTCCCAGATGTACCGCCTCATCTGCGAGACCCAGCAGCTATAGAAATTTCAAAGCTGCTAGAAAAAAAGAGTCATCCAACCAGTCCCAGCGGACCAAATAGGATTCGGAACTTACTCAAGGTTCTTTTTAGTTCCAAAGAAGACAGGGGACTGGAGGCCGATTCTGGACCTAAGCAACCTCAACACCTTTGTCAAGAAAGAAAAGTTCCGAATGGTCACGCTTCAATCGATCCTTCCATTCCTACAGAAGGACGACTGGATGTGCTCAATAGATCTGAAGGACGCATACTACCAAATCAAAATGGCCAGGGCATCCAGGGATCATTTGCGCTTCCGGCTGGGAGCCAGTCACTACCAGTTTCGAGCCCTGCCCTTTGGTCTGACCTCAGCCCCCAGGGTTTTCACCAAATGCATGGCAGTGGTAGCGTCTCATCTGAGACGCCTAGGATTCCAGGTGTTTCCGTATCTGGACGACTGGCTCCTGTCTGCCACCACCCGGCGTCAACTGATACAGGCCAGGGATTACACTCTACAACTTTGTATTCACCTCGGAATTTCCGTAAATTTCGAAAAATCTTTACTACAGCCATCACAGCATATCTTATTCATAGGAGCGGAATTAGATACGCATCATTTAATTCTAAGGCTTCCTCCAGAAAGGATAGTCGCACTTCAAAGCCACATTTCTCTCCTTCTGTCGTCCAAAAAATCCCCAGCAAAGCTGGTTCTAAAGGTCTTGGGTCTCATGGCAGCTTCTCTCATTGCGATACCATTGGGAAGACTGCACATGAGAATTCTACAATGGCTACTGTTTGCACAATGGTCGTTCCAACAGCTACCTCTGACACACAAAATTCTGATTACAAACACATGCAAATCACACCTAACTTGGTGGCTTCAGACTTGCAACCTTTCCAGCGGAAGACCATTTGTGCTACCCACGTCAGCGACGATAACCACGGACGCTTCCCTGATAGGGTGGGGGGGCATCTTTCAGGGACAGACAGTCCAAGGCGAATGGACCAATTTGGAGTACAATCTGCACATCAATGTTCTGGAGTTGAGGGCAGTGTTTTTAGCGTTGCAACACTTTGCTCCCCTTCTTCCTCTAGGGACTATTACAGTTCAGACAGACAACATGTCTGTAGTCTGGTACATAAACAAGCAAGGGGGAACCAGGTCTTATCAACTATGCAGAGAGGCCATGAGAATTTGGCAATGGGCGGAGTCCACGGGTCGCTTTCTTATCGCAACGCACATCCCGGGGTCATCCAACGTCATAGCCGACAGGCTGAGCAGAGCAATCCTGTTGCCTCACGAGTGGTCCCTCAAACAGTCAATTGCGAAGACGATATTTCGCAAGTGGGGCCAGCCTTCCTGCGATCTTTTTGCGTCTCCAATGAACGCCAAATGCAGGAGCTACTTTGCCCTATTACCCCCTCCAGGGGAAGTCCCCAGGGACGCGCTGGTGCACGATTGGCCCCCGGGTCTCCTGTATGTTTTTCCTCCCTTTCCCCTGATTGCAAAGTTTCTGCAGAAAGCCAACAACCTTCAGAGGACGATAATCCTCATTGCCCCATTCTGGCCTCGTCAAATTTGGTTCCCCTTTCTATTGCAACACCGCATTCGGGGACCTTGGATTCTGGACCCAGAGCCAGATCTACTGACTCACTCATCAGGAGTTCCTCACCCATCTCTCGAATCACTCCATCTAGCAGCTTGGCTGCTCCGCTTCCCTTTCTAGCCAGGTCTGATTCCCTTACACCGGCAGTTCAGAGTATATTAGTGGCTTCTCATAAAGCTTCCACTACAAAAACCTACACCAGTAAATGGAAGCGTTTCGTCTTCTGGGCTAAATCACATTATTTGGACCCTGTTATAGCTCCGTTAAACAAGATCTTGGAGTTTTTGACAGAATTGTTCCATGAAGGAGCTTCTCCTGCCACTTTAAGAGTGCAATTGGCTGCCATTTCAAACTTTCATGTGGAAGAATGTGGTGCGCCTGTTATGGCTCACAGACTTTGTAAGGCTTTTTTAAAAGGATCCTTTCATATTAGACCACCAGTTAGAACTCCTACATCACCTTGGAATCTGAACCTCTTACTTTCTAAATTGATGTTGCCCCCTTTTGAGCCAGCCTCAGTTTGCCCATTGAAGTTTTTATCGTGGAAGACTCTCTTCCTGGTGGCCATTACATCCGCTAGGCGAGTGTCTGAGCTTCAGGCTCTTTCTATTAAACACCCTTATTTGATTTTCCACTCTGACAGAGTATCCCTTCGCACTAATCCATCCTTTCTCCCCAAAGTTTGCTCTACTAATAATATTAATCAGTCCATTGAATTACCCACCTTTTTCAAAAATCACTTTAATAAGTTAGAGTATATGTTGCACAAATTGGATGTACATAGACAACTCAGGTTTTATTTGGATAGAACAAAAGATCACAGGAAATCTGATCAACTATTTGTAGCCTTTGCTGATAGCAGGAAAGGTGTAGCAGTTACTAAACGAACTCTTTCCAAATGGCTAACTGATTGTATCACATACGTTTATGAGGCTTCTAATCAAACCTTATCGGTCAAACCTAAAGGACATTCTACGAGATCAGTGTCTACATCCTGGGCTCACGCAGCTCGCCTACCATTAGACACTATTTGTGCAGCTGCTACTTGGGCTAAACCGCATACATTTATCTCTCATTACAAAGTGGACAGGGTTTCTAGGGATAGGGCAACCTTTGTTTCTCTGTGCTCAAGAACGTTCTCCCGTGAGTTCCTCAGGAACATGGAGCTAGGGACGCTACCCATGTGTAAGAACAAAGGCGAGATTGAACACTCTCACATATAGAAGTTATGTCCTTACCATAACGTTCCATGTGGAGTGTTCATCTCGCCTTTGTTCTTACATTCCCACCCTCCCACCCTCAGGAAGAACGTTCAATTTGGTGCCTGGTCTGGAGTATTCTCCTTCTGCATTTGCAATAGTTGTATTTGTATGATACACTTGTGTGTATATATGTATATATATATGTATATAGATGATCCTTTGATTGTGTAAATTTTGGTATGAGTGTGCTCTCTATGTTTGCTGGTTTGCTTGCAAACTAGATCTGAGGTAAAGGCAGAGGGGGATTGTGGGTATTAGGTGATCTCGAGCTTCTTCTCGATGCAGAGCTTGCAAGCGGCCGACACGGAGCCGAGGATCGGCTCCGAACCCATGTGTAAGAACAAAGGCGAGATGAACACTCCACATGGAACGTTATGGTAAGGACATAACTTCTATTTTTATGTCATGAACAGTACACAGGGAAAGTTAGATGAAATGAGGAGTACAACAGTAAAAGTAACAGAAGGGTTAGTTATTAAACTTACAGTGATAATTTGAGAACGTGGAAGAGCGTAGAAAAGCTTACTGCAAAAGAAAATAATAGATGTGATGTAAGAAGAAAAAGGTAAGTAATTGGGGGAAAAAGAACAATTAGTAAATAGCATTTGAAAACATGGGAGTTTCTGGTTAACTCCGAGTTAAATTAAATGAAAATATTGCTCCTAACCGAGTTTTATACATTGTACCAGCTAGGTTGAGTTGAACTAATCTGTACTAGTTAAAGTTAGAGAGGACATTAAAAGGTCAGATACTGCCAAAATTGTGAAAGCTGCACTCCATGATTGCAGATTGTGCATTTGCATTTTGTAATGAAAATGCACTGTTGCTTCCATTCCAGTAAAATGTTTTCAAATGACTGTCCAGCAGATCCCAGGTTGTGAAAGTTTCTGGCAACCTGTCTGAAAGAAAACTTTTAATTAGTGAAGTACCACAAGGATTAGTGCTAGGCGCATTCCTGTTTGGCATTTATTTTATAAACATCCAACCTAATATCCTGGAACTGTGGTTGACCAAGATTTCTGATGACTGCAAGCTGGGCACTGTTATCTACCCATCCATTGATACCAACCATTCTAACATGGTCTAGAATATGCACACACTTGATGTACTAAATTTGGTATTAAGCTAAAGGCAGAAATGTGTAGCATAGTAGCATTCAGCAAACAAGCTGCTCGAAACTCATATGTTATAAGTGATGCTCTTCATCAGAAAGATATGATCATAAGAGACCTGGGTACTTATGTGGATAACTTTCTCTCATTCAATCATGAGGTTTCCACCATGGTCATAAAGTCCTGTCTAGCTGTGTTAAATTCCAAAGTAATATTTTCGATATCCAGAAAAATTATCTTGCCACAGTGCTGTTCCCTTATTTGACCCATCATCGACTACATTGCCACTTTTGGTATGTACAAAATCCAAGCACATCAGTGAACTGGAAAGGCCCCTACAGTTATCAACCAAGAAAATTAATTACTTTTATTTTTCCATGACGGGATAGCAAGTGTTGGAGGTATGATGGAACAAAGACAGATAACAGAGTACATGATTTTTGGGAATATAATTAGTTTACAGATTTAAAAAATTCCCTACAGAGTACTTAGTTAAAAATGTTGGAAGAACAAATCATTGTAGTTAAAGAAATTATTCTTTTGAGCTGTGGTTATGATCTAAATTGCTCAGTTATAGTAAGGCCTTACTAAGTTTAATGGTATTGGCTGCTCGAAACACAATTACTAGAAAATGGAAATCAAATTTTAAATTGACTGTAGTAGAAGTATTGAATATTGTAAAAGAGATAAAGTAACTGAAAGTGAAATTTTTTGAAAATGGAAAGAGATTTTGTGGGAACAGTACATGTAAAATGATGTTCAGGAGTAGGAGTGAGGTTTAATGCAAAGCAGAAATTAAGGGTCTATATTAAATCAGCGAACGCTTAAAGTGAACACTGATTTATCGACAGTCTTTAAGTGAAAGCTGAAAATCCCGAACACTTGGAACAGCAATTTTTTCCCAGGGAAAAAAAATCTCTGGGCCGTTTTCGTGACTTTGCCATTTCCTCCACTGTGGTGCGATTACGGAGTTGGTATATTTAAATGGGGGGGGGGGTTGTACTGCCCCCCCCCGAGTGTTCGGGATTTTAAGCTTTCGCTTAAAGAGGGTTGATAAATCAGCGTTCGCTGATTTAACATAGACACGAAATTGAGTAGTTTATGCAAATGTTAGAGTTAATGATAATTGCAAGAAAGAAAACATGTAATGTATAATGAAGGAAAATAATGAAAACTGTTAATATTTGTTTTCTGTTAATGTACGTGTATTTTTGTAGTTTAAAATTGAGTGTGAAATAAAAGGTATTAAAAAAAATAAATAAGTAAAAGAGATACTGAATGCCTTAATTCATGACATATCCCAATAGATTAGTACAACTGTTCTTATACTTAGCCTACCAACTATTTCTTCCTTCTATACCTGCACCAAAAAATATACAAGGCTTGATGGAAGGGGTTTCTAATTCAACATATTCTCAGTTTAGGGAATAAGTTACCACTGCAGTCAAGCAAAGTACTTATTTTTTGCCTTTAAGACTAGTCTTGATAGTATCAGTAGACACAAGTTTACACCAATGATATCATGTGTTGCCTTGCTTGATTTGGTAGGTAAGCAGTATTTAGTCCTGGTAAACCGTGACAATAACTTTTAAACTTGTGTATGGCTAGGCTTCTTATGGAGTTTGTCATCTGCTGCCTGGTGTTGCTGCTATGTTATTGTGGGATACAGACCTTACATTATTTGGTAATTTCATCGAAGTCTAGGAAGGCTAGTACAGCTGGTAGAAAAATCAGCTGATGGAACTGTACCAGCTTTTCCTGAGCTAGATTTTAGTATAGCAGGGTGTGTGAGATTTGCCCTTTCTCAACTGTAGTGCAGTCTTGCTTTTGGTAAGTGTATTTAGTGGTAACCATTTGAAATGTCGGGACCTGCTAGACTGTGTCCTGAAACACAGAGACTGGCCAAAAAATGGGCTTACTTATACTAAGTCCGAGATCAACATTACGTGAAATATTCCCTTTTATCCAAGGTATGATGATGTCGGCGTTAGCGTGGGTAAGTCTGGGGAGATGCTTGCTCTTTTCTTTGGTTTTCAGTACTTTTTTGGCTTGTCAGCACTCGGCATTTTAAGTGACGACATTTCAATAGAGAGACATATTTAGCAGTAGGTGTGGGGAGACGGGGGAGTTGCCCCTTCCATAAAATGTTTTGTTTTTTTTTTCCCGATCTTCTGAAGATCATTATTTTACATTCAGTGATTTGAGGTTTGGTTCTATGACAACACCTGTTCTGAGTTTAATTTCATCTTTTAATGATTAAAAAAAAATGCAATGGGAGATTGTGATTGGGCTTGGGAAGGGCATAGCATTAACCATAAAAACATGGTAAAATTAGCTGAAATAAAGACGGAATAGAAATGTGACAATGTGGTAATTGAGGGAAAGTCCAGACATCACTTCAGTATTCCATTGGTGAAAATGCTTTTCTTTTCGGCTTTTCCTGGTTAGGGGTCGGCACAGCGGAACTCTGGTCTGCTAATGATTGACAGTAGATTTTTATGGTGCCGAGTTGCCAGCCCGACGCCCAACCTTCAGCGAAGGCACGCCCATTCATGCATGTCTTTAGAATGCCACTCGACCGCAGGGATGACATGCAGACTCCACACAGAAGGCACTCCAGCCGAGAATCGAACAGGAGAACCTCTTGCTGTGAGGCAACAACGCTACCGCTGCACCACCGCAGCTTATTCCATTGGTGAAAATAAGTTAGTAAATTGATTACATTTTGAGGAAATAATGTGAAGTTTGGAAGAAGTGAGTTTGTTTGTGTGCCATTTATCTGGACTATTGGAAGTCATAAACAGACTGGTATAGCTTTTAACTGAAAAGCTTGTTTTCTGCATACCCAAGAGCTCAGTGTAATGGCAATGTAGCAAGAGGTGGTTAAAAGAGGAAATGAGAGGGAAGTTTGGATGAACAAGTGGAGTGTGTGTAGCAAAAGTTGGCCAAAATGAAAGACAGAGCCTGAAGGAAATATTAGAAAATGACTAGGTTATTGAAGGAAGAAGAGAAACTACATTGAATGGAATTTATTAAAACCAAAATGGTCCTATGGAGAGATTTTACAACATAGTCATTTTGTTTTGAACACTGAACAGTTTGCTGTTATCTGCATCAAATTTGCTGTATGGTAAATCCAGGGTAATTTGGTGCAGCTCATCTTTACACATGAGGAGCAGCAAGTGTTGTGGCAGTTATAGCAGTAAGAATGTTCATAGTAATAGGCTGAATGGGGCAAGAGGGTCATAGTTATTCCACTGTAACATAACTTGCCTTGGTAGCTGCACCTGTTAACTGCATGAAGTAAGAATCCTTAAGAACCAAGAATTTATTAAAAAAAATAATTGAGACCATCAGAAATCAAGTCAATTTTCATCTGAAGAAAAGCTGACAAAAAATATTTAACCCACAAGATCCTAAGGTTGTGGGGCATAATCGCATACGAGCGGTCAAAAATCATTATATTACTGAATAATTTTTCAAGATAATCACATTTCTGAGTTTCATAATACAGAATCTTAAATAACAGTGTAACCTTCCTAAGTATTGTTTTCAGTTTGTCCTCCACAGAGATAACAAATGCATTATTTTTTGTGTGTCCTGTTTCCACAGTGGTGGAAAAGGGTGAATTTTTATCAGATTTGTATGTTTTGGGGATTCTAAAACAAAACTGGGGTCCTCATGTTAGCCCACAGCCTTGACAATTTGATGTTAAATGAGTGGGAGAATGTCTTAAGTTTACTGCCATCCACTGTTTGAAAATGTAAAGACTTAGGGCCAGATTCAGTAAAGCCTACACTAAGTGTACACGATATGTATTCATTAAAGTTATCACATTTTTTGTTCTTTCTACTCACTCAGAAAGATTTACACGTGGTAACCTTTATGAATCCCTGTCAGTATTTAAAGCTGCAAGAATAGCAGCAGGAAATCTAAAATTAGGAGAAGAAGGTGTGAGTTATGTCTGTGTTGTCTGTTCACTCAGAACAATGTACACCTAGTGTAGGCATTATTGAATCCCGGGGTTGCTTTTAATTCCTTGACTGCTTACTTTTTGCATGAGAAGGAAATCCGTCTGACCTTTTATTATTCTGCTGTTACCATGAATAGTTTACAGATTTTTTTCCTTGTGAAATTTGCATTTAATGTATATAATATTGATCTGTAGATGTGAATATGTGTAACAGAAAGTGTTAAAAACAGTAATCCAAAGGAAGTTGCATGTAATTTCTGTGTGGAATTCAATGATATGTACTTACTTCATACTTAGAAAAGTGCTGCTAAAGGACACGTGGTGCATACACAGTTGTTAAACCTTTGTTTTTGTTGTCATGCTTACTGTGAAATAGGCATTTTTTTTAAGTTAGACTTTCTGTAATTGATGTTAAGTAAAAGGGTTAGCCTAAGGAGTTCATTCAGGAATGCTGTGGTGAAACTATCCAGAATTTGACTACTATTTTCAAGCACCTGTGTTTGGTAGAACATTTTAGTGGTTGATATATGACTAAGAGTATTGGATATCGTTCTTACTTTATCTGTCTTGGCACACTAGGCATTTGAGATATTATCAATAATAATGGGAAGATTCTCATTGCTAACCCAGATGTTAAGAACATTCTGGGCGATAAACCTTTATTCATTAATAAAGTTATTGTTTTAATTGGAAGGATTTTCTTGGATGGCTTCGGTGGTACAACGGTTAACATTGTCACCTCACAGCAAGGGGTTCTCCAGTTTGATTTTTGGCTAGTGTGCCTTCTGTGCGGAGTCTGCATGTCCTCCCTGCAGTCATGTGGGTTTCCTCCTGGTGCTCTGGTTTCCTCCCACATTCCAAAGACATGCAATAGGTGTATTAGACACTCTAAATTGGCCGTAGGTGAGAATGTATGCGTGAGTGAGTGGTATGAATGAACTACCTTGGTAGGGCTAACTCCCTGGCAGTGTAAACCGTGTCTCGAGATGATTGTCACTGCAGAAGTGGCACTCCAACCCAGTGTGCAAAAATGGGAAAAGGGGTTAAGGATCGATGGATGGATAGATTTTCTTGGTAGTAAAATAACTGTTTGGAGTTTAGTTAGCTGATTATAATCTCCGTAGATATTTTAAGTTCATTTCTAGTGAATTTTTTTTGTATTATTTCTCAAAAATCTTACGAAGTGCCAAATCATTTGTGAGTCTAAATATTTACTTTATGTGCCTTCTTGTCTTAAATGTGAAACATTTTATATAGATTGTAATGTAAGTTTTTGTATGAGGGGGTGTACAGGCATAGTTATATTAGTGTTTAAATTGACAGAAATATCCTATTTAAACATTTTTAGCAAGTGTATCAGTTTTATTCAGTTCTTACTTTCAGTGTTGAACTCTTTAGAAGGATATCAGGCATGGAGATGATGGTGGTGATGACTTAGATTCAAGAAAATGGAATTGTCAAATTTTAATAATTGCTTTTGTTTATCCTGTTTTGAATGAACATGTGGATTTTAAAACTACTTTGAAAAAAAGACCTCATAAACATTTATACTTGCTTTTATTTCAGTCACATGATCTTTCTTATGTGTATGTTTATCACATGCTTTTGTAAGTGTTTTAAATATTTTTTTTTTTATTTGCTACACCAGCCTGAAGAAGTCTTTGCCTTTATGAGACAGAAACACTTAACACTGCTGCAAAGCCCCTGCTTAACACTCTTCTAGGGTATCAGAACTTGTCAGAGATTTGGGATGCATGGCTAAGCTTAAAAAGGCTGTAGTGTTTATTAGGCTATTATACCATGCGAACATCGCAAACCCGACAAACGTGCATGCTGTTTGGCTAATCCAACCAGCGTGCACATAGTAAATCCTACAAGAAACAACGCAAAAAGTCTGGTCGCTAAATATCATGTGGCGACAGCAAATAAACAGTAAAGTAAAGTAAATCTAATACCCAAAACACACAACAATTTAACGAAAACACAGAAAACTAACCAATTTCCATACTACACTCCTCATTCCCTCACCTCGAACACTAAAAAAATAAAAAGTCATGCAGTCGCAAATACATCACACAAACACTACATAACCACCACTTATAACACAATAAAACCAAGCATTCTCATAAAACCATTCACTTACCTATATTCCCTACAATACCTATACACAGACAACTCCAAAAAGTACATACTAAAAACACACCACACATCCCTCGCAAAGTCAAAAACACACACCATACCGAACGTCCACATCAGCATACATCTAATAAAAGCGCATACAACACCACCATCTAGTGACCAAATAGTAAAAGTACATATTTAAAATTAATACAAATTAAAACTACACCACATTTCAACATACCTATAACTACTAAAACATAACTACACGTTATAAACTTCTACACTGCTTAAACTATATTATACCAAGCACCACCTAGCCCTTTCCTAACATTTCCTGAAAAACTAAAAAATAACAAGTATTTAAATTAAAACAGAAATAAACAATAAACACAAACTGAAAGTGTGGACTATTTTATCTCACAAAAAGTGGAAGAATACAAAAAAAAGCAAACAAAAACATAAATAACAATACAAACATAATACAAAACAAACTAACACCATGGTATAATAGCAATAACCCACTTCTGGGTGTGGGTAATGCTGATTTACCACGGTTGTCTTTGTTTGGTCCCTCGAGCCACCGGGACCAAACCACGCCAACCGTGGGTAAATCCAGCATTACCCACACCCAGGCGTGGGTTATTGCTGTAGTACACACCCATGAATCTGAATGTTTTAGTAAAGTGAGTGCCTCTTGACCACGTTCAGTTGATTTTTTTTTTGTATGTTATATGTATCTTTGATAATGGTGTATTAGTTAAGTGAAGATACTATTTTGAAGAGACTTTCAACAGTAATATGAGGTAAGGACATTTGCTCTGTAAAATCTGTAAGTACTTGCCAAACATTTTCATTGTGATGGTTATCATGATGTGATTGGTAATGCATTGGTGTAACTTGTGAAGTTATTTGTTATATAAGCACTCTGTGCAGTTTTATTTAGTATGCCATTTAACATGTCTTTCATAATGAGATATTAATTAAGGTGAAGATTGCATTTCAAAGAATTTCACATTTTGCAGATATGAGTACTCATTGTGAAACTGCATGCCAAATTATTTTATTATTTCAATGTAGGTTACATTTGCAGTGTTTGCAATTTGGTCAGTATGTCAGTTAACAAGTGTGTCTTTAATAATGGGATCTTAACTGAGGGGAAAATATTTCAAATAATTATTCATCTGTAGTGCAAGACTGTCAGGAAAGTTGTGGACAGAGGCAATCATTAAGTATTTGTGTTATTCTAATGTGTGTGTGTGTGTGTGTGTGTGTGTGTGTGTGTGTGTGTGTGTGTGTGTGTATATAAAATATCTACACACACATTTTCACAAGTCTGCCTGTTATGTTATTTAACAAACTTGTGTTCTGGGATCATTGAATGCTATTATAATACCAGTATGTACACAATGAAAATGTTTATTTTTTTGATGATCAAAATGTTTGATGTAAAGGAGGCGAACTGGATGCATTTAGGATGGTTAATGAAATACTAGACATTTCTAATTAAGTAGTGCATTTTTGTGGCTGAGTAGCAGTAATTACTGGAGAAGCTGTAAGAAGAGCTTACCTAATGGATATTTGGTAGCCTTGATATGACAACAAGGAGAGACTAGTTGACTTGCATGTTTGAGTAAAATCTTGAGTGGAGTGATGGGGTGTGTATGTGTTGAAGTCATTTTGACTAATATGTCCTAATATTCAAGTCAAGGATGGAAAAACAAAATAGTCATACTTTGTACGGCATTTTGATGATCCTTCAAATTGTTATTGTTAAATTACGTATAGCAAGCACAAGGTTGCCCTGTTAGGTTTCCTGTAGGTAGACTAGATTGAAATGTTGATTGCATAGTAAGTCTGATGAGAATGTTAAAAGAATAGGATTGGTTTGTTTGCCTTGTCATGACAGATGAATGTGATATATTCCCTCATTGAGAAAGATGCATATGGAGTATAGAAGCCACAGAATAGATTGGAATGGTTTTAAGAAGTAAATAGTTAAGAAAATACTAGACAAGCAATATAATCAAGAGTAGTGAAGGAAGATAAGGAAAGGTCTGCAGCATTATGTTATCTAAACGCAGTGAGTATGGGATGATTGATTACTGGTAGATAGGTTAGAGGGTGTGGGAAGCAGGAAGCAGATTATAAGAGTAAGCTAAATGTTTTAGAAGATAAAAGGAAATTATTAACTTTATGAAATATGTAGACAGTATTCATCAGGACTGAGGGCATTATACATTAAGTAGGGAAAATTAAATGGAAAGTAATATTTTAAATGACTATACTAATAAGAAGCATCCATTTATTTCTGTAGTTGAGTGTTAAGAAGCAGTTGCTATAAGCAAATTGAGTATATGAGTTAAAAGTATATTGGTCTCTTTGAGATGCATCTTTGTTTTACAGTTGATTTCATTCCCTGTTATATTTTTCATGTTAAAGTTGCATTTAATTTTGCAAACAATGAAAATTGTAGTGTGGTATTTTATATTTTAATTTCACTGTTCAGTGAGTGTTTCTCTGTAACTATGCCCACAAAATAATGTCACGAACAGTGATTTACATACATCGAGGCATTGTGGGTAATAAAAAACACCTTGCTTCTTTCTTGCATTGTGGTTTCACTGCTGTGTCATCGTGTGTGTTAAGTTTCAATGCAAGGTGTGTTCTACCTGTGAGACTAAGTTGGCAGCTTGTTTTTGTAGGAAGTAAGAAAATGCTACTGACACATTCAGAATGTTTATATGGTATGCAGTATTTTAATTTAGGCAGTGCGTATTGTGGGTTCAGTATTCAAGCGCTACATGATCTTAGTTCAAATCATAATATAGTTATTGTACCAGCTGATAAGGGGGGAGGGATTGTAGTAATGGATTGGCCTATGTATCAAGCAGAAGCCCACAAACAACTTTCTGATCCTAGGTTCTGTATCCAGCTGGTGGTGGATCCAACACCTAATTTCAAGACACACATTGATTCATTCTTGGATTTAGCCACTGAGGAAGGTATTATTGATAAACACACATGTAAACAATTGAAAGTTTCTGACCCGAGAGCTCAATATATATACTTGCTTCCCAAGATTCGCAAACATCCAACATGTCCACCTGGTAGGCCTATTGTATCAGGGAATGGGTCACTCACTGAACTTCTATCTGCCTTTCTCACATATTTGAGACTCCTTAGAGTAACACACACACTTAAGCTTTACACCAAAGTAGTAATGTGGTGTAGCCTTTGAATATTGAATTAATTGGTCACTCCCAAGATCCATCAGTTCAAGATCATTTTAAGAAAGTAAATTTTATTTTTGTTGACTTATGGTTTTATGGTTTCAACAAATATATTTAAAATTATTAAGGGATTTATTAAGGGATGATGTCAGATGATGTCGGATGTATCAGTAATAGAAAAATAAATTAAACAGAAAATATTATTATTAAACAAAACTTTTATTAAAGAGATCCACCCAGTGACATGATCAACCATGTGATTGATTTATGTACAAACCAATTTAACCTAATTTTTTACCCACCAGAACTTATGAGTGAGAATGCAATGATATTAGGTCATATAAATCAGTTTTTAACATTGTATGATATATTATACACATTACATATTTTTAGAATTTTAATAAACTATACTACATACATAATCAATATTGGTTGTTGTGTCATGTTGGAAGAGGAGAGTTTGCTAACTATAAAATTATCATAAAATATCTCTCCAAAATAAAAAGGAAACCAAAAGGAAATAACAAGCAAAACAAAGGAAGTAATTTTTTTACCAGTAAATGTGGAACAATGCAAACAATGCAAACATAGCAAGTATAGTAGTTTTCAGTAGTACACAAGACTGTAATGGGTTTAATTAACATTAGAAGTATTGTAAGTGGTTGCTTGCTAAGTCGTGTGTACTTTGTTCGTCTTGAAATCCTACTGGTCTGCTGTTATGCCTATTAAATAGGAAAGGGAGAAAAGGAAAGCGAAAAAATAGCATTACTATAAAATTCAAAAGAAGGATTGCAACAATGCATTATTTAGACACATAAGACAACTAAATCTTGAACATACATCATTATTTTATCATAGATCAAGAAAAAAAAAGGGATTTATTTGTGATTGGAAGAATAGATTGGCCAGCAAAAGGCAAAATGGAGAGGAGACTAAGACTCCATCCAGACTCCAATCATCATTCAATTTTTTTAAAAATTATTTGGATTTTTTTTTTTTTGATTTGTATTAACCATTCACATGGTTTTTTGTTTAATATTTTAACTAGAATAAAGTTACATATTACATCAATGAGCATTTTATTACAAAGCGACGGTTTCAGAGGGTTAATTCAGTATCATTCAAGTATAGTATTGTTTTTTTTGTTGTACCATCAGGACATGTATTACATGTACATATTAAACAATATACAATATATATTTGTAAAAAAAAAAAAAGTTTTTTTATTTTTATTTTATATAATGTGTTTGTTGCATCATTTTTGTTTTTTCAAGATTAAGAAAAAGCATTGGCCAAATGTTTTTAAAAAATGATGATTTTGAAGGGTAACACAGTTCTGAGGAAGTCTTGGTTGTTTAGCAGAGATGAAAGCGAAAAAACTAGTGTGTGCTGTTTCTTATATCGCTATTAAATCTTGGATCTTCTCTATACCTTCTGACCTTTGTGTTTTTATTGGTGGGAGATAATGTGTTTGAGTTGGAGTAACGGTTTAGTTAGCATAGTGTGTTGTTTCATCATTGCGCTCCTGCAGGAACTGTTTAAAGGAAGGCTGCCTGTTTTAAGAGCTGAACGTTTATTTTTGTAGCACATTCAAAGAAGACTGTCTATTTTTAAGGGATACGGAGCTATTTGTTAATATTCAATTTTGTTTATACCATCACCGGAGCAAGCAGCTATTCTTGTTACAATACCACCTGAGCTAGAGCTCTTCAATATACGTTCGCTCAGCTTGCCCCACCGTCGCTGTTTTCTCACATATTTGAAACCATTACTATCTCTGGTTAGATCCAGATTGCAAGATACAACGGGATTTCTTAATATTGTCCATGACACACAATTGGAAGCTGACTGGTGGTTATGTACTTTGGATGTGACTTCCCTTTATACCAGCATCCCACATGATGCTGGGTTATCGGCTGTTGCATATTGGTTGGATAGATCCAAACTATATACCCCGGGATTCAATAACTTTTTAATCCAATTGACCAGATATGTTTTAACTAAGAACATCTTTTATTTTGAAGGACAAGCATACTGGCAAGTGAGAGGTACAGCTATGGGAGCATGCTTTGCTCCCATATATGCAGATTTGTTTATGGGATTCTTTGAGGAACAATATATATATATGACTCTCATAACAATATCTATTGGGAGGAACTAGATATTTGGAGAAGGTACCTGGATGATTGTTGGATGGTGTGGTGGGGTGATTTGAGTCTAGTACATGAATTTGTAACATACCTGAATAATAACACATGGGACATTCAGTTCACCTTAACTATACATCATCAGGAAATAGTGTTTTGGGATGTAATAGTTTCTCGACAGGCTGATCATACTCTGGCCACCCGTGTTCATAGGAAATTTCCACAGTATAATACACTTTTGCATGCTGCTAGTTACCACCCCCGCCACATCATCAACAACATCCCCAAATCCCAATTTTTACATATGAAACGCATTTGTTCATCTCAAGAATCCCATTCTATATGTGAAGATCTGGCAGATAGATTCACAAGTAGGGGGTACAATAAACATCACATTACACAAACCATGAATCAAGTTAGAAATATGCCCAGGCAGAACTTTTAAAGTACAAACATCCAGGTGATGAAACCAGCACATCTCAACCAATTAGGTTTATAACTACATTTGGTAGCAATACAGCTTCTTTCAGACAGATTATCAACAATCATTGGAAGATTTTTCAGGCTCATGAACACCTGAATGAGATATTACCTGAAAGATGTGTTTTTTCCTATCGTAAAGGTAGAACCATAAACTCTCATTTCACACATTATAAAAGGTACAATCCGTCCATACCAATTCAGACAACATTATTTGGTGGCCCATTGATAGGTTGTTTCCCTTGTGGCCATTGCAGTGCATGCAGACATATCGACAAAACTACAGAATTCACTAGCATGAATACTGTTAAGATATACCAGATAAAAATTTTTGGTAACTGCAGCACAGATTGGGTCATCTATTTGGCCACATGCACATGTTTTTCATTTTATGTAGGTCAAACATCCAGACCACTAAGATTTCGGATAAGTGAACATCTTAGTGCTATCAGAAATTGTAAAATTTCAAATGCTCTATACAAACATACCATGACCCATAAAACTGCCCAATTCAAATTTACTATTATTGATAAAATCCACATGCATAGATCTCTGAAAGCTGGCTGGCATGATACACTAAATAATATGGAATCCTCATGGATCACCAGGTTAGGAGCTTTATTTAAACCTGGTCTTAATGCAATTATGTAACTATTGATGCCAGCCTAGTTCTTTGGCTGTCTTTTGTTGTTTTTTTTTGTTATTTTTTACCTTATACTTTGTCTATATGACAAATATGATGCAATTTATCAACATTCATTTTATTTTATCATAATATGTTGATACTGATGATATTGCATGTGGATATTGCTTTAAATTTTTGGCTATATAAGGAAGAACCAGGATGTGCCATTTGTATTTTCTATTTGCACTGAGGAAGGCTGGGAATATAGCTGAAACCGGTTTGCAGGTTGCAGTTTGCTATTTTTTGATGTTGCCACAATAAAGAAGATTTAGGCATTTTTCTTCCTTGCGCCAGTTCATTTTTTGGCTCTTTCAGTATTTTATTATGTCATGACATGGATTTTTTGCTCTGAGAAAAAAACTCTGGGGCTGTTCTTAACAAAAATATAAAAACACACTTTTACATCAAAAACTATATAACTTAGTATTGTATAAGACATGGAGGCTATAGTCAACTTTTGAGGTTTGTTACTGTATGCTTGTTTCAGATAATGACCAGTACACTTCAATAAGTATTGTATGATTAAATGCCCTGGAAAGGAGATGTTAGTAGGGTGTACTGTGAAAAAATCCAAGTTAAGACTGTCATAACAATGTAACAGCTATCAATGTTGATGATAAAAGGTTTATAATTACTAACTTGGAAAATAAGTATGGTTTTAATTGTTGAACTTGTTTTTTTGATGATTTTTTCCCATGATATTCTTTTTCTGTAGCAGGACAGTACTATGGTCTAGGCCAGAGAGCTTGTAAGTAAATTGGACAAGGTTGCATTGTACATCCTTGGAACTGACAGATACGAAGGGGAAGGTGATTGAGTTTCGACGTTTAAGGAGAGGGCTTCCTGGTATGATCTTGTATTTTTGACATGTGGAGCAGATAGGTGGGATGGACTTATGAAGAACTATTTACTTAAGGGGCCACAGCTGAAGAACACAAGGGTTTAAAACAACAGGGACAATGTATTAAGTGATATTTCTGAGTTAATCCTTCAATGCAGATACTTTTTTTTAAATTAGAGAATGCAGCACAGATGTTTGCTTCCTGACCCTAACCTAGAATATTAAAAACTAATGAATAAATAAATAGATTGAGCCTAAAAAAATACTGTAGCACTGAAGTAAAACAGGAGCAAAAGAAAGAAAAACAAAGGTATGCAAACTATGATCCAGAAAGTCACACTTCTTCACGGAGCAGTCCTGCCTGATGGGTGTCTGTTTCCTTAAAAATGCTGTTTTTCCATTCCTTCCACAGTTCAGATACAGTAAACCGATTGGGTGCAAAAGAATGCAACACAAATGTTTGCTTCTGGCCAACACCTGGACCTTCCAAGACTTTAAGAAAGACAGCTCTGGTGAAGTGTAGTGTTTAAGTCTTGACTCTGGCCAGTTGGTCTAGTTTCAGTTAACGAACTTGGTCATTTGATAATGAGAAAAGAGGAAAAATCCCAGCATGCAAAAAACTCCCTTACCAGAAGCTGAGATCATAAAATCCTCCAAAGCTAGTTACAAAAATAAAATTGCCAAAGATTCCAAAGACAACTACAAGGCATTCTATAGCTATGTCAAGAATCTAAATGTCAATGCTCACATCTGCTCTGAGCTACAACAGAATGGCATTGAATATACTGATCCCAAGGATATTGCCAATATCCTAGCAGATCGATTCAGTGCCGACTTCACCCCCCCCCCTCCTCCCTCTAAAGGGCCCATCTCAATACCGAAAGATTGCCAAATTCCAGTAATGGCCACACAGGTAGAAAATGCACTCTTCAAAGGTAAGAATACAGCATCCATGGGGACCAGACGACATCCCGGGCTGTGCACTACATGAACTACAAAATGAACTGGCACCTCACCAAAGTGTCATGTTTAATCATAGCCTCACCTCAGGCTTCGTGCCCACTGAGTGGCGCACAGCTACAGTTATCCCACTCCACAAGGGGGGATCTACCTTGGTTCCTGAGAACTACCACCCCATCAGTCTAACGAGCGTGATCTGCAAGGCCATGGAACTTATTATCATGGAACTTATAAACAAAGACATTGGCAACCTTCAAACACTGGACCCCCACCCAGTTTGGGTTCGTGAAGAGCCGATCTTTTTTCCTGAACCCGATTGACTTCTTCGAATCAGTCTCCAAAGCTGTGGATGAGGGTAAGACGGTCCACACAGCCGATCTGGACCTCGCCAAGGCCTTTGAAACCATCCACCATTCTGGAATCATAGATAAACTTACTAATCTGGGCATTAATCTCTGCATTACCCGATGGGTTGCCAACTGGCCTACTGACAGAACCCACACTGTAAAAGTAGCCGACTCAAAATCTAGCTCCAGAAAAGTGACAAGTGGAGTACCTCAGGGTTCAGTCCTGGGACTGCTCTTGTTTGGCATCTACTTCTTTGAAGTACAGGCCACACTAAGGGACTCTAGCTGACGTTCGCAGATTACTGCAAACTGGGAGCCAGTATTGAATCCCCAAATGATGTGGATATTCTACAAAAGGGCCTAATAGAAACGGATGCTTGGTGCCAGAGCCATGGGCTCAAACTCAATGCCAAGAAATGTATAGTTATCCCCTTTGGGAAAAAACATGTACTTGTGAATTACCACATAGGTGGCAATGCACTAAACACTGAAAGTGTGATAAGAGACTTGGGGACACAGGTGGACAGGGGTCTCGCCTTCAATAACCACATCGCCACAACAGTCAGGAAATCCTTCTGTGTGGCACACCTCATCACTAAGGGCTTTTCATCCAGAAAAAAGGTCATTGTCCCACTGTACTCATACCTCATTAGACCCATTATAGAATACAACACCCTATTTGGTATGTACCTCGCAAGACATCTGCAACAACTGGAAAGGCCACAGAAATACCTCACTAAAAGAATCACAGGCCTAAAACAGATGCTGTGTGCTAACAGTCTAAAAAAACTCCAGTTATACTGTGTCGCATATCGTCTACTCGGAGGCGATCTCTGCTTAACATACAAGGCCATGTCAAACCCAGAGCTGTTGGACATGCTACACTTAAAGAAATCCCAATCCCTCAGAGCCAGACGCTCCAGGGATCTAAGCCTTATCACAATGAACAAAACATGCTGGAGGGATAGGTTCCTGACTCAGAGACTCCCCATACTCTGGAATAGACTGCCCATACATGTCAAGCAGAGCGCCTCTTTGGCACTCTTCAAAAGGAACTTTGACAATTGGATGGGAGATGGGAAATTCACCCCGGGGATCACGTCAGTCGCCCTGCTGTAGAGGGGTCCAGGGAAGTAAATATTGTGGGAAAAAATATCCAGGGAATTGTTATAGCTAGGCTTGTATAGGCCCTAGGGCTGATACATTAGTACTAACCTATGATAGAGCTAGCAGGTGAAGAATGCTTTGCCCATCCAGAGGGGTTGAGCAGGGTATAACTGGATGCATAGAGCTGAAGTCCCTTGGAGGAGTGGGCTACAATACAGTGCACTTTCTTTGAGCAGTCTTTCAGCTCTCCAAGCCACCTACAGACAGGATGAAGCATGCACTCACAAAGGAAAAGCATTGGCAGTACCTGTGGTGAAGCAAATACCTTATCCTCCTGCCCAGTGGGTGGGATTTGATCATACAAATGCCTTCTTTCCCATGATACTGATGATTGTGCAAGCTGCTCTCAGCATTACTCATGTTGTAGACATTGCGCATGACTCTCACCCTTGTACTTTACTGGGAAAATTTCCTAGTGTAGGGGAAAGAATGGGCAGAGACTGATTAGTGAAGATCTGTTTGTCAGCAGACTCAGGGAGAGAAAGCACCTAGAGAAATAAAAATAAAGCAAAAGGCAAAAAAACATTGTAGGTGTACCAAACTAAAAAAATGCTACCAAAGCAGTCTGGCAGCTTTCACAAGATAAACGCTTCCTATGTTACCTGATCTGCAGGGAGACCCTTTCAGTTTGTTATAGGTGTCTTTCCACCACCCCCTTTTTTTTTGGAATGCTTCCCTACCTAGTAGGGAAAAATATAACCGGTCAGCTAAATAAATGTGCTTGTCCTTCACACCAAGCAGTTTTGTTTTATTTTGTTTTATGTTATTTTTTGTCTGTTCTTTTTTTCTGCTTGCACAGTTCAGTAGTCTGCCATCTTCTTGCTGCTGTTAAGTTATATATTTATTTGACATTTGTTTACTGGGATAGGCCCCTTTTCTGCAGAAGCCTGGGGAAAAAGCCCCAAAAGATACAACTTACAAAAGTGAGTTTTAAACTTAATTAGTGGTAGTGTAAACAGAAGAAAACAAATTATACATAATACATATGCAAAATTATACATAAAAAAATATATATAAAGGAGCATAACTAGTTAAAGCAGGAATAAACCATTGTTTCTTGTGTAAAACATTATCTAATCATGAATAAAGGTAGATGCGACTCTGTTAACAAATACTAATAAGAAAAGCACTATACAAGGTGTTGGTGAGTAGTTTGGGAGCAATGAGGTAATTAGAGTGAGATTGAAAAACCTGGACAGAGTTTCTAGAAAGAGAATGTAAGATAAAAAACTTGTGAGATTATAGGTGAGATAAGTTAAACATGTATCAAGTAGACAGAAGAAAAATCTGCAGAGAAAGATAAATTATGTATGAGAAAAGCTAATACAGCTGAATAACAGCCAGAAGTAAAACGAGGAAAATGATAATCAGCCAGGAGTTGGACAGGAGCAGTGCCAAGAATTAGATAGATGGGACTTCAGAAGTATTTTAAACTGTGATGAATTGGTAGTGGTTAAGATGTGCTGAGGGTTAAGTTCCAAATAATGGAGATTCGAGAGTAGAGAGCATCTCCATGGTAATAGTTAGCTTTTGTGACTTGTAATAGGAGTTTATCAGATCTCAGGTGTCTTCTGTTAGATTGTAGCTGAACTAGATTATGCAGTGCTGGACAATTGTCAGCTTGATATATTATGCCATGGGCCATTATAAGTTGGGTGAAAGTTAGGTAATTAAGTAACTCAAGCCAATTTAGTTGACGTAAGGCAGTGTAGTGATGGATTTATATGATGTGTTGGTAGCAAATCTTGCAGTCTTGTTTCTAGCAAGCATCTAATTCTGTTAGATCTGTTTTCTTCAGACTGGTAAAAGTAGGAGAGGCATAAAAAAAACATATAGAGTAGATGAGTCCTTGCAATAGATTGTCTTGTGCAGTCAGTAAGGAAGGTTTAATTCTGTAAAGTGATTCTAGTTCAGTATGGACATTTTTATGATTAGGGACGAGTGTCTTTGAAATCTCATGTTATCGATTGCAACCCCAAGTAGCTTAGTGTGCAGTACAGGTTCAATCTTGGAATTTAGAAGAATATATCTGAAAAGGGGAATGCAGGTCTGAGGTTGTTTTAGTAGAAAAATCAAGTTTAGTTTTGTTGGGAATGAGAATTAATTGAGAGTCGGAAAGCCATGATTTAACTGCTGTGAAAGAAAGCTGGGCTATTTCTAGGAGTTTAGAGAGTGAGTGGGCATAACAGATGAGTGGAATCATCTGCATACTGTAAGATTGTGGCTAGGTGGGTGGCAGTATGAAGCTTGTTGATGAAGATACTAAGTAGGAGTGGACTCAAGATAGACCCTTGTGGGACACCAATTGAAACAGGTAGCAGAGAGGATAAGTCATGTTGCCATTTTATAGCTTGTTGTCTGCCAGATAGAAGATTATAGAATCATGTGAGGGGCTGTATGGCTTAAATTAAGTTGTAACATGACAGTTGTAGACATTCCTTAATAGTGGCGGGGAGAGTCCCACTTTTACGCAACTGGTGGGATAGTTTTCTTGGATAACTAGCCCTGAACCTTTCCTACAAAAGGTAAGTCCTCAGTGTCTGTGGCCTGCTGGAGTATTTATTGGCAATGATTCTCATTGATTAGCATTGGGTCAGTCCCATTTCAGTCCTTGTTTTTTGCCAGGAGACTTGAATTATGTGAGCCCTGAAACCACCCCCCATCCCCACCCTGCTGCTGCCATGTGTGCATACTTGGGTGCTCACTCCATTTTCCTGTACCTGCTTATTTCATCCCTAGGGCTTTCTAGTCTGTTTGTGTGGAGTTGTGCATTTGTGAATTGGAGGTACTTGGCACCAAGTTTTTGTTTCTTTGAGACATCTCTGTCTGTCTTTCAAGATTGCTTGAAGAGAACATGTGGTGTTCGCACCTTTGCACACCTCTTGGTATGAGATTGAGCCACTAGTGGTGGGATACAACCCACTGGGACCTTAGTCAGTGCCAGTGCCAGGTCCGCTATAAGCTTTTTTTTATTGCATGGTGACTTCTTTATACACACCATCCCTCATCTGGCGAGCACCTTTTAAGTTCTGAGAAAACACACACTATTTCTTAAGTTCATGCAAGTTCCATTCTCATTGCTTTTTTATAATATTGGGAGGTGTGCATGCTTCTTTCCTTAAACAGCTTCTTTTGAGGTCAGAAAAGGTGGTCATCTTCATCCTTGACAATGTGAAACAGGATGATGTCCTTCTGTTCACATGTTGCAGTATTCTGAACAGTTGGGTTTTCTCCTCTTGCTACCTGAACGTCTGGCCAGTATACAAATGTTTGTAGTCATTGTATGGTGCGTGGGGCATCTTAAGTGGTTAGCAGAGCGTGGGCCATAAAAGTGACGTCTGCGTGCACCAGACTTCAGAACTTCTCTGCCACCAATTGAACTTCAGGTGTTCCTGCCTTCCCAGCCATCGGATACTAGAGAAATTCAGATAAGTACCCTGTTGGGGAACCTTTTTTCAGTCATTGTATGTTGGTGCTTGTTCATGTTATCCGGGAAGGACAAATGTAAGTGCAGTTGTCAGATTCCACACACAGACGCCCACGAGCTCCATCTGTTCTGTTTAGGAAAATCTCATTACTACAAGGCCTGCCCTATCTGCCAGGCCTTTGTACCTAAGACCTTAAGTAGCAGACATCACACGCTCAACCTGTATCTTGAGAACCAACGTCCGAAACCGCTAGCATTAGGTATGGTGGACTGTCTGACTTACCTGCTGAACCGCCGAAGAAAAAGGCCAAGACTGCAAGGCCTGTTACTGTTGCTGTGCCTCTGCCATCCGACGCTCATCCTGTGGCTGATATCTGCCTGGGTGAACACTCGGGCTCTGCTGCCTTGGGTTTAGTGGGTACTGTTTCAGAAGCCATAGAACCCTGTGCAAAGAGCACATCCACGGAAGCTCTGCAGATGTCTCTCTCTGCCGAGGGGGAACCAAGGCTCTTGGCAGACTAGCCAGATCCCTCCCCTCCTTCACAGTCATCCGGCCTGTGGTCTTCTCCTGTACAGATGCCTGCTAAGCGTTCCCTTATTTCACAAAGCCTCTTTAATGCATTCATGGCCTTGCGGCCTACTGCTGCAGGGACTTCCACAATCCCTCCTCTGGTACTGAGCTCTAAGCCTCGGACCCCTCATAGGTTGAAGAGGAGGACTACTCTGATTCTTCCTCAGAAGAATCCCTCTATTACACTTTCCAACTCTCTTCCCCCCTTGGATATGCCTCTCCAGAGGAAGAAACTGCAGAAACTGATTCCCATGCAGAAGATCTCACCTTTGGGGAAGCCATAGCTAAAATGAGAGAGCATTTCAAGTGGGACTCATCTGAAATGACTGAGGTACAAAAACAGTACTATGGCTGATCGAGATGGATTTTTCAGCTCCCACGGCTGTTCCACCTATACTTCCAGCCTTTCTTGATTCTTTCTCTGTAGCATCCTTGAATCCAGACTCCCAGCCTTTCTTGATGCTTTCTCTGTAGCATCCTTGAATCCAGACTCCCAACCTCCAGCTCCCCGCAGACCTGATAGGTTTTATACGGTCCCAGAAACAGCTAAATTTCTGGTAAAAGGTCCAGCTGCAGACCCAGCCACCATCTCAGTCTCTGCTGATAAGGCCTCGAAATTACTGTCTTCTACCACCCTCCTCCCAGCTGACCAGGACAGAAAGGCCATGGAGCATTTGGGAAAAAAGGTGTACACGTCTCCAACTCTGGCTTTCAGAGAAATCAACTGTCAGACACACGTCTAAATATGCTTTAGTCCTTTTGGAGAAAATTTCCAAACAACTGTCAGACCTTTCCAGCCAAAGCTCAACTGCCTTCCCTTGTTTCACTGACCTCTGAGGTGACCAGACACTCTTATCAGGTTTCAGCTGTGATGCTGCTGAGGTTTCAGCTAGGTCAGCAGAATCAACATCTGCCCTAAGAAGGTATTCCTGGCTTTGCCTCCAGCCTTTACCAGATGATTTTAGGGCTAAACTAGTAGATGCACATTTAGACAATTCAGTTCTATTTGGATACAAGGTTGCAGACTTGTCTAAGTCCTTGCAACAAAAAAGGTAAGGAGATGCAAGACTTAATGCACCTGATTGTATCTCCAGTTCCCAAGTTTCATAGGAATTATCCGTCCAAAACCCAGTTTATTAGAAAGCATTCAGGTCCTGCTTTCTCTTCCAGAACAAGAAAAGCTCACAGGAAACAATCTACTCCTGCCTGGACTACACCATGTACTACACAGAGGATGCCCTTTCAATACAGGGCAGGTAGTGCGTGACTACTTGCCAGTCATGAATCCCCCCCCCCCCACACCTCTTTCTCCTTATGTCTCTCACACTGTCTCCAAATGTGGAGACTCATCACTTCAGACAAGTGGGTACTTTCAGTAATAGAACATGGGTACTTTATGACCTGGATCATTCTCCCAAAGAGGAGCCCCCAAAAGAACAGCTCCACCTATTACAACCAGTTGTGGACAACTTTATGGCACAAGGCACCATCCAGTCTGTACCACAGTCTGCTATGGGAAAAGGCTTTTATTCCAGGATCTTTTTAGTACCAGGAAAAGATGGGCCCTGGAGACCAATTCTAGATCTCTCGCATCTGAATCTTTTCTTGCATGTACCCACATTCAGGATGCTTACACTGCCAACTCTATTCCCTCTGATCCTTCCTTGAGGGTTCATGGCCTCCTTGGACATTAAGGATGCCTACCTCCACATCCCCATAAGGCAAAGCTTGAGGAGCTTCCTCTGATTTGCAGTGGCCTTCTCTCACTCTCAATTCTTGGCCTTGCCCTTTGGTCTGTCCACAGCACCCAGAGTCTTCACCAAATGTCTGGCACCAGTGATTGCTTTCTGCAGGACTCATGGGATCCAAATCTTCCCTTACCTGGGCGGCCTACTCATCCAGGCAGACTGCAGAGTCCCTACTGCTTCAGCTGCAGAAAACCATTGTCCTTCTGCAGTCCATAGGGTTTCAGATAAATTACCCAAAATCCCACCTGGACCCTACCCAGGACAATAGAGTTCCTGGGATGCAGGATTTGGAGACATATCATGAAAGCCTTCCTTCCACCCAGAAGGTGGAAAGTCTGACACAATACCTACTTTTAGTACTTCAAACCAAGGAAATGACTGTAAGGCAGTACCTCAGGCTCCTGGGCTACATGGCTTCCACTGCATCTGTGCTTCCTTTAGCAAGACTTCACATGAGGAAACTGCAGTTGTACCTCAGGTCTGTTTATACGCAGCACTCCCACCCCCTGGAGTACAAGGTGCCTCTCTTGCCCTGCCTCAAACAGGAGATCCATTGACGGCTGACCCAGGTGAAACTCAACGTGGACATTCCACTCCAACCCCCACCACCAACACAGGTAATGTACACAGATGCCTCAGACCTCGGTTGGGGAGCTACTTTGGGGCTCCTAAAAGTGCAGGGAGTTAGGCCAGAACCACACAGGAAAGTGCACATCACTGTAAGAGAAATGAAAGCAATACTGCTGGCCTTGAAGGCTTTTCATCACAGGCTCCAGCAAGGACCCCTAAAGCTTTTCACAGACAATACTACAGTGCTGTGGTATCTCAACAAGCAGGGTGGAACAAGATCTTTCTTATTTTGCAGACTAGCTGTCCTTGTGTGGTAACTGGCCACTAGCCAAGGAGTTACTCTTCAGGCAATATACATTCATTCCCAACAGAGCTGTCAGGCAGATTCTCTCAGCAGTACATGACAATGTCTCATGAATGGATAATTCACAGGGATGTCTTCTTGGACCTTGTCTATCTATGGGGTACACCTCAAATAGACCTGTTTGCCTCCACCATGAACAGGCAACTTTCCTCCTCCTGCGCCAGACGGTCAGAACATCTGGTGATGGCAACAGATGCCTTTTCAATCTCCTGGAACGGGATGTTTCTCTATGCATTCCCCCCTTCCCTCTTGTTCAGAAAGTACTCCTCAGAGTAGACTTTCTCGCACAGGACAAGGGAACCCAAATTCACCCACAGTGACAATCTCTTCACCTCACCTTGTGGATGATAGGATTCTGATCCCTTTCAGACACCTGTACAATGAGGACATGCTCACTGTCCTGCAGGATGCTAGGAAACCTAATACCAGGAGATCCTGCATATCCAAGTGGAAAAGATTCTCCATAATGGTGTCTTAGAAGGCAGTTGGACCCATTGTAAAGCGAGGTTCCCCCTAGTGCTGTCCTTCCTGTGTAAACATTTGCAGACAGGGTTAGCATTCTCCTCCACTAAGATGCATTTGTCTGCCATTTCTGCCTGCCTACCTACCTCTCGACCCCCATTATCTTCCAGATTGCCTGCAAAACTGTTCCTTAAGGGGGTACTTCATCTCAGCCCACCAAGAGACCTGAACTTTGTTTTGGAGAAGCTCACACTACCTCCTTTTGAGCCAGCATCCAAAGCTTCCCTAAAGCACTGCACACAGAAGACTGTTCTGCTGGTGGTCTTGCCGTCAGCTAGAAGAGTTTGAGTTGCAAGCTGTCATGGTTATTCCACCCTTCCTCATCTTCCACAGAGATAGGGTAATCCTCAGAACCAACCCATCCTTCATGCCCAAAGTGGTTAATGACTTTTGCTTAAACCAAGCCATCCAACTGCCCACTTTCTTTCCCAATTCATAGGGAGACCGTGAGAAAATACTTCATTCCCTTGATGTACACAACTAAGGTTCTGTTTGGACAAAATCAAGAAAATCGCACAGGGTGACCAGTTGTTTGTCTCTCTTCACCCCAGGGCCCTGGGGAAAGCAGTAACTAAGTAAACCACTTCAGCTTGGATTTCCATGGCTATTGCCTCTTGCTACGCACACCACGGAAAACACTTGTGAGGCAATGTTAAAGTCCATTCCACTAGGGCAATGGCCTCATCTGGAGCTTTCTTCAAAGGTCTGGACACTTCCACTATTCTTGAAGCAGCCACTTGGTCTTCAGTGCACACTTTCACAAAGCATTACAAAATAGACAAGATTACCAGGTCCAGGGCTGGATTTGCCAGGGCTATCCTCAATGGTTTCCTGGGGAATTCTACTAGGTCACCACCCCTTTCCTCACAGTGAGCTTTGGCACTCGCCCAACTGTACAGAATACTGCAACATGTGAATAGAAGGACATAGAAAAGTTGTGTAAAATCATAGCATAATCATAGCTGTCATCCTCTTCCATGTTGCAGTATTCCTTCCCTCCCACCTACCCCTCCTGATATGAGGCATTTCCCTTCTTGGATGGCACAGTATTTGTACTACCTTCTCTGGGAATGGTTCTGACTGTGGCACTCGGTTCTGACGTCTGATGCACGCAGACGGCACTTTTGTGGCCCATGCTCTGCTAGCCACTTCAGATGTCCCATGCACCATACAGTGACTGTGAACTTTTGTGTACTGGCCAGACGTTTGGGTAGCAAGAGGAGAAAACCCAACTGTACAGAATAGTGCAACATAGAAGAGGACATCTATGGTTATGGTAAGTTTTACACATTTTTCTTTATCTTTATAATGATGTTAAATTGTATTTGTTCTTAAATTGTATATCATATAGACAGGTTCATAGATAGGTTCATATGTCCTTCCGGTGTCACTGTGTAGAATATCTTAAATTGAATAACAGTGTATTTTATAATTACAGTGGTTTATTTGGAGCTTTTTCCATTGGTCCTCTACTGATAAAGGGTTCTTGTGCCGAGTCAGACTTTCCCATTTAACTAATGCAATACTTAAACAATAACTAGTGTTGATAAAATCAGGGAGTATTCTCATTTCTTAAGCATCGTTTTGGGATAATTCTTCCTGGAAGGAGGCTCTGACCTGTTCTGGGTTTTTGTGTAACCCTTTTTATGTTAGCAATTACACAAGAAACCAGGGATTGTGGTTTTGTTTTTTTTTTTCTCTCGTTTTGGACACCTGGACATACCTTTTCTCAACTGATGCTGCCCCTAGTAGAGCTGATAATTTGTAACAGCCTGTGGTTGTTAGAGTGACGGTTTATGTAGACATCACCAGGCTGACTTTTGGGTGATTTCAGGGGCCCCTTTCTTCCATGGAGACTGTACTTTTCCCTTCTTCCACAAGCATTTGCTCATAAAGGAGTCAAAACAGGCAGGAAGTCTTTTGCTGCATTGAAGCTTACCCTGCTGCACTGTACTGTCCTTGTCCGTCTTTATCTTTTTCCCAGTATCATTGATCAAGGAGGGTTTGTTTGTTGCCCTCTCCACCATGGCCTTGGTGGGGGCTGCATTTATATTATATTGTTTTTGGCATAGTGGATTACAGGATTAAGGTGGAGCCCACCACATGGTACATACACAGGTTGGCGTGGCTGAAGTCAGGCCTAAATGGGGACAAACTAATCATCTGCCTTCAAAGTAGCAGTGCTGTTCGATGTTGCCTTAGACAGGATGAGGTTTGTCAAGTGGGAATAATTGTTTTTGTTGGGCGATTCCTTTCTTGTCCATGTCAGTGGCCCAACAGGTAGTATATTTACCTTTGTTGCTGGATGATTAGAAGGATGTGGGTTCTGTTCCCACTCCTGATAACTCGTTTAAATTTCAATACACTGCAGAGCAGGATTAGGGCATGCAGCTTTGAGTGTGCTGCCCTTCAGGTAAGACGTTAAACTGAGATCTGATATGTTTAAGTTGGAAATAGCTCAGGTGTATGTGAAAGATCTCATGGTACTTATCAAAAGGAGTAGGGGAAGTTCCCCAGTGCCTTGGTCCACTTTACCCCAGTAGTATAAATACCACATTGATTCTGTACTGGAGATAGGCCACTAAACTAGTGGAACTAACCCAGTCAATAAAGGATAAATAAAAATAAAAATGTTGGATTGTCTTCTCCCACCGTCCTATAATAAGGAAGGAGGAAGGTCTGTAGGCATGCTTGACACAGGCCTAAACATCCTTTGGTTTTCTCTGTGTCTTTGCAAGCCAGACCCATATTAGTATCATGCTTCCTTCTCCCTCTTGCATGTAAACTAATATGGTCTGCATTTAAGATAGGCTCCTGCTGTACTCATCAGGGTCACCTGGTTTTCAAGGGACTTGTAGCCACGGGATATCTTCCTTAACTTGGTACCTCTTCTTCCATTTTGAGATATCTTCATCTGAGTAGAGTTGTGAGCAAAATGAGGGCTGTTTTTCCACTAGATTATAGTGACTGTTGCTTCCTGAGAGAGAGGTGTCAATCTACCATGAGACTGTGCTTTCACCTGGTTCATTTTGGGTTTAATGGTTCTCCTTGTATGTTGCTTTGTATCTTTCCCTTTGTGGTGTCAGACAGTAGTGCTGTGTTTGACGGAGAATCTTCTATCTTTAGAGCCTTTCCATTGTAGAGGCCTCTTTGACTGGGAGGAGAGGTAGATTTTTAGGGTGGAATCATCTGATGGTAAACCCAATCCTTTATTCCACTGACTTTTTGTTACTGCAACCTCTTGGAAGTAGTACTGTCAGTACTCCACCAGAGCAACTTTAGTCTGGGCTGGAAGCCTCTTCCTACTATGGTGGTAGTTACTACCTATCTGAATGATTATTAGCCTTTTCTGTTTTTCTTTTTTTGCATTTATTCCTTAGGGGTGAGAGCCTTTTGGTCATTTGATTTCTATCCAGCAAGAGCTGATTAGCTAGCAATGGGAGCAGTCAGCATGCTAGGAACTGGAGTTGTATTCTTAAGCCCCAACACCCGTGTGTTTATGCTTATAATGTCTGTAAGACGGATTGCAGTGGGCTTATGGTGCATTGTCTACACCTCCATATGCAGTGCAAGAAAAGCCTTGCCCCTAGTGCAGGTAGTACTGCATGTTTTTAACCTAATTAAAAGCCATCTACTTACTTTTTCAGAGAACTATACTGCTTTGGACCTTTCACTGACACTATCTAAATGTCTTATCCAGCAGTAAAAGCAAGCTTAGAAAATAAGTTCATTGAATTATTTTCCCTATATGACAATACAAGAAATTATCTGTTATTTTTGATACTGAATCATGTGACTCGAGTTCTCTTCTTCCCTGGCTTTGTTAAATATGAGCGTTTAAGGGAGGGCAAACATAGACGGGCGGGGAGTGGGGTAGTACTCCTACTGGTGTATGAGTTACTTCTAGCCAAGTTAATTTCTGATAATATAGCCTTGGTTGTAGATGTAGAAGGTTGCAAAAAAAAATCAGAACCACGTTATAGGAAATCTTCAGTTAATATACTTAGGCTTGAGTAGGCATGCGGCATAAAGAACAGTTGTCAGTTTTCATAATTCCTTAGGGTATTACTGCTAGAGGACTTAAGTTATCCAGACATTGACTGAAAACATTTGTTCAATTTCCAAGTTGAAGTTAGTTTCCAATTTAGTCCAAGAACTTTTAGGCCACTATCTTTGCCTACTAGAATTTTTCTAACTGGTCAAAGAACACACCAGATGCACTAATATACTCTCCATCTTAACAGATTGCATTGCCCTTGTTGAGGAAATTGGTCTTGGACTGCCACTTGGTTATTCAGCCATTTCTGTCTTAGATTTAACATTAGGTGTCAAAACAGGTCACACAGTAGATGTTTCCAGAAATACATTTTTTGGGTATTTGATATTAATAAAAGCTGTAGCAATTTCAACACTATTAACTGGACTGACTATAATTCAGAACTTCACTTGTGCTTCCTAAAAGTGGAGACATTGTTATCCGGTACTGTCAGTAGAACGTCTTCCAACAGTTCTAAAAATTTGTTAGATTTAAGCTACCATTTTCTTTGTCTGGTAGATTATTAAAACTATACAAAAATAGGGTTATAAGACTATCCAGAACGTATCCCGCCAACTTAAGTAAGGCCAACTTGAAAAGAATTAGCAAGAGCTTCAGGATGATGATGAACAAAGGGAAAAGGAATTTTGAGTTAAGACACTAATAAGAAATCCTGTTATAAATATACAAATGGCTTTACTAAAAACCAACCATGTTACTGAAGTGATTGATGTGAACAGATCTCAAACTGATAACCCTGTACTTATTGCAAATGAGGTCAGTGGTATATTTGGCAGTTATATGAATTCTACAGTAAGAAGAACTTTAGAGGCTTAGGATGGTGCATTACTTAGTACATGCAGCCAACCAATTATAACTGAGGGGATGATACTAAAATCACTTGACAGAGTAAAGAAGGAAACAGCTGTGGGCCCTGACAACATTCCTGGAGTCTTGATGTCATCTTTGAAAACTGCTTTAGCCCCCAAGTTCTATGTTTTGTATGGTATTAAAATTGTATCGTTCCTAGACCTGGCAAAACATCAGTCATTATACCACTGTTTTAAAAAAAGGAACAGGCTGTTGGGACATAACTGTAGACCAGTATGTCTAGTAATTTCCTAGGTACGTGTTTTGAAAGCTGCATTGTACAGCTATTCTGGTTGCCTAATTATGGTGGTATAACAGTTTGGACATTAACCAGCATGCTTTTACTTAGGGCAAATCCACCTTGACTAATCAAATAGAATTTTCTGACCGGATTAGTCTAGCTCTTGACTTGGGGCTTGTCTGCTGGGGCAGTGTATTTGGATCATGCAAGGGATTTTGACCAAACAGTCAAAAACTTGAAATCATTCATGTCGAGCATTAGTGAGGTGGATTCGAAATTGTCTCGATGGAAGAACACAGCTTATAGTAATACACAGTATTCTTTCAGATGGTAAGTCATCTAACCAAGGTATACCTCAGGGGTCTGTGTTGGACCCTTTTCTCTTCAATACAGTCATGGCCATTTTTCTTTCTATCAGCAAATGGTGTATGAACAAATTTGTAGATGATTGCAAAGTAGGCTTTCTGCCTGTGTCTGATAGTGCATTCCATGCGATCAATAGCCATTTGTTAGGCATTTCAAAATGTGCTAATGAAAAAGGCCCATCCTTCTGCAATTGTAAGTGCCGGACTGGATACGTTAGTAAGAATGTGATTTAACACTCATTGATATTAGATGTCTAGTTATGTCAGAAGTAATGGAAAATACATTGATTTTAGGGGTTTTCATTACAGACAAATTATCTTTTGATGAACATCTTAATCTACAGACTAAAGCCCTGTTATATTTTGAAGATTATTTCATGTGTGATGCAAACAGTATGGTTAGATTCTATAAACCATACATCAGACCACTCCTGGAATACAACAACTCCATATGCATGTATACTAAAAGTTCGCAAAGAAGTTTTACCAGGCATATTCTGTCAAAGGACTAGGTAACAAGGAAAGATGAATTAGATTGTCTGTTTTTCTTGCATTACAGACAGTTACAGATATGAAATACAAAGGGCTCTATTAAAATTAGAGATGAGTTTTAACAAATTTATCCACATATATTCAGATTTAATTTTTTTAAAAGAACAACATTGAGATCAAAATTCATCACTAGACTATTCCCAGAATATGAAGCAGTATTTCACGCAAAGTTAAGCTATCTGAAACCTAACATCATTCAAAACTAAGACTTGTGGATGGGAGAGAAGGTTTATGATCCTAATTTTAAGGAGTTCATGTACTAGTAAGGCTTTTGACCTATTGAATGTGTGGGACCCCTGTCTCCAGGAATGAGCATTCTTTGTCCTGAGAGGGGCAGGTGGTTTCTGCTCCTTTATTTCTCTTCCCACACCATCTAGCAGTTCTAGAGGCAAGGCCTATAACTGAATCCCTTGTCCAGTGGGTCATAGCAAGGCTTCTTCCCTCTGTGCAACAGAGCTGGAGAACATCTTGTAGTCTTACCTGGGCAGAGAGGGGTTGGGACTCCTGTGGAACTGAACATTTCTTATGCTGCTCTGTCTGTCTTTCTCTGGGGGTGCCTATGCTTCTGTAACTTGTAAGTGGCCTTAGGGCTTGGAGGGGTGTCTGGGACTTTCCCTTCTCTTCATCATGCCTTTTCTGGGTGCTGACTTGGATACCCAGTTCAACAGACATCTTTTGTTACTGAAATGAGCTTCACTTCCGTGGCACTCCTATCCTTTTAGGGTAATGGTAGATTTTGTGGTTCTGTTTAACCATCTCTTATTTTCATGCAGAGTGGGGTTCTTTGCATTTGGAGTTTCAATCTACTGTCTAGTTATGATCACATGGGACTATTCAGTACCAGTAGCTAAGAATGTAGGTGCAAGAAAACCAGATATAGTAGTCAAAGGCAAAAAGTATCATTGATCATTGAAATAGCAGCACCTAGTGATTGTAGTGTTCTGTGTACTGAGAAAGACAATGTTATAAAATGCAAGGGGAATGGAAACATAAACTAGAAGAATAAGGACTAAAGATACTTACAGTAGGTAGTATGAGCAACAGGCCTAATTAAACAAAAAAAAATAGAATTTCCAAGTGTATGCATTACTGCTACATGTGCAACCCCATATGAACTTCAGAGGAAGTAATTCTGGACACATTGTGAATGTTAAGAAGAGCACTTTTGGCAAATGTCAAAGATTGAAGCAGTGCTAATTTCATAAACTTCAGTCTTATCAAGAACTGAGCCCATTCCATTCACAGTAGTAGAAAACCAAAACATTTGGAGAAAAAAAGGGAGTTTACTTAACTTGTTTTCTCTGGTGAACTTCACAGATTTCAGGTGATAGGGATGGAGGTAGGTTTGCCTCCTTCCATTGTGACAGTTTTTCGGCTGTTCTTACTTTTTTTCCCCTCTAAATGAGTGATACCCTGTGAGAGTGAATTTTGGGTAGCCTCCTTTCTCTTCCTGGTGGGCTACAGCCCTTGTGCTGGTTATATTGTGGTTCCTTGTATTGTTAGATGTTCTTCGTGGTTCACTGTTGCAGTCATTACATTTGGGTGGTCTGCTGGCAGGTTGCCCTCAGTCGGCCTGAATTCCAAAGTCATGGCTCCTGTGTCGGTTGCTGTCTTCTCTTCCATGATGTGCAGCTGACGCCATTTTCTTTAGTCTTTCTTGCCGCGCGGTGCCTGAAGCAGAAGCATTTCACAAGTGCCGGTCGGCCGACTACTGAAATATTCGAGTTTGAGTTTCAAAACCAAAGTCTTCACTAAAGCTAAGTACCCCGTTGGGGAAACTTTTTTCTTGCTTTTTACCGATGTCAGAAAAAAATTAATAATTGTATTACTTGTGGGAAGCAAATACCTCATAAGGATTTCCATTTATACTGTATTCCTTGCCTAGGCCCTGATCACAACGTGCCTGGCTGTCGGTTTTGTGCTAGATTTAACCAACGCACTATTAAGCGTCTGTATATTTGTGCATCAAAGTATTTTGGAAACAGATTTAACTACCCAGAAATGTCGTCAGATAGCAGTCCGACTACCAGAGTACATAATAACACAAAGAAAAGGACAGAAAAAGGCAGTCGAGATGCAAAACCAATGACGAAAGCTTCTCCTAAGCCAGTCGCCAGTTCACCGGTACTCAATGAGGCGCTTTTGCAGCCCCTGATAGCTGCTACCTTCGAGTCACAGGCCTCTACCGACACCCATGTGGAGTCTGGCATTCCGCAAGATACTCAAGGTATTGGACCGACGGATGTATCTCCCTCGGATGGGTCCGGAGCCGCTGAGCAGGCACCAGCTTCTGAGGGTGTATTCAGACCTCAACATTTGTATATCAAACCGACGACAGCTGCAAAACCAAAAACAAAAGCAACTTCTAAAACTAAAAAATTGACGCATGAGCCACGTGCACAGACCTTTATGCCTAAAAAAACAGATGATCAAAATGGCTGAAGACCTTATTACCTTTATCAGGGGTACCCATCCCCCTCCAGATAAGAGGCCTAGGCAAGACACTGATTATGAATCTTTAGATCGGGTTTCTATTTCTTCTGATTCCTCTTCTGATCAGGAATTATCTATACATCCCTATGAGGATTATGATGCTGAGGAGTCTATTCCATCTGCATCTCCTCCTGAGGACTATTCATTTGGGGAAACCTTGCGTACTTTGAGGGAGCATTTTCACTGGGAGAGTCAAGACTTCTCAGAATCAAAAAAGAGGCTCAGGGATTTCCTTCTCCCTCAGCACAAGCCTTTAGCCATTCCCCCGGTTTTAGACATTGTGGATGATGTGTTTTCTAAGTCAAGTTTGACCCCGGACTCCTTACCTCTGGCTCCCAGTAAGCCTGACAGATATTACAGGGTCCCTGACTCACATAAATTTTTATTTAGAAACCCTGTTGCTGATCCTGAGACTTTCACAGGGCCTAAAGGGAGTTAAGGCCTCAACTGCAAAAAATCCTACCCCCTCTGACAGAGATTCAAGGGCACTGGACATATGGGGAAAAAAGGTTTATAAATCTGCAACCTTGGTAATCAGGGCCTTAAACTGTCAATTTCATATGCTTCAGTACCAACAACATGTTATGGGATTGCTGAAACAGAAAATTATGTTGATTTCAGAATGTTCAGAAAATAAAGAATTGCAGGAATTATTGCATGCAGCTGAACAAGTTGGAAAGCCTACTTTGCAATGTGGTTTTGATTCTTTAGAGGCCTCTTGCAGGGATGCAGTTACTGGATCTGTGATTAGGAGGCATGCCTGGTTAAAGGAACAAAATTTGCCCGACCATGTTAAAGCTAAATTGTTAGATGCACCTTTACAGCATGATTCTCTGTTTGGTCTTAAGGCAGAAGAGGTTTTAAAGAAAATGGAAGACAAAGCTAAGTCTATGCAAACTGTTAAAGATGTCTTACAAGTGCAGCCACCAAGATTTAGTAGACACTGGCCTATAAAAAGTTGGTCCTTTCCTGTGTCAGACAGAGCTCAAAGGAGCAAATCCAGATGCCCTTAGGGTTCCAGATACCAGGCGCAAGACTTGTATAGGTCAAAGCAGTGGGGCGCATCCACCTCCAAATCTGGAGGAGATAAAGCGCAAACCTACAGAAAGCAATCCCAATGACTTCCCTCTGCCTACACCAAGCACTTATCTTGTGGCAGCACCCATAGGGGGGAAAGTTAGCACTTTTTGCTCAAAATTGGCAGTTAATAACCCAGGACAAGTGGGTACTAAATATCGTATCACAGGGATACAGATTCCATTTCCACACTCTGCCAATGGCAAATGGTTGGCCAGATCTGCCAAAAAATCAATGGGCAGAGGCACAGAAACAGGTTACGTCACTCATGGATATGAGGGCCATTCAGACAGTACCATAACAGGAAAAAGGACAAGGTTTTTACTCAAGACTGTTCTTGGTACCCAGAAAGGACAAGGCCTGGCAGCCAATACTGGATTTATCAATTTTGAACACATACCTGGACATTCCAAAATTCAAAATGCTGACTTTGCAGCAGCTTCTGCCCATGCTGGGCAAGAATGCTTGGCTAGTGACTTTAGACCTAAAAGAGGCATACCTACATGTCCCAATAAGACAGTCGTGCAGAAGATACCTCAAATTCAAGGCTGGCTTAATGAATTACCAATTCTCTGCACTGCCCTTTGGCTTATCTACTGTGCCCAGGGTCTTTACAAAGTGCCTGGCACCAGTAATTGTATTTTGCAGACAAAGAAGCATACAAATATATCCTTACTTGGACAACTGCCTCATTCAAGCAGAGAACAAGGACACTCTTCTTCTACACCTGGCGTTTGTGAAAAGGCTTCTAACATGCCTAGGGTACACAATAAACGAAAATAAATCACAACTGGTACCCTCTCAAAAGATAACATTCCTTGGTGCAAGCTTGAATACATCTGCCCAGATGGCTTGCGTCACGCCAGACAAACAAAGGCAACTGACTACTTACTTCAAACTGATGGCAACAAAAGCCCAGTCTTCTGCAAGACAAATTCTGCAGGCTCTGGGCTTCATGGCATCCTGCATCCTACTAATTCCATATGCAAGACTGCATATGAGGAATCTTCAGTGTTAGCTAAAAAGTTTATGGAGTCAACATTCACACAGTCTGGAAACAATGGATGTCCTTCAAGGATGCAACTGCAGTCCTGACATATGGGTTGTCCTGCCTCAGGCAGCCCTTCGGTCGGCCGGATTCCAAAGTCTGGGTCCGGCGTCGGCTGATGTCGCCCTTTCCCCGTCGTCAGAGCGCCTGGGGTATAAAAGCGTCAGCCGACGCCATCTTCTTCAGTCTTTCTTGCCACGCGGCGCCCAAAGCAGAAGCAGTTCGCAAGTGCCGGTTGACCAGCTCCTGTGTTTTCAGCTACTGAAGTCTTCAAAAAAGCTAAGTACCCCGTTGGGGACCTTTTCTTGCCTCAGCCGATGTCAGATAAAACTGTAAAAGTTAATAATTGTTTAACTTGTGGGAAACAAATACCTCATAAGGATTTCCACTCTTACTGCTTACCCTGCCTAGGCCCAGAACACAACGTCTCGGCCTGTACAGCTTGTGCTTCTTTCAATAAACGCACTCTTAGGCGTTGGACAGAGTTTGCACAGGATTATTTTGGGGAAGATTTCTGTTGTATCATGCCGTCGGAGCTTCCGACAGCACATTTACCTAAAAAACGGAAGGATAAGGACTGACACCTGCGGTCTCGGCCGACACCACGCTTAGGCCTACCGCTAGTGTCTCGGTCTCTTCTGAGCCGGTTTCACAACCGCTACAGACCGACGACACCACCCCACCGGTTACTTCAGTACCGGAGGCCAGCTCTGTGCCGGTTTCTGTTCTCCCCTCTGAGACCGTAGCCCAGGATATTTCTAACACCATTTCAGTGGATAAGACTACTCCAGCACGCGGGGCTGCCAGGCCTCCAGTGTCTATGTCCATTAAGGCCTACACACGTGCTAAGGCTGCCAAACAGGCTAAGTCTCTCCCTCCAAGATCTGTTTCTCTGGGATCCACTTCTGGTTCTCAAATTTTAAGTTTAGCTGAGGACCTTATTTCTTTAATTAGGGGTTCTCAGCCACATCCAGATGGAGGCTCTCAGCCGCCTTCTGTCAAGAGGCCTAGGGTTGAGCAGGTAGATCCCCAGTCCTCCGATGAGGCCTCAGGTGATTCTGCACATTCAGACTACCAGGAGGAGGCCTTTCCGGCCTACGAGGATTCTGATCTTGGAGGAATCCATTCCCTCTGCTTCTCCTCCTGAGGAGTTTTCCTTTGGGGAAATGCTTCATTCCGTGAGGGAACACTTCAAATGGCAAGGCCAAGAATACTCAGATTCTAGGAAAAGGTTAAGGGAATTTTTAAAGCTACCTCAGCATAGACCCTTAGCTATTCCTCCAGTTTTAAATGTTTTAGATGATGTGTACTTAGAATCTAGTGTTTTCCCTGACTCCCTCCCCCCTGCCCCTGTCAAGCCAGACAGGTACTACAGGGTCCCAGACACACATCAATTTCTGTACAAGGGCCATACTGCTGACCCTGAAACTATTTCTCAGGGGCCTAAAGGGGTTTCCTCCACTACTGCTAAGAATCCACTTCCTTCGGAAAGAGATTCTAGGGCTTTAGAAAGGTGGGGCAAGAAAGTATATGCATCTTCCACCCTTTCTATGCGAGCATTAAATTGTCAATTTCATATGATTCAGTATCAGGAATACATGTTGGATGACTTGCAAAAGAAATTGGCTTCCCCTAAACCATTAGATAGAAAGGGGTTACAGGAATTGGTTCATAATACTCAGCAGGTTAGCAACCATTTCCTTCAGTGTGGATATGATGCATTGGAAGCTTCATGTAGAGCAGCAATGACAGGTGCGGTCATACGCAGACATGCTTGGTTAAAGGAACAAACATTGCCAGACCATGTGAAAATTAAGCTTTTGGACGTACCACTAGAGAAACATAAGCTATTTGGTGCTACTGCACAAGAGGTTTTAAAGAAAATAGAGGAAAAGGCAAAATCAGTGCAAACAGTCAAAGATTTCCTCCAGGTACAGCCTCCAAGATTCAGCAGGAATTGGCCTTCTAAGCATTGGTCCTTTCCAGACACAGACAAATTTCAAAGAGGAAAAAACAGACGTGGCAGAGGTAGAGGGCAAACTCGAGGCTCCTACAGAGGACGTCAGTGGCAGCCTCCGAACCAGAGAGGTGGGGCAGGACCTTCCACTGCTCCGCAGGGACAATCTCAATGACTTGACTTTGACTTCGCCATCCAGGGCTCAATTAGAAGCACCTTTGGGTGGAAAATTATCTTTATTCTCACAAAATTGGCACAATATTACAAAGGACAAATGGATACTGGACATAATAGACAAAGGATACAGATTCCATTTTCATACACTACCAACAAGACATGGCAGGCCAAACCTGCCACCAAATCAAAGGGCAGAGGCACTCAAACAAATAACAAACCTACTTTAAATAAGAGCAATAGAAAAGGTTCCTTCTGCAGAACAAGGCCAAGGATTTTATTCAAGACTGTTCCTTGTTCCAAGAAAAGAAAACCAGTGGAGACCCATTCTGGACTTGTCCGCACTGAATACTTACCTTATTGTGCCAAAATTCAAAATGCTGACTTTACAGCAACTCCTTCCCATGCTGGGCAAGGGGTCTTGGCTGGTAACTCTGGACCTCAAGGAGGCATACCTACATGTCCCAATCAGACAAAGTTGCAGAAGATACCTCAGATTTCTTGCAGGCTCAGAGCATTATCAATTCTCAGCATTGCCCTTTGGCTTATCTACTGCGCCCAGAGTGTTCACGAAATGCCTGGCATCAGTAATTGCACATTGCAGACTTCAGGGGATACAAATATACCCTTACCTGGATGACTGCCTTATACAAGCGGACAGCCAACAAGCCTTGTTAAAAAACTTGGACTATGTCATTCACCTACTGCAGGCCTTGGGATACACAGTCAATATTCAGAAATCAAGTCTCGTACCATCCCAACAAATACCTTTCCTGGGTGCCACACTGGACACAAACACCCAGATGGCGTTTCTGACAAAAGAAAAACAAAACAATTACCAGAATACTTCAGAAAATTGGCAACACACACCCAGATGACTGCAAGGAAAATCCTGCAGGCCCTGGGTTTCATGGCATCTTGCATTCTTCTGATTCCACACGCAAGGCTGCATATGAGGAAACTACAATGGTATCTAAAAAGTCTATGGTCTCAACACAGCCACAGCCTGGAAGCATTGATCCCACTCATTCCATGCCTTCAAAAGGAATTTCTGTGGTGGACTCAAGCAAGCCAGATAAACAAAGGTCTGCCTTTCAGCAAGCCTCATACAAGTCAAACCATAACAACAGACACCTCAGACCATGGATGGGGGGCGCACATGGAGGGCAGATGCATTCAAGGACAATGGACACAAAAAGAACAGCACCTGCACATCAACCAAAAAGAAATGCTGGCAGTGATACATGCAATCAAGGCCTTCGAAAAGTTCATGCATCAGGGCCATCTACTAATAAAGACAGACAATACCACAGTTATGTGGTACATAAGCAAGGAGGTACCCATTCCTACCCTCTTTGCAGACTGGCAATGAATCTCTGGGATATTTCCCTACAATTGAAAATAAAGCTACAATCCCAGTTTGAACCAGGGAAGGACAATGTTCTGGCGGACAGCCTAAGCAGAAACATCATGGATCCACACGAATGGATTTTGCATCCAGACATTTTCTTACAAATAACTCAATTATGGGGAAGGCCGGATATAGATCTTTTTGCCTCCCACCTCAATCACCATCTGAAAAAGTTTTTCACAAGGACATACCATCCTCAAGCATGGAAGGTGGACGCTGTCTCCTTCAGTTGGAACTCTCTAACACTATATGCCTTCCCACCTCTTCCTTTGATGACCAAGGTGTTACTAAAGATCAAGACAGAGCAACTGAAAGTCATACTGATAGCTCCAGACTGGCCAAGACAACACTGGTACCCACTGCTACGGAGCTTGACACACACCAATCCGTGGCTCCTTCCTCAATGGCCACTTCTTCTGACACAGCACAATTACAGGACACTACACCCCAGCTTGAAAACATTGAAGCTGACAGCTTGGAAGATTCCATGACTATTCCTCAGGATACACTTTCCAAAAGGGTAAAAGATGATATCCTGGAGGCGCGCAGACCTTCCACTAGAAAAACATACTCCGCAAAATGGAAGAGATTTCTTATCTGGAACAGCAAAAAGGGTCAAGACCCATCAGTGATGAGCATTCCACAGATCCTAGAATATTTGGCTGAAATGCTCCACAATGGCCTTTCATATTCTTGCATAAAAATACATGCTTCAGCAATATCTGCAAAATATAACACTGATCCGCCTGTATTTTCTCACCCATTGCTAAGACAGTTTCTAAGAGGTATAAAGAACATCAACCCTCCAAGGAAACCACCAGTGCCTGCATGGGACCTCAACTTCATGCTGGAAAAATTAACTCTTCCTCCCTTTGAATCAGCAGCATCTTCACAGTTGCAATTTCTGTCTTGGAAGACGGCTTTCCTTCTGGCAGTAACCTCAGCAAGAAGAGTCTCTGAGCTGCAGGCCCTTATGGCAATACAACCATTTCTCATTTTTCATCAGGACAGAGTTTCTTTGAGAACCAATCCGTCATTCATGCCAAAGGTGGTATCCAGGGTGTCCCTGAATCAAGCTATTCACCTGCCTACCTTCTTTCCCAATCCTCAAAATAAAGGAGAGAGACTTCTGCACACCTTGGACATACACAGACAGTTGCGCTACTACTTGGACAGAACAAAGTCTTTCAGAAAATCTGACCAGCTTTTTGTAGCTTACGCTGCTGGATTGCAGGGAAAAGCAATTTCCAAACAGACAATTTCTAAATGGATTGGAAATTGCATTCGATTCTGCTACTCTTTTCATGGAAAAACTGTGCCATCTGACATCAGGCCACATTCCACTAGAGCTACAGCCACCTCCACAGCCTTTTTAAGAGGAGTGGCAACAAAGGACATTTTAGAAGCTGCTACATGGAGCTCCGTGCATACATTTTCCAAACATTACAACCTGCCTTTATATTCCAGATCCAGAGCAGGGTTTGCTTCTGCAGTCCTGCAGGGCATTTTAGCTACACCATCTTTGTCTTAGTGCCTACCACCCCCAGGTTGGCTATGGTATTCAACCCATATGTCAGGACTGCAGTTGCATCCTTGAAGGACATAGTACAGTTTTGTACCTACCATAAATGTAGATGTCCGATAGGTATGCAACTGCAGTCAGGTTTTCCCTCCCACCTACCCCTCTGTGGTATTCTTTTGGGTTTCTATCCCTCATTTTAGCTACCTGGGGTAATCTTTTATGGTGCATTTGTTTTTATGTTGTTGTACTTGTCTGGAATTTTTCTCTATTTTCAAAATTTAGCCTTCCTTAGAGGGCACCTGGCATCTGGGGCAAGAAACACTGAAGAAGATGGCGTCGGCTGACGCTTTTATACCCCAGGCGCTCTGACGTCGGGGAAAGGGCGACATCAGCCGACGCCGGACCCAGACTTTGGAATCCGGCCGACCGAAGGGCTGCCTGAAGCAGGACAACCCATATGTCAGGACTGCAGTTGCATACCTATCGGACATCTACATTTATGGTAGGTACAAAACTGTACTTTCCTCTCATTCCCTGCCTGCAACAAGAGTTTCTGTGGTGGGCAAAGGCCTGTCACCAAAACATGGGACGACCCTTCACTCTACCCCCCCTGCCAGCCGCACCTTAACAACAGATGCATCAGAGTATGCCTGGGGGGCCCACATGGCAGGAAGATGCTTTCAGGGCATATGGGCACCATAACAAATGCATCTACATATCGACCAGAAAGAGATGCTAGCTGTTCAAAATTCCCTAACAGCCTTCAAGGACTTACTTCATCCAGGGCAACTACTGATAAAGATGGACAACACCACAGTCATGTGGTATATAAACAAGCAAGGGGGCACACACTCATACCCCCTTTGCAGATTAGCCATGGCACTGTGGGGCACAGCTTTGACCTACCAAATACATCTTCAAACTCAATTCCTGCCAGGAAAACAAAACACTCTAGCAGACAATTTAAGCAGAAACCTTACGGATCCTCACAAGTGGAAACTAAATCCACAAGTCTTCAGCATGATAACAGAGAAATGGGGGAGCCCAGATATAGATGTATTTGCCTCTCCTCAAAATTATCAATTGAAAAGATTCTGCACAAGGACTTATCACAACAAGTATGGAAAGTGGATGTCCTATCCTTCATTTGGAAAAACTTATTAGTTTGCCTTTCCTCCTCTGCCTCTTCTACCCAAGGTCCTCCTAAAAATCAGACAAGAGAACCCAAAGATGATATTAAGTGCCCCGGACTGGCCCCGCCAATACTGGTACCCAATCCTAAGGAGCTTGTCCCAGTACCCAGCTAGGACCTTGCCTCAAAGACCACAACTACTGTCTCAGCAAAACAATCAGATCCTGCACAATCAACTACAGACTCTGAACCTGGCAGCATGGCTAATCATGTAATCATACAAACGACACCTCTCACTAAAGCTGTGATGGATGTCATTTTGGAAGCCAGAAGGCCTAGTACTAGAAAATCTTATGCTGACAAATGGAAGAGATTCTGTGCTTGGAATCAAGCACAAGGAACTGATAAAGCAGAATCACATATTCCTCAGATATTACAATACTTGACTGAGATGCTTGACAAAGGCCTATCTTTCTCATCAGTCAAAATCCATGCCTCTGCCATTTCGGCGCATTACAATACAGAGCCACCAATCTTTTCTCGTCCTTTCATAAAGCAGTATCTTAGAGGAGCCAAAAATTGAAGGTCTCCTAGATCACCATTACCTGCATGGGACCTCAATTATGTGTTGGAAAAGTTCACCCTGCCTCCATTTGAACCAGCTGCTACCGCTGATATGAAGTTATTATCATGGAAGACAGCTCCTCTACTAGCAATTACTTCAGCAAGAAGAGTTTCAGAGCTACAGGCCTTCATGGCTGTAGAGCCTTTTATCATATTTTACCCAGACATGGCGTCTCTGAGGACAAATCCTACTTTCATACCTAAAGTGGTTTCCAGTGTGGCTTTTAACCAAACATTTCATCTGCTAACTTTTTATCCAAATCTGCAGAACAAAGGGGAGAGAATTCTGCATTCCTTGGACGTACACAGGCAGCTAAGATTCTACTTGAGCAGTACTAAAGCTCTAAGAAAAACTGAGCAATTACTAGTGTCATATGCTGCAAGATCAGAAGGAAAGGCCATTTCAAAGCAGACAATTTCAAAGTGGATAAGCCACTGCATCCGTTTCTGCTTCTTACACCATGGTAAACCTGTGGCCAAGGGCATTAGGTCTCATGCCACCAGAGCTGCAGCTACTTCAGTAGCCTTTCTCAGGGGAGTACCAACCAAAGACATTCTAGAGGCTGCTACTTGGAGTTCTGTTCACACCTTTACAAAGCATTACCATTTGCCTCTTTACTCTAAGTCCAGGGCAGGCTTTGCCACTGCAGTGCTGAAGGGCCTTATAGTCGCACCTAATGCTGTTTAGCTCCAGCCTCCCAACCATAGCTTTGGGATTCTACCCAAATGTAATGACTGCAACAGTGAAACACGAAGAACATAGTACAGTTGTGTACACGTACCATAAATGTAGATGTTCGAGTGTATTCACTGTTGCAGTCCAGGTTACCCTCCTGCCATCCCCCTGTCATTCTAAAGTTTATCTTTCCTTCTCTATCTTCTGCAACCTATGTGGTGTATTTGCTTGCAGATGAAGGTAAAGTTTATATTGATGCATGTATATATATTTGTCTAATATTGCTACCTTTTTGGGGGCACCTGACATCGGGGGCAAGAAAAACTAAATAAAATGGCGGCAGCTGCATGTTTTATACCCCTGACGACCTGACGTCATGGAAGAGAAGACAGCAACCGATGCAGGACCCAAGACTTTGGAATTCAACCTGCCAGCAGATTACCCAAATGTAATGACTGCAACAGTGAATACACTCGAACATCTACATTTATGGTAAGTGTACACACCTGTACTGTCCTCTGAAGGCCATCCCTTCTTTCAAAGTAACATACTTTTGCATATTACCTGTTTCCTTAACAGTTTTGGAATAGGAGGTTGGATCCTTTTATTGGTGATACCCTTTTCACTCTTATCCAGAGGTCCACTGGCCTTGTCCTTCACCCAGTTCTGTGATATGATAAAAGGCATGCAGTAATAGTCTTGTTCTCTTTGGCCCTTGGTCACTTTCCCTTTTAGGAAGATTGGTTCTTAGTTGGTCTTTTACCTGGCTCTTTCCTGGTTTTGTCTGGACTTGTGACTTATCATATCCTACTCAGTTTGACAGGATCCAGCAGGGCAGGCTTCATAGTACTGTAAGTCTTCCCTTTGTTTCAAAATGTTAGGATGTTTTTCGTGTTTCATTGTTGCAGTCATTACATTTGGGTAATCCTGCTGGCAGGTTGCCCTCAGTCGGCCTGAATTCCAAAGTCTTGGGTCCTGCGTCGGCTGTCATCGCCCCATCCCTGACATCAGATCGTCAGGGGTATAAAAGAAGCAGCCGACGCCATTTTCTTCAGTCTTTCTTGCCACGTGGTGTCCAAAGCAGAAGCAGTTTGCAAGTGCCGATTGGCTGACTCCTGAGATTTTCAAGTTCGAATTTCAGATCCAAAGTGTTCTATAAAGCTAAGTACCCTGTTGGGGAAACTTTTTTCTGGCTCCAGAACCGATGTCAGAAAAAGTTAATAATTGTATTTCTTGTGGGAAGCAAATACCTCATAAGGATTTTCATTCTTACTGTATTCCTTGTCTAGACCCCGATCATAACTTTCTGGGTTGTCGGTTTTGTGCTAGATTTAACCAACGCACTATTAAGTGTCGGTATGATTTTGCTTTGAACGCAGGTTTAATTATCCAGAAATGTCATTGGAAAGCCATCCGACTACTGGAGTTCACAAAAAACGCAAAGATAAAAAGAAAGAAAGACAGGCGAGGCCAAAAACCGACGAAGCTTCTCCTAAGCCAGTCGCCGGTTCTCATTGAGGCGCTTTCGCAGCCCCTGATGACCGCTACTTTAGAGTCGCAGGCCGCTACCAACTCCCACGTGGAGTCGGCCATGCCGCTGGAAACTCAAGGTATTGGAGCCTCGGATGCTAATCCTTCAGATGGGTCCGGAGCCGCTGAGCAAGCACTGGCTTCTGAGGGTGTATTCAGGCTCAAACATCTATACATTAAACCGACATCAAAGGCAAAGACTAAAACACCTTCAAAGGCAAAGAAGCAAACTCTAGAGCCACGTGGACAGGCCTCCATGCCCAAAAAGCAGATGCTCAAAATGGCCGAAGACTTGATTACCTTGATCAGGGGTTCCCATCCCCCTCCTGATAAGAGGCCTAGGCAAGAGACTGACTGAATTTTTCAGATCAGGTTTCCATTTCTTCTGATTCCTCTTCTGATCAGGAATATATTCTTTTCCTCCCTATGAGGATTCTGATGCTGAAGAATCCATACCTTCAGCTTCTCCTCCTGAGGACTATTCTTTTGGGGAAACCTTACATACCATGAGGGAACTTTTCCACTGGGAGAGCCAAGATTTTTCAGAATCTAAAAAGAGGCTCAGGGTTTTCCTGTTACTACATCAGCACAAGCCTCTTGCCATCCCTCCTGTGTTAGACATTGTAGATGATGTGTTTTTGGAGTCTAGCCTTACCCCTGACTCCTTACCTCCAGCTCCTGTTAAGCCTGACAGATATTACAGGGTTCCTGACTCACATTAATTCCTTTTTAAAAACCCTGCTGCAGACCCAGAAACTATTTCTCATGGTCCCAAGGGCGTTAAGGCTTCCGCTGCAAAAAACCCTACCCCTTCTGACAGGGATTCTAGGGCACTAGACAGATGGGGGATAAAAGGTTTACACATCTGCTACCTTGGCTATAAGGGCCTTACCTGTCAGTTTCATATGCTCAGATATCAGCAACATGTCATGGCACTGCTTAAACAGAAGAAGTTGTTAAACTCTGAATGTGCAGAAAACAAGGAAATGCAGGATATATTGCATGCAGCTGAACAAGTTGAAAAGCATACTTTGCAATGTGGATTTGATTCTTTAGAGGCCTCCTGCAGGGCCGCAGTTAAAGGTTCTGTAATTAGAAGGCATGCTTGGTTAAAGGAACAAAATTTGCCTGATCATGTTAAAGTTAAAATATTAGATGCACCTTTACAGCATGATACTTTCTTTGGTGTTACGGCAGAAGAGGTGTTAAAGAAAATGGAGGGCAAGGCTAAATCTATGCAAACGGTCAAAGATTTCTTACAAGTACACCCACCTAGGTTTAGTAGACACTGGCCAACAAAGAATTGGTCCTTTCCTGTGTCAGACAGACCTCAAAGGGGCAGACCCAGACGCCCTTGAGGCAGATCACAGGAGCAAGGGTCATACAGGTCAAAGCAATGGGGTGCTTCTACCTCCAAAAGTGGAGAAGACAAATCACAACCTTACAGGAAACAGTCCCAATGACTTCCCCCTGCCTGCACCAAGCACTTATTTCCTGGCGGCACCCTTAGGGGGAAAATTAGCACTTTTTCACAAAAATGGCACATTGTAACCAAGGAGGTTCTAAATATCGTGTCAGAGGGCTACAAGTTCCATTTCCATACCCTGCCGAAGGCAAACGGCTGGCCAGATCTGCCAAAAAATCAATGGGCAGAGGCACAAAAACAAGTCTCATCCCTCATGGACATGAGGGGGCCATTCAACAAGTGCCAGAGCAAGAGCGGGGGCAAGCTTTTTACTCAACTGTTCTTGGTGCCCAGAAAGGACAAGGCCTGGAGGCCAATACTGGACCTATCGATTCTGAACACATACCTGGATATACCAAAATTCAAAATGTTGACTTTGCAGCAGCTTCTGCCCATGCTGGGCAAGAACGCTTGGCTTGTAACTTTAGACCTAAAACCTGCATGTTCCAATCAGACAGATATGCAGAAGATACCTCAGATTCAAGGCTGGCTCAATGCATTACCAATTCTCTGAACTCCCCTTTGGCTTATCTACTGCGCCCAGGGTCTTTACAAAGTGCCTGGCACCAGTAATTGCATTCTGCTGACAAAGAGGAATACAAATATACCCTTACTTGGACGATTGCTTAATTCAAGCAGAGAACAAGGACATCTTTCTACAGCATCTGGCGTTTGTGAAACAACTCCTAACATGCCTAGGGTACACAGTCAATGAAAATAAATCAAAACTAGTACCCTCTCAAGAGATAATATTCCTGGGTGCAAGCTTAAGTACAACTGCCCAGATGGCTTATCTCACACCAGACAAACAAAGGCAACTGACTACCTATTTCAAAATGTTAGCAACAAAGGCCCAGTTATCTGCAAGAAAAATTCTGCAGGCTTTGGGCTTCATGGCATCCTGCATCCTATTAATTCCATATGCAAGACTGCATACAAGGAAACTTCAATGGTACTTAAAAAGTGTTTGGACTCAACAATGCCACAGCCTGGAAACCGTAATTATTCTCATTCCCTGCCTGCAACAGGAGTTTTGATGGTGGGCAAAGGCTTGTCACCAAAACAAGGGACAGCCATTCACATTACCCCCAGCCAGGCAGACACTAACAACGGATGCATCAGGTTATGCCTGGGGGGCCCACATGGCAGGAAGATGCATTCAGGGAACATGGACCTCAAACCAGATGCATCTACATATCAATCAAAAAGAGATGCTAGTTATTTAAAATGCCCTGACAGCCTTCAAGGACCTTATTTCATCCAGGACAACTATTGATAAAGACAGACAACACCACGGTCATGTGGTATATAAACAAGCAGGGGGGCACACATTCTTACCCCCTTTGCAGACTAGCCATGACTTTGTGGGACACAGCATTGACTTACCAAGTAAATCTGCAGGCACAATTCCTGCCAGGAAGGAAAAATACTCTGGCAGACAAACTAAGCAGAAACCTCACGGATCCCCACGACTGGCAGCTGGATCCACAAGTTCTCAGCATGATAACAAGGAAATGGGGATGCCCGTTCATAGATCTATTTGCCTCCCCTCACAACTACCAACTAAAGAGTTTCTGCACAAGGATTTATCACAGACAAGCATGGAAAGTGGACGCCCTATCCTTCAGCTGGAAAAACCTATCAGTATATGCCTTTCCTCCTCTGCCTCTCCTCCCCAAGGTACTCCTAAAGGTCAGACAGGAGAAGCCAAAGATGATACTGATTGCACCAGACTGGCCCCACCAGCACTGGTACCCAATATTAAGGAGCTTGTCTCAATGCCCAGCTTGGACCTTACCTCAAGTACCGCATCTACTATCTCAGCAAAACAATCAGATCCTGCACAGCCAGCTCAGAACTTTAAACCTGGCAGCATGGCGAATAATGTAGTCATATAAAACACACTTCTCAGCAAAGCTGTGATGGATGTCATTTTGGAAGCCAGAAGGCCTAGTACTAGAAAATCTTATGCTGGAAAATGGAAGAGATTCTGTGCTTGGAACCATGCACAAGGAACAGATACTGCTGTGCCAAATATTCCTCAGATTTTACAGTACTTAACTGAGATGCTGGACAAAGGCCTATCTTTCTTGTCTATTAAAATTCATGCCTCTGCCATTTCGGCCCATTACAATGCTGAGCCACCAATCTTTTCTCATCCCTTATTAAAGCAGTACCTCAGAAGAGCCAAAAATTTAAGGCCTCCAAAGAGATCACCGATGCCTGCATGGGACCTCAACTAAGTCTTGGAAAAACTCACCCTGCCTCCTTTTGAGCCAGCTGCTACTGCTGATATAAAGTTTTTATCTTGGAAAACAGCTCTGTTCCTAGCAATAACTTTTGCAGGATGAGTTTCAGAGCTACAGGCACTCATGGCTGTGGAACCTTTTATCATTTTTTATCCAGACAGGGTCTCCCTGAGGATAAACCCAACATGTATGCCTAAAGTGGTGTCCAGTGTGGCACTTAACCAAACCATTCATCTGCCAACTTTTTATCCAAATCCACATAACAAGAGGGAAAAAATTCTGCATTCTTTGGAAGTACTCAGACCGCTTAGATTCTACTTGGACAGAACCAACGTTTTTAGAAAGTCAGAGCAATTACTAGTGGCATACGCTGCAGGGTCACAAGGAAAAGCCATCTCAAAGCAGACCATTTCAAAGTGTTTGGGCCACTGCATTTGTTTCTGCTACTTATACCATGGCAAGCCAGTGCCCAAGGATATTAGACCACATTCCACCAGGGCTGCAGCCACTTCAGCAGCCTTTATCAGGGGAGTACCAACCAAGGACATTTTAGAAGCAGCTACTTGGAGGTCAGTGCACACCTTTACAAAGCACTATCATCTGCCACTCTACTCTAAATCCAGGGCAGGCTTTGCCACTGCAGTTCTGCAGGGTCTCATAGCCACTCCTAATGCTGTTTAGCTCCAGCCGCCCAACCATAGCTTTGGGAATCTACCCAAATGTAATGACTGCAACAGTGAAACACGAAGAACATAGTACAGTTTTGTACACCTACCATAAATGTAGATGTTAGAGTGTATTCACTGTTGCAGTCCTGGTTACCCTCCCTCAGGCCCCCTGACTTCTCTTTACTTCTTCCTACCTTTTTGTTTGGCATGTCTTGCATCATGTGCATTTGCTTTTTGCTGGGGGTGTTCCATAACATGTAATCGCTTCCTATTTTGGGGGCACCTGACATCTGGGGCAAGAAAAACTGATGTAATGACGTCGGCTGCATGTTTTATACTCTTGACGACCTGACATCATGGAAGAAGCGACAGCATCCGATGCAGAAATCCCAAGACACTGGTATTCAGGCCGACTGAGGGCTACCTGTAGGCAGATAACCCAAATGTGATGACTGCAACAGTGAATACACTCGAACATCTACATTTATGGTAGGTGTACACAACTGTACTTTCCTCTGTCTGCTAGCCTTCATGGCATCCACTGTTGCTATGTTAGCTCTAACCAAACTTCACATCAGGAAACTCCAGTGATATCTCAGGTCAGTCTGGATGCAACAGACTCATCCACTATAAGGTTTCCTTGAATCCAGGGCTTCCCCTACAAATCCCCCTTCCATCTCATGAGTTGTTCACGGGCGCATCTGATGTAGAACGGGGGGGGGGGGGTGCAACCTTTGCCTCTTGGAATGTTCAAGACTTGTGGTTTCCCTCCCAGATGAAGGAACACACAAACATAGGATATGAGAGCTCTCATTTTTGCCCTGCAAACCTTTCAACCTCTTTGTCAACCAGGTCCCTTAAAGTGGTTCACAGACAACACCACAGTTATTTGGTATATCATCAAGCGGGGGGGGGGGGGGGCAAGTCATATATCCTGTGCAGGTTGGCTGTTAAGGCTTGGGAATTGGCTACTCATATCAACTAACCCTTCAGCAAATTACATTCCTTCCAGTCAGAATTTTGTGGCAGACGCATTGAGCAGGTCCATGACTCAATCCCACAAATGGATGTTGCACAGGTATGTATTTTTGGACATTATCCACCGGTGGGGTATTCTTCAAGTTGATCTGTTTGCCTCCCCTATGAACAGACAACTTCCAAAGTTCTGTGCTAGAGTTCCAGATCCTAAGGCATGGAAGATTGATGCCCTATCCTTCTCTTGAAAGGGGATGTTTCTCTATGCATTCCCCCCTTCCCCCTCCTTCAGGAAGTTCTATTGAAGTTTCAACAAGACCAAGCAAAAATCTTGCTGGTGTTTGCATTTTGGCCAGGACAACATTGGTTCCCTCTTCTGCATTTAGACAAGGGCAATCATCACAAGTTACCTCACAGGATGGATCTTATAGCACAAGACAAAAGGTCTCTAATACATCCACAAATGTTGGCCCTTCACATGACCCTGTGGGTGATAGGATTGTGATCCCTTTCAGACACCTATTTTCTGAGGACATGCTGCAAGTTCTTCAGGAGGCCAGAAAACCCAATACTAGGAAATCTGACATTTCCAAATGGAAGAGGTTTTCCATCTGGTTTCTTTTCAAAAACCTACAACCATTGTCTGTGGATATTTCAGTAGTTTTGTCTTATCTGTGTGAACTTCTGAAAACTGAGTTATTGTACTCTTCGGTAAAAGCTTATCTCTCCGCCATTTCTGCTCGTCTGCCTGTGACCTCTCCTTTGGTTTCAAGGTTGGAAGTCAAACTTTTCTTGAAAGACATTCTTCATATCAGACCACCAAGAGAACCTGTTCCTCCTACTTGGGATTTAAACTTTTGTTTTAGAAAAACTTGCATTGCCTCTCTTTGAACCAGCATTTTCTGATTCCCTTCAACATTGGACTTGGAAGAGAGTACTTCTTTTTGGCCATTACTTCAGCCAGAAGGGTCTCAGAACTTCAGGCCCTTATGGCCTCTTTTCCCTTCACTGGTTTTCACACAAGGATAGGGTTTCTCTACTCATAATCCCTCCTTTATGCCCAAGGTGGTGCATGAGTTGTCTCTTAATCACTCCATTAATCTGCCCACTTTCTTTCCCTCACCACAGTCTTCTCGTGAGAGGGTCTTACACACCTTGGATGTGCATAGAAAACTCAGGTTTTATTTGGATAAAACCAATTCTTTCAGGAAATCTGATAGTCTCTTTATTTCCTATCATACTAGAGCTCTGGGTATACCCGTTTCCAAGCAGACAGTCTCCTCTTGGATCTCAAAGGTTATTTCCTTTTTGTTATGTGGCTCATGGGAAAAAAAAAACCTTGCATCTCCAGTTAAGGCTCATTCTACTAGAGCTGTGTCTTCTGTGGGTGTTTTTTTTCAAGGGTCTGGATATTTCCTCTGTCTTAGAAACAGCTACTTGGTCTTTTGTCTATACCTTCACAAAACATTGCAAGTTGAATGGTATATCTAGATCTAGAGCTGGTTTTGCCAGGGCTATTTTTCAGGGTTTTGTAGAGAGTGCTACTGCCCCTCCTCCCACTCTTTCGTCTGTGTGAGCTTTGGTATTCTCCCTCATGTTTCAAATACTGCAACATATGAATAGAAGGGCATAGAATAGTTGTGCAAAATCTTACCGTAACGGTAGATGTCCTTCTCTTTTATATGTTGCAGTATTCTATCCCTCCCATCTTCCCCTGATACTTACTTGATTTTTGGATATGTGTTTTCGCAGTTTATCTCAGGCTGATGTTTTTCCTGGGGCATTCAGTTCTGAGGATGGTACGTGCCGACATCTGTTATATACCCGACATCATTTTATGACTGACGTTAAATGGGCTCCTGTGTGTGACGTTGCACATACCTAACAGTAGCTTTAGACTTTTGTATAGTGGCCGGATGTTCAGGTCAGCCTGCAGCAGGCTTCCTCATGTTATGAATACTGCAACATATATTGTTGTGGTAAGATTTTACAGACCTATTTTTTCTTGAAGATGTATTTGTAGCGTTTGGATGTTCTTCATGTTTCACAGTTGCAGTCATTACACAAATTTCTCTTTAAGAATCCCACTGCTGATCCAGAGACCATTTCCCAGGGACCTAAAGGTATTAAGGCCACTACAGCCAAAAACCCTACCCATTCGGACAGGGATTCTAGAGCTTTATTCAGATGGGGTAAGAAGGTATACACTTCTGCATCTTTTGCCATAAGGGCTTTAAGTTGCCATTTTCACATGTTGAAGTATCAGCAGCATATCATATAACCAATTAAACAGAAAATGTTGTTGCTTCCAGATTGTGCAGAGAATAAACAGAAAATGTTGTTGCTTCCAGATTGTGCAGAGAATAAACAGAAAATGTTGTTGCTTCCAGATTGTACAGAAAATAAAGATTTACAACAGTTAATGCATTCTGCTAACCAAGTTAGTAAACATACTTTGCAGGGTGGTTTTGATGCGTTAGAAGCATCTTGCAGGGCTGCTGTCACTGGGTCTGTACTAAGAAGACATGCTTGGCTGAAGGAACAAATCTTGCCAGACCATGTCAAAGCAAAATTGCTTGATGCTCCATTAAACCAGAAATGCTTGTTTGGCACAAAAGCAGAAGACGTTCTTAAAAAGATGGAGGAAAAAGCTAAATTTATGCAATGAGCCCCCCTCCCCGCTTGTTTATGTACCACATAACTGTGTTTTTTTCTGTCTTGAAATGGTTTGCTTTGAAATGGCCTTGCCCTCTGCCCCTGTAGCAAAGCTGACTAGCAGCTGGTCAGATTTTCTGAAGGGCTTAGTCCTGTCAAGGTAGAACCTGAGCTGTCTGTGCACGTCGAAGGAGTGCAGGATCCTCTTCCCTTTATTATGAGGATTAGGGAAAAAGGTGGGTAAATGGATGGATTGGTTTAAGGCCACACTTGATACCACCTTGAGCATAAATGATGGGTTAGTTCTGATGGAGACCCTTTCAGCCTGGAAAATAATGAAGGGTTCCACAGGCATTAGTGCCTGTAGCTCAGACACTCTTCTTGCTGAAGTGATTGCTAGAAGTAAGGCTGTTTTCCAAGAGGAATTTTAACTCTGCTGTAGCAGCAGGTTCAAAAGGGGGAAGCGTGAGCTTCTCTAGTGCAAAGAAAAGGTTCCCAGGCAGGGGTGGGAGCTCTCCTCGGGGGTCTTAAATTAACTCCTCTCAGGAACTGTTTGAGCAGAGGGTGAAAAAAGAGAGGTGGCTCCATATTGTAATGAGCTGAGATGGCAGAGGCATGAATCTTAATTGATGAGAAGGAAAGGCCTTTGTGGAAGAACTCTGCTAGGGAATCTAGAATTTGAGGTAAGGAGGGCACAGCTGTGCCCTTTCCTAGAAAGTGTCTCCAAGAACCTATATTTTCCGCTTTTCTATATAGGATTTCCTAGTACGAGACCTTCTGGCCTCCAGGATGATGTCCCCAGCACCTGTTTGCTGGTGTTGTGTTAAGGGAAGAAGCCAGGCTGCCAGGTTCAGTGTTTGCAGCTGAGGATGCAAAATCTGTCCCTCCTGCTGGGACAGCAGGAAGGGGGTCTGATGTAGTTGACAGGGTGGCACTGCTCTCAGACTGCGTAGGAGTGGGTACCAGTGCTGGCATGGACAGTCTGGTGCAATAAGGATTGTCCTTGGTCTGTCCTGCTTGATCTTGAGTAGTACTTTTGAGAGGAGGGGCAGAGGGGGAGAGGCATAAATTGAGAGGTTTTCCCATGTAAAGGATAGGGCATCCACACGTCATGCTTGGCTGTGGGGATTTCTGCAGCAAAGTTTGCTCAATTGATGGTTTTGGGGGGAGGCAAAGAGGTCCATCTCTGGTGTCCACCACCTGTCGATTAGAAGTTTGAGTGAGTTGCACTCCAGTTTCCACTCGTGTGGGTCCAGTAGCTTTCTGCTTAAGTAGTCTGCCAATGTATTTTGTTTGCCTGGCAGGAATTGAGCTTGCAGGTGCACTTGTTGCTCAAGGCTGTGTTCCACAGGGCCATGGCTAACCTGCAGAGTGGGTAGGAATGAGTCCCCCCTCCCTTGCTTGTTTATGTACCACATAACTGTGTTTTTTTCTGTCTTTATCAAGAGTTGTCCTGGAATGAAAAGGTATTTGAAGGCTGTCCGAGCATTCTGTACAACTAACATTTCTTTCTGACTGATATGCAGGTGAATTTGTCCTGGGCTCCATTTGCCTTGAGTGCATTTGCCTGCCATTTGAGCCCACCATACATAGTCTGCTGTGCCTGTTGAGAGGGTTTGGGCAGCAAGGAGTTGAGTGAAAGGAAGTCCCTTGTTGTGGTTGCAAGCCTCTGCCCACCAAAAGAACTCTGCCTTGACAAGGAATGATAGGAGTCAGTATTTCCAAGTCTTGAGAGTGTTGACAACTACAGACTTGGTAAGTACCATTGAAGTTTCCTCGTATGCAGTCTTGCATATGGAATTAATAGAATGCATGAGGCCATGAACCCTAGGGCTTGCAGTATTTTTCTTGCAGATAGCTGGGTCTTGGAGGCCATTAATTGGAAGTAGTTTGTCAAATGAACCTGCTTTTCTGGAGTGAGGAATGCCATCTGTTAAGTTGGGTTCAAGCTTACTCCCAGGAATACAATTTTTTGGCTAGGTACCAGATGTGATTTCTCTTCGTTGATGGTGTACTCTAGAGAAGTTAGAAGTCTCTCTACAAATGCCAGGTGCTTAGTAGCAATTCCTGACTATTCGCCTGAATCAGGCAATCGTCCAAGTATGGGTAAATTTGAATATTTCTCTGCCTGCAGTATGCAATGGCTGGAGCCAGGCACTTTGTGAATACCCTGGGCACAGTAGATAAGCCAAAGGGAGGTGCAGAGAACTGATAGTGCATAGAGCCTGCTCTGAAACGTAGATTTTTTTCCTGCAAGATTCCCTTATGGGGATGTGCAGGTAAGCTTCTTTTAAGTCTAGGGTGACTAGCCAGGAGTCCTTGGCTAGCATAGGAAGCAGCAGTTGTAGTGTAACCCTTTTGAATTTTGGGACCACCAGGGAGGTGTTGAGAATGGACAGATCCCCAGGATAGGGCGCCATGAGCTGTCTTTTCTGTGCACCAGGAACAGTCTGAAATAGAAACCCTGTCCCCTTTGCTCTAGTGGAACAGGTTGAATAACCCTTATACTGAGAAGAGAAAGTACTTGCTTTTGAGCCTTTGCCCAGTGGCTTGGAGGAAGGTCTGGCACCCCGCTTGAGGTTGGTAGTGAGTGCAAGTAGACTCTGTATCCCTGGGATACAATGCTTAGGACCCATTGGTCCTGGGCAATGGACATCCCATTTTTTAGCATGCAAGGTGAGTTTTCCTCCCAGGGGTGCTAGTACTTAGGCATGGCTGGGAAGAATGATAGAGAAGTCATTGTAAACATTTCCCCTAAGAGGGTGGCTCACCACTCCCGGTTTTAGAGGTGAGCGCACTCCATTGCTTAGATCTCTGCATACCCTGAGACTGTAGTCTTGGTGGTCTTTTGCCCCTGGGTTTGGACTGAGAAGGTCTGGGAGGGACTGGAAAGGTCCATTTTTTACAAGGCCAATGCCTACTGAATCTAGGTGGCTGTACCTGTAAGAAATCTGTAACAGTTTGCATACATTTAGCTTTTTCCTCCATCTTTTTAAGAGTTACTTTTGCTTTTGTGCCAAACAAGCGTTCCTGTTTTAATGGAGCATCTAGCAATTTTGCTTTGACGTGGTCTGGCAAGATTTGTTCCTTCAGCTAAGAATGTCTTCTCAGTACAGACCCAGTGACAGCAGCCCTGCAATATGCTTTTAAGGCATCAAAACCACCCAGCAAAGTATGTTTACTAACTTGGTTTGCAGAATGCATTAACTGTTGTAAATCTTTAATCTTTGCACAATCTAGAAGCAACAACATTTTCTGTTTAATTAGTTCCATGATATGCAGCTGATACTTCAACATGTGAAACTGGCAATTTAAAGCCCTTATGACAAGAGTTGCAGAGGTGTATACTTTCTTAACCCAATCTGTCTAAAGCTCTAGAATCCCTGTCCAAAGGGGTAGGGTTTTTGGCTGTAGTGGCCTTAATACCTTTAGGTCCCTGGGAAGTGGTCTCTGGATCCGCAGTTGGATTCTTAAAGAGAAATGTGTGTGATGACTGCAACAGTGAATACACTCAAACATCTACATTTATGGTAAGTGTACACAACTGTACTTTCTTGCAACTCTTGTGATTTCTTTAGTAAAAAAAAACTTACCTTTTCAGGTTTTCAAGTGGCTTATTTGGGCACTACAGAAAGGAACACTGTTTTCAGCAGTGGGCCATATCAGTGAGGTATAAAGTGATTCAGTGATCTCCCTGGAGTGATTAGACATGCACTTTAGAAATAAATGGGCTTCAGAATATGATTTTTCTAGGTATGGTTGATGTACACAGTTTAGCATTTAAATTGTTGTCTACCATTGTGCCTATACCTGTAATGGCTGTGTCTTCTTACGATTTAGCTGTTCATTTTCTGATCATAACTTGTACCCTTTTTTGTAGTTTCATTATGCTGTATTGACTGACAGTTAAGCAGAAGTTCATTACAAGTGTGTACATTTGTATACTTCTTGAAGAACTTCAGCATGTTTTACTAAAGTAATTAGGTTACCAAATTAGCAGTTATGTATATATTTAGTTATAGATGGAGCATTTATCTGTTTTATATTTTGAGAAGATTAAACCATTTGGTCACAGTATACAGAGCCCTGTGAGATAGTGCTGGTAACTCATTAAGGATGGGAAGGTAATTGCCACCCCGACTTGCTGCATCCTGTTGCTTAACCACAATTTTAACAATTGAAATACATATGACTTGATATATAATGGTATTAATTTGTTAATTGCAGCTCAAGAAAGTTCGATCTCTTCTTGTGGCGGGTGCAGCAGAACATGATTGCTTTTTCCAGCACTTAAGACTTCTAGATGGTGCCTTTAAATTATCTGCTAAAGACCTTAGATCTCAAGTAGTTCGAGAAGCATGCAATACAGTGGCGTAAGTAATCGTAACTTGCAGCTTATTTTGACATTTCAGTGTTCTGATTTAAAGAAAGAATGCTTGTTTAAAACATCATTTCTTAAAATCTCAGATGATGTTTTCTGTATTTGAGATTAGTTTCTCTGGCTAACTGGATGACTTCCTGCCTGTAGCCTGAGTGAGATGTTTTTGAACAGTTTGCTGCCATTCATATTGTCAGGTTTCTTATTTATCTGAATGTATTGTGTACTGTATCATTGCGGATAAGAAATGTGAAGCAGTTTAATACTAAATAAATGTGATTGTATTTTCTCCAAAAAGCTTGCGTATTTATGTATGTGTGAGTTTGTTTGTGTGTCTGTTTATTTCTGTATGCACATGTGTTTATATCTATATATATATATATATATATATATATATATATATATATATATATATATATGTGTGTGTGTGTGTGTATGTGTGTATGTATATATATATATATATATATATATATATATATATATATACACGTGTGTGTGTATATATATATATATATATATATATATATATATATCTATATATCTATATATATATCTATATATATATATATATCTAGATATATATATAGATATATATATAGATATATATATATATACAGACAGACACACAGATGGACTCGCCCCCCCCCCAGAAAAAATTGTTTTTGCCTTTATTTTATTTATTTGTGTACATTTATTTATCAATCAATAAACAGATGCATTAGTTGAGGTCCATTAGATACATCCAGTGAAAGCCGCAACCGTTCATGTATATGAATAATGCTTTGTAGTCTGTTACCTACACTAAAGCTGAGTACATCTGTTCAGTCACAAACGTTAATGACCTAGCAATGTCCATAGTCAAGCTTACTGCTGTTGTACTATTTTAGATGTCAGAATAAAACTGCAGTAGGCTTTTTATGGAGTTTAGAATGTTGATTGCTGTAGAGCAGTGATGGCAAACCTTTTGGGCTCAGCATGTCAGACATTTGGCAAGTGGCTATATTGACTCTGCTGGCGTGTCCCCCCCCCCAAACAAAAGAGAAAGAATTCTTTACATATTCATTTAAAAAAATACATTCCAATCATGTGTGCTGCTAGGTATTACAAAAGTAAAAGAAAAATCAGTAACTTATAGTAGAGAAAACAGTATGCACGCTGATAATTGGGCTTAAAGCAGTGCACCAAAAATTACCTTACTTTTAATAATAATTTTGAATTGAAATGAAAAAAATATGGAACACATTTGATTTGATTAACATCAGTTAATGACTTTTTTTGTTGCAGAGTTTTGATGGATAAGTGCAGGGTCACATATTTTTTGTATTTTTGTTCATTCTGGTTCTTTGGTAACTCAGGTGTTGAACGATGGTGTGTCACCCAAAACGTCATGGTGTGTCCCCTTTGACACGTATGTCTTAGGTTTGCCATCAGTGCTGTAGAGTTTCTTACCATTTTTGACTGTTTGCTGAGTTGATTTTACTGTTCAACTTTTGTGGACTGTCAGCTTTACCACTCAACTTCTAGTAATATACCTTTGTGTGTGTATATCTATTCAATCCCACATACATTGAGTTTGGTTTCAGGATTCTGGATAACTTTAAAATCTTACACAGTAAATAGAGTAACTGCAAAGTTGAGACAGGTTAATCAGGCAGTTACATTTGTAATTGTGCAGTATCATTTTATTGCAAAATACATGAAATGAAGGATGACGCTGCCATGTTACTAGGCAGGTAATGGAAATTAAATATGCAGATTACTTCATTTGAGCGTTGCTGGAAAAATGATTTGTAGTGGTAACGGATAGTAGCAGTAGATGTCCATTGGAGTTGTTTTCTGTGGAAATGTTGTCCCAGAAGACAAAGCAAGGTTAAAGAATAGTTATGTGTTTTAAATGTGTTATGGGTGGAGGTACTAAATGTGAGCTAACCCTTTTACTGTATGCGTTAGGTGTAGTCTGCAGCAACAATTGAACCTGCTTCAGTTGGTGCCAAGAGTGCTTTGTTTAAGCAACAAACAATGCAGCGGGGATATGTAAATTGCTGAAACAGATATTCTGGATTAAATGAAGAAATAGCTCCAGTGTTGTATTATTTTTTTCATACAATTCCAAAAGTTGACATAAACTTGAAACATAAGATTAACTTTAATGCAGTAATGGAAAATGTAAGTCTGCATTTGCACATTGGTATTTGCTTGGTAGTGGCAGTTTCTGAGCCTTAGTGTTGGTTTGTGTGCAGTGTTTTTAAAAATATTTGTAGCATCGAGAGGGAAAGCTGTGACTACAGCTCGGGATACCAGACTTCCATTAGCAGCATAGATACCGGTTGTGCTGGCAGGTAAAGATGGGTATGCCCTCAGAACATTTGGGGGATATACAGGATTGAGGCTAAATAGGAAATACCCCACAGCAGCAGTATGAATTTGCCCCAGGATGTTTTAATCTCTTTGCTGACCTCAGGCCTAATACAGAGAAAGTCTGAAGGAGTCAAGAGGAGTAGGTAGACCCAGACAAAATGGAGAGGCACAGGGGTCAACTGCATGGAAGGAAAAAAAACAGCCGAAAGAATTAATATTAACTTGTACTTTACTAGCATTTGTGTTACTTTATTAAGTGGTTATATAGATATCCTTGGTTAGAACATGTTATTCTATTTTGAGAGTGCATGTGTGCAGTTGCATACATATTCATTTATACCTAAAAAGGTAGACTACTTCAGGAAAAGAGTATGTCATTATTTGAATTTAAAATTTCATGTGACTTTACCCTGTGAGATAGGATATTGTGGTAGGTTGGTATACAATCTTTTAAAATACATTCTGGTAAACAATGCCTAGAAATTTTATTTTTTAAAGTTTGTCACTTTATAGTTTGTGAACCATTTCCTTGTGTTAAAAGGGTTGTAAAATTTTGAGTGAAACCAGCTGAAGTACTTCGTGGATTTTTGTATGGCTTTATCATTTGAGCAGTAGTTGCTCTAGGAATGAAGTGTACGTGTTTGCATGTTTGTGAAAAAGTTGTGTGTTTGCATATATGAAACCATTCAAAATGTTTTTTAAAAATAGAAATGTATTTTTAGGCATAGTTTCTACTAGCTTTTGATAGTTAAATGAGGTGTGCATTTTCAGAAAGGAGTTATTTATATAAAAGGAACGTTGTAGTTTTTGCATTAGAGACAAAGTAGGGCTAGATTTCAAAAGATTTGCTATCGGTGTAAGTCTTCCCTGATTCCAAAAGACTTGCACTCAGTGTGACTTGCCTTGGTGTAAGGCCTATCTGTAATCAGGCTTACACAGAGAGCTAGATTCTAAAACTACTGCTTTCAGTGTATGGGTTGACTTACACTGAGAGTAAGTATTTTAGATTAGAGCTCATAGTATATTAAAGTATATAATAAGTTTTGTACCTGTCATATTTAGTCTTTTTTTTTTTTTTTGCTACATGAATTTTGTCTAGTGAGGTATTTTTTTATTAGAATGAATTTTTTCTTTTGGTGGGGGAGGGGTGTGCATGATGATAGCTAAGACTTTTTTTTTAAATGCTTTAAATACTTGATAGAAAAATGTCTTGCAGACTACTTACTTTTCAAAATTTTTTTCTTTTGATCACATAAAAATGATCAGTGATGTATCTTGTCAGGAAAGAGAACTCTGTCAGCCTGTGTGAAACTTTATCCCCCTCTCACCCCCAGCCATCCTCCCATGATACCCTCAAACATAAACCCTGCAACTGTAACTAGGGAGAATGTACTGGCTGCACTCACTAAAGCCAGGAACACTGCCAACATTCCAGGATGCCTCCTGAATAGTCTAAAATACGACTTGTCAGGACTCCTCCAGTCATTATTTAACTGTAGTCTTAAAACAGGCGTTGTGTCATTTGACTGAAGGATTCCAGTGGTCATCAGTCTTCATAAGAGGAGGCCCTTCAACATATCCTGAAAAGTACAGACTCATTAGTCTGACTAGTTTTATTTGCAAAGTCATGGAAAGAATTGTCATCGAAATGTATCAAAAAGGACATAGGAGACCTCCATACACTGTATCAATTCCAGATTGGTTTTGTCAAAAAAAGGTCATTCTTACTGAATTTGGTGGACATCTTTGCAAAGATCACTAAGGCAGTGGATGAAAGGAAAACTGTACATGCTATCTACATGTATCTGTTTAAGGCATTTGATACAGTATCCCACTCTGGCATTGTCAGTAAACTTAAAGAACCTTAAATAACTAGGTACAAACCCCTTTATTACATGCTGGATAGGTAGCTGGCTCTCTGGTAAGGACCCAGGAGGTTAGTCAGTAAGGTGACCTGCATAAAGAGGGTGGTCATGAGTGGAGTTCCTCAGGGCACACAGTCCTCTTCATCGTCTACTTTTCAAGATATCAGAGGTCTCTGGATAAACAGGTTTGCAAATGACTGCAAACTTGGAGCAGTCACTGAATCCCTCAAGATGAGGATACCCTTCAGGAAGGTCTAATACAGGCAAACGCTTGGTGCCAGTGCCATAGCTTAAAAGTCAGTGCCAAGAAATGCGTTATGGTATCTTTTGAAAGTGTGCCACCCAGGTAACTATGTCATCAATAAAACACCCTTAAAAGTTGATTAACTACTTCGATGTACATGTGTCCAAGGTAGTTAAGAAAATCATTCTGTGCTACTCAACTTGTAAGCAAGGGCATGACATCTAGGTCCGTGCTGCAACTGGAACGTCCAGAAAGGTTCCTTATAAAAAGAATATAAGGAGTAAACACATTGTCCTATGCTGATTGCCTCAAAGCCCTACCTGTTTACTTGGTATCATACAGACTTTTGATAGGTGATCTTTGCCTGGTATATGTTTTGGTGAATCTTTTGCAAAACAAACAGCATCAAAACTACTAGATTAGAAGACCTACATTTTACTTGTAACATAAATAGGATATTTTGGAGAGAGAGAGATGTTTCTCATAAAATTGCCATTCTCTAGGTCAGGTTGTCCATCCATATGAATTAGAGTTCCTCCCTATCCATATTTAAATAGGTTCATAGGTAGGTACTAGGCAATTGGCCCTAGGGCCTGTATAAGCCTAGCCAAGGGTAACCTGGCTTTCGCCACCCAAGAAAAATTATTTTCCTTTGCCACTGTCAAGCAGAGCCACAGAAGTGATCCCCGGGGTGAATTTCCTATCTCCCATCCAATCATCAAGATTTTTCTTGGAGTGCTAATGAGGAGCTTTGTTTGATATAGATAGGTAGTTTGTTCCAGAGTATGGGAAGTCTCTGGGACAGGAATCTATCCCTCCAGCATGTTCTGTTTATTGTGGTGACAAGGTTTAGGTCCCTAGAGCGTGTAGTTCGTAGGGATTGGGATTTCTTTAAGTGGAGCATGTCTAAAAGCTCTGGATTTGACATAGAGGCAGAGATCGCCTCTGAGTGAGCAATATGCGACGGAGTAAAGCTGCAGTTTTTTGAGACTGTCTGCGTAGGGCATCTGTTTGAGGCTGGTAATCCTCTTTGTGAGGTATTTCTGTGGTCTTTCCAGTTGTAGATATCTTGAGGTACATACCAAAAGGGGCATTGTACTCTATAATGGGTCTAATGAGTGACGAGTAGAGGGGAACAATGACCTCTTTTTTCCTGGATGAGAAACCTTTTGTGGTGTTGTGCCACGTAGAAGGATTTCCTGACTACTGTGGCGATGTGATTATCAAAGGAGAGACTACTGTCCACCTGTGTCCCAAGGTCTCTTATCATACTTTCGGTGTTAAGTAGACTACCGCCTAAGTGGTAGTTCATGGGTACAGAGTTTTTACCAAAAGAGATGACAATGCACTTTTTGGCATTGAGCTTGAGGCCATGGCTTTGACTCCAAGCATCTGTCTCAGCGAGGCCCTTTTGTAAGATGTCCACATCTTTTGGAGTTTTGATTATGGCTTCTAGTTTGCAGTCATCTCCGAACTTCGTTAGCCAAAGACCTTCTGTGTTGGCCTGTACTTCAGAGAAGTAGATACCAAACAGGAGGGGACCCAGGACTGAACCCTGTGGTACTCCAATTGTTACTGGTCTGAAGTTGGATTTGGAGTCTGCTACTTTCACAGTGTGGGTTCTGTCAGTGAGCCAGTTGGCAACCCATCTTGTGACATAGGGATTTATACCTAGTTTAGTGAGTTTATCTGTAATTCCAGAGTGGGGAATGGTGTCTAAAGCCTTGGCGAGATCTAGATAGGCTGTGTGAACCACCTTACCCTCAACTACGGCTTTGGTAACTGCTTCAAAGAAGTCTTATCAGGTTTAGGAGACATGATCTGCCTTTTACAAACCCGAACTGGGTGGGGTCCTGCGTTTGGAGATTACCAATGTCATTGTTTATAAGTTACATGCAACTTAAACCACTGGGTTGGGTAGTTGAAAATTCACCTCTGGTGCTGAGCATATGTGCTCGCTTGCTAGTTCTCCCTGGGATGTGCATTGCAGTGAGAAAGTGGTCTGAAGTGATCATCCATTCCCAAATTCTCACAGTCTCTCTGCACACTGGGTAAGATCAGGTCCTTCCCTGACTGTTGATTTAACAAACTACTGACATGTTGCCTGTATGGATTGCAGTCATCCCTAGAGTGAGAACATCTTGAAATTCTTGCAACACTGGAAGGACTGCTCTCATCTCTACGACACTGATATGCACCTTGGTCTCCAGTGGGGACCACGTGTCTTGGAGCATCTTCCCAAGAAATGACCCAGCCCACCCAAGTTGGGAAGTGTCCGTGGTCACACTGGTAACTGGGAGTGGAAGAGTAAAAGTCTGCCCAGAAACAGTCTGACTGAAGCCACCTGAGAATATGACATTTGCAGATTGGGACGAGTTTTATGGGAAATGATAGAGGCTATAAAGAATGGACCTTTGCGCTACCACTGTGCATTGAAGAATGCACTTGAGGAACCTTGCTAGAGGAACTAGAAGCGTGGCAGCTGGCACAGAACCCAGAGTACTAATTGTGCTTGAGGATATGGGTGGGATAGTATAGCCTGAACTTGAATTCTCAGAGAGATGTAATGCAATGGAGAGATAGGGAAGCCACCTGAGTTGTAATATTCAAGAGGGTTCCTATGAATTCCAGGGTTTGAAATACAACTAGGTATGATTTATAGAGATGCACAAGTTGTTGGAAATCTGGAGCCAAGCAGTCTCTGGGCTGTAGAAGTTGATGCTTGACGAGGAACCACTTTTTGTGATATGGAAACACCCAGAATCCCCGAGTCTCAAGTGGTCTCTCTCTTGTGTGTCTGACAGGGCAGTCAGTATATGACCTCCTATAAATCGGATATAAATCAATTGTGGGTCTCATCTGAGTTGCACGGCTAGGCTTTTAAGGGCCCTAGTGGTCCTTAGCCTGGTATGCACCTATGAAAGGAATTGGAGTACTTTGTGGAAAAGTTATTTTTCAGTCTGTTGTCACTTGATCAAAAAAAGATCAGAGGTGTATATGGTATGTAATCTGTAAGAGTGAACATTCATAAGAGGAAACTCTCATTGCAAGTTTGTTTTTCAGTCTTTCGTCTGCTTTCCTTGTGAGATTATGATGCGTCTGGGTATGGACATTTGCTCTTCCCTGCTGTTGTGGGTGCTTGTGTTTGGTATATGTCATATACAGGGAAGGCTGAGGATTGTAGGCAAGGGTTTGCCCTCCCTGCAAAAATATTTATTTATTTTTATCTTTCTTTTGTGTTTTGATTTTTAAGATTCAATGTAAAAAGATTTCTGTATTTGTATTCATTCAATTGACCGTTCAGTCAATGATGAGACAAATATATATATGTAGAAACACCTGTTTGTATATGTAAATATGTGTGTGTGTGTGTGTGTGTGTGTGTGTGTGTATATATATATATATATATATATATATATATATATATATACACACACACACACACACACACATATATATATATATATATATATATATATATATATATATATATATATATATATATATATATATACACACACATGCATGTATATGAACATATACCTACTTATGCGTGTATGTGTGTGTATATATTAAGTTTTGAACCTTTTATGGTTAGACATTTTATTACTTGATTTCAGTCCATCATTAGGATTGAGTTGTTGCTGGAAAGCAATCTTTCTTTGTAAGGTGTTGAGATTGTTCGGTGGTATTTTAAGAAAGAAATAAAAAATTGTCTTTTATAATCGATTTATTGGATTTGTTTCACATTTATTTATTTATTTTATTTCACATTTGTTTACCCAGAAAGTCTGAATGGAACAAGGTCCATTTACAGTGGAGGCCCGGGGAGAAAAGCTTCATAACAGTACAAATACAATAAATGACAAAACAATTTCTGTACAGAGGCATATATACAGTCAGAGCTCCATGTCTTTATATGACAACACATAATCCACGAATGACAGAAAATTTTTATACAGTGGCATATATACAATCAAGGAGATTTTACGTACCTTAGTTTGATTTGAGCAAGCTTGGTATATAGATAGCAAAACTTTGAATTCCCTATTCGGGAGATATGTCATAGTGTGAGAAATAGTTTGTAGGATAGTAGTTCCTGATAGGGAGTGTTTGAGTAGTACAGAATAGCTGAGGTAAGCAGTGAGGAGATGAGGTGTGGCAAATTAGGTTGAGAGCAGAAAAAAATTGTGATACAGGGACAGAGCCATGATTGCAAGGAGCTGTTTGTTTGCATAGGGTTCCTAGTTTCTTATGCACCTTTGTGATGGTTTGTGAAATATGGACATTAAAGTTTAGATTTTTATCCATTTCAACCCCAAGCAGCTTAGTGTGAGGGGAGGGGGAGATTGTTGCCCCATTTTTGGAGTTGATAGTGAAGGTAAGAGGTGTGGATTTGGATTTATTGGGGTAAAAAGAAGTAATTTGCTCTTGGGGTTTAGAATGAGTTGGATATTGGTAATCCATTGTTCCACTGAGCAGAAGGATTCTTGGGTAAGCTTTTGAAGAGTGGTTATGGATAGGGCTGAGCAGATTAGGGTGGAGTCATCTGTGTACTGTGTAAGTGATGCATGCATGGTGGAATTATGTAGTTTGTTAGTGAAAGTAGGGAATAGTAGAGGACCAAATATTGATTCTTGTGGGACGCCTATAGTAGTTGGTAATAGAGGAGATGGTGTACTTTGCCATTTAACTGATTGTTTTCTGTCAGAGAGAGATAGCTTCTAAACCATGAAGTAGTAAAGGGGGCGAAGGATAAGGTTGCCAGTGTCTAAGAGTAGGTTATGGGAGACCATATCAAATGCTTTTGATAGATCTAGGAATATGGCTGAGACAAATTTGTTGTTGTTTCTTAGATGGTTAATTTGATTGGTAAAGGAGAGTAGAGCAATGGTTGTGCTGTGGTTTGGGAGGAAACCATGCTGTGTGGGGGAGAGGAGGTTATGTGAGGATAAGAAGTGCATTACCTGAGTGTGAATACATTTCTCCAGAAGCTTGGAAAGGGGGGACAAGATAGAAATTGGCTGGTAGTTTGATAGTTCATAGGAGTTTCTGCCTTTGTGAAGGGGAATTATATGTGACACTTTCCATAGATGTGTATGTAGGTTTCTTGTATAGAGCAGTTTATAAGAATTGAGACAGGGTAGACTAAATTCTGCAGCTAATTTTCGAAAATTTGTGGGTAAACCATCTTTTGCGAGTGTGGTGGGTTTTCATTTAGAGAGTAGCTTTTTAACTGAAGAGGGTTGGTACAGGTGAGAGTGTGATGGGTGGTGGGTATGTTAGTTTGCTCTACAGTTGGGGTGGTTTTAGTATTCTTGTTGGATAGCTGGATAGATTGTATGAGAATTGTTTCTGTGAAGGTGATGGTTGAATTCTGAAGTTATGCTATCATTATCAGAATTGTTGTTGGGAAATGGGGTGGTGGTTTTGCTTGATGTTAGAAGGGTATTGATGGCCTGCCAGAACTTTTGGGGGTTTCTAGAGTGCTTGTTTTGAATGTCTAAGTAGTAGTTCTTTTTATTTACTTTTGTTTGAGTTTTGGCCTTATTTCATAGTTCTTGATATTTCTGTCTGGAATAGTGTTGTTCTTTTTCCAGTTTTTCCAGGCATTGTCTCTGGCTTTTATTGTCCTATTTAGCCATGGGCCATAGTTAACTTTAGTCCTGAGTTTCCTGATGGGAGCCACTATATTTAGTACATTCATAAACATAGTATTAAAAAAATCAACTGCCTGGTCTAAAGGTAGAGTTTTTAGTGGATTCCAGTCCTGTTGCTGGAGCATTCTGTTAAGAGTTTGTGGATTGACTTTTTGCTCATCCCTAGTCTCCTTGCATAGCATGGGTTTGGGTATTTTTGCCTGTTTACGAAGGAGGAATGTGGGGCAGTGGTCACTCAGTGTATCAGATAAACAGCCCACATAATTTTCTTTGGGGATATTAACTAGTGTCCAAACTAGAATTGAAGTTCTATTGGATTTTTTGTCTACTCTGTTGGGTTCTTGGATTAGTTGTGAGAACCCAAATAAGTTAATATGGTTTGAGGGGTTGTTGGAGTTGCAGGCTAGCCAATCTAAGTTTAGGTCGCCTAGCAGGACAGTTTCTTGGGGTAGGTTGATTGTGGCCCATTGTAGTATTTCTTCTATTATAGGTGAGTTATTTCCTGGAGGAATATAACTACAGAGGATGTTTATTCTATTTTTTGTTTTTAAGGGACATAACAGAGCCTAATGTCTCTGCATTCTGGAATTTGAGAAGTGGGGTTTTTAGTGGCTGGAGGTTGAGTGTATTTTTAAATAAGACTGCAACTCCACCTCCCTTTTTGGTACCTCTATCTTGCCTTAGGATGTTATAGCCTGGGAGAAGAATTTCTTCATTTTGTGTGGCAGGTTTTAGCCAGGTCTCTGTAACAGTTAGTATGTCTGGGGAGTAATTGGATACGAATGCGTGTAAGTCATGTAGTTTGTTGGATATGCTAAGTGTGTTTATATCGATAATAAGTAGGTCTAACTTGTGTTTCTGGGATAGGATTGGGTTGCTTAGACCTGGGTTGGGGTGTATGTCCCCTGAGATATTAGTAGCCATTTTCTGAGGAACAGTGCGAGTTTTATGGCATAGGCTATGTCTATGTGTTTTTTTGGGTAGTGTTAGCCTTTTTTCAGGTAATGTAGTTGCTGTTTTGTGTATGTAGCATAATGAGTTGTCAAATAGTGTGGAGCATATTACTATATTTGTGTGAGGTTGTGTGTGTGGGTGTGAGTTATGTTGTAGGTAGTGTTTGTTGGTATGTTAGAGTGTATGGATGTGGGTGTAAACTAGAGTGGTGAGAGTTAGTAGTAGAAGTCCTAGTATGCCTTGCATGGTGTAGTTTGGATGTACAGAGGAGGTTGCTGTGAGGTGGAGAGAGTGGTGTGGAAGTGGGAGTGGATCTGATAGGACTGAGGGATGGTAATAGGCTGTTGTGGAGGGGGTGGGGATATATGAGCTATAAGTTTAGGAGCATTGGGGGCAGGTGGAATTTGGGGGAAGGGAGTGGAGTGGAGTGAGCCCGAAGGGCGAACAGAGTGGGCTAGAGCAAGAGAATCTAAAGCTGCAGAAACCTATCGGTAACAGCAAGAGATTGACTGAGCAAAAAGGTAGCTTAGCGTAAAGATAAGGTAAAATTCAGTAATAATTAATCTGTGGTTAGCTTCCCTAGGAGGGAGTGGGAAGTTGGTACTATAGAATGGGGAGTATGCTTTAACTAAAAATTCCACCCAGCTATGGTAAGAATGGTGGATTAGTAGAGTATGTTCCTACTGAGTGGCCAACTTCATTAAAGCTCTCCATGTTAGTAGCTGAATTGAGCTCAGTGCAGCTGTGCTCACCTCACAAAGATGGTCACAAAGTAAGAGAAAATGGTTAAAAATTATCTAAATCATACTAGTTGCAATCTTTCTTTAATTAGAATCTGACAACCTGCAGACTTTATCAAATGTGTGTGTTTCTTTGATTAACGTGTGTGTGTATATATATATATATATATATATATGTGTGTGTGTGTGTGTGTGTATATATATATATATATATATATATATATATATATATATTATTTTTTCTCAGAGGAGCATATACTAAAATTACAAAAATAATGTGTTATGGTTTCAGAATTTAAAGCAAAATTTATTGGGAAAAAAAAAACTATTACTCACAGCAAGAGGTTCTCCTGTTCGATTCTCCGCTGGAGTGCCTTCTGTGTGGAGTCTGTATGTCCTCCCCACGGTTGAGTGGCCTCCGAAAGACGTGTGAATGGGCGTGCCTTCGCTGAAGGTTGGGTGTTGGGCTGACAACTCGGCACCATAAAAATCTACTGCCAATCATTAGCGGACCTGAGTTCCGCTGTGGCGACCCCTAACCGGGAAAAGCCGAAAAGACAAAGAGAATCAAACATACATGCATACACTGTTTAATTTGCAGGTGGTGACATAAGTATATTAGCCAGAAAATATGACCCAAAATAATCATTTTATTGAGTCAGCACTGTGTCAGGGGAATGAAAATAAGTAAGGATGGAGCCTCGTTTTTGGTGTTTGGGCGAGCTGACGCACTGAAAGTGAGAAGCTTTGGTTTAGAAATTCAGCATTTGAAAAAAAATACAGATATAACAACATTCTTGCTTACGAATTTGCATATGATCTAAATGACCTTGTTGTGTGAAAGCTAGAGAAAAAGAAGTTGCAGAAAATTTTAAATAAAGCACATCACCCAGACTTTTGAAACAGAAGGTGCTGCTTATACGAAATTACTTGCCAGCTTCAATTAGGAGTAGCTGAACAGTACTGAAATACAAGAAGTGGCAAGTATTGAGAGATGAGGGAGCTGTAAGCCAAGCATGATGAGAAAATTGAGGAGGGAGGATGGTTATTCTGTAGAAAATGACGTTTTGATATAACAATAATATTCACTCCAGCAGAAGTTTGATAAGGCAAACTATTGCAAGTGCTTCAACTTTGAAAATGTTTGTTTGTGAAAGGAGAGAGTATAGTGGGTTTCCTTCAGGATTAACTCTTAAGTTGGTGTGGAAGGGCTTGAGATGGGGGCTAGATAGAGTGCACAGATCATTCAGTCTAAAATTGGTAGCCTTATGGTGAGCTTGTCCCATCATAATGAGAGAGATCTTTACTAGACACAATGAAAAATACTTAAAGCATCCTGGGTGATTATTAAATTACACTATAAGATGCTAACATTTCCTTTTTTTTTTTAAACACATCACTTAAGAAGTAGGCACACATACATTAATAGCAAAAAAAAAAAATCCTGTTAACATTTTTATCTTTTACATACATGGCTTATATGTTTTCTTTTTCTAATTTCTCCAAATTGTTTGGGTTTCTAATACCATGACAGGAATGGACCCCATTCCTAAGTCAAAGTATGATTAGAGTTCATGAAATTAGTATTGTTTCAATCTTTGATGTCAGCCAAAAGTGCTCTTTGCAGCACCTGTAATGAGCCCAGTAATGACTCCTCCTGCAATTCGTACGGGATTACATGAATGGGTAACATATCTAAATATGACTGTAAATTATTTTTTATAAGCACCATTGCTCTTACTACTGTTGGAACTGTCTGGGTATCTTTTTTCTCTTTGCTCTCATTTCTGCCTGCAGATCCTGGTATGTTATGACTTTGTCTTTCTTTGTACGCAAGACACTGTAGTTACTGGGTGTGGTGATTTCAATGATGAATGCTACTTTTTCTTCTTTTCTTGGACCACTATATCTGGTTTTTCTAGCATCTGTCTTTTGAACTGTTGGTTCATAGGTTGGCACTAGGCTATCGGCCTAGGGGCCTGTACAAGCCCTAGCCATAACAATTCCCTGGCTATTTCTTCCCACAATATTTAATTCCATGGTAATGGGTGATCCCATGTGATGTAAACTTTATCATTTTCTATGATTCCTTGTGGCTCATGTTTCCAGTGTTTTTCAATCACTTCGATACCCAAATGTCTGCACTATCTCCAGTGCAATAGTCTCCCCACATTATTATACCTTTCAGTATACATTCCTTCTGCCATTAGTGTGTCTCAACAAGGTGTGTAACTGTTTCCAATTCTGTTTTACAAAACCTACATTCTTTTTCTTCCACATATTCAATGGACTTTGTAAACTAGCGTGTACGTAGCCCACAAAATGCATCTGCTTCCTCATTTTTTGGCTGTCTTTCAATTCCTTTTACCTTATTTTCCAGTTCTCTATAAAACCTTTTTGAGTCATCAATAAATTGCTTATTTTGTACTTTTCCTTTATATTTATCTGTGTATCTTCTAAATTTTTCCGGCTGTGCTGAAATTTTTAGTTTATTTGCGATAGTGCATGATAGGTCTTCGTCTGTTCTAATGCTGTGCATTGCTTTAATCACATCTGTCTTTCTTAGTAGTTTTGTTGATGTTTTCCGTCTTCTGTAGTCTTTTACCAGTGACACTTCTTGTCTTAATTGCTTTATAGTTTTCTCTGTTCGATACTTCCATGATGGTATTCGATTTCTCCCCTTCCTTTCCTTCACTACTCTATGATCTTGTGGTAGAACTTTATCAGTTATTAATTTAGCAGCACAGTAATATATTCTGTTTACTTCTGTTATATCCCATGGATTTCTATGGACAGTCGTAATTACTGCATTCATTTGTTTTATCAGACGACTTACTTTTTTGGTTTTGTTGACCTTCTGCAGTCTATTTCTCTCATTGATCTTAATGTATCTGTCCATGTCCATTAAATCAAGCAACTCTTCTCTTAGCTCATTTTCTTCCAAACTGAGGGGACATCCCTTGTTTTCTGTTTCCTGTGGGCATTCTGTAGAAAGTCCTATAGCATCTTTTGTGGCACATTCTTTTCAATTTCATCCTGTGTCATCTTTTGCTCTGTCATATGGGAACTCACTGGCCTATCACTCCTCAACATTGACTGTATCACAGTTTCCTGTTCCTTTTCTTGCTGCCTAGTTTCAAGTGAACATTTATACTGGTTTCCTGTGGAAGGCTCCAAAATATCTTGATATGGCACCTGACCAATTGCTTCCTGTTCCACTGGTTCCCCTTAATTTGGATATCCATTTCTCTGTCCCGTTGTGGTGCTTTCTGCATTTGATTTTCTACACTGAATCCTTCTCTCTGCAACTGCTCCATAACCTCAGTTTCTATTTGTTTGACTTCTCCATTACTAATCTCTTTTTCTGCTTTTCCTCTTAGTCTTCCTATTTTTTGTATTGTAAAGTTTTCCATATCCGGATCCCTTTACCTATATTTCTCTTCAAATATCTTTGGTGCTGCTCTTTTTGTATTGATTAGTTTTGCTTTCTCCTTTGCATAAATATTACACCATATTAAATCTCTCTTCCTTTCCCATGTCCATATTTTTTCTTCACGTCTCCTGATCTCTTCTTGCTTTTCCTTGTTCTGGGGACTCGCTCCATCATGCTGTGATGTAGTCTGCGTTGGACCTTGTACATTAAATCCATCACTTCACAGGCCCTCCATAATTTCAGCTTCTATTTCTTTAACTTCTGCTTTACTAATCTTCTTTTCCATATTGCATCTTTGTGCTATTAATTTTTTTATTGTGAAATTTTCCATATCTGGATGCCTTTGCCTGTATTTCTCTTCAAATATCTCTGAGACTGCCTTCTCTGTATTTGTTAACTTGGCTTTCTCCTTTGCATAAATATTGCACCATATCAAATCTCTCTTTCTTTCCCATGTCCATATTTCTTTTTTATATTTTTCAAATAACTCTAGTTTTTGTTGTTTATATTTTTGCACTTCCTCAGATGGTTCTTTTTCCAAACAGATCAAAGTTTCTTGACGTATATACTGTTTTTCAAAAATCTGTTGTATTAATGAACGCCATTTTTTTTTAAGCTACTGACAGTTTTTCCTGCAGAAGTGTTTTTCTTTCCTCTAAATTCTCTCAATCGTTTTATGTATCTTGTGTCTGGAAATTCTGGGCTTTTTACATAATAGTAACAATACATAATTTCTTTCTTTTCCTCAGTAGTCCACTCTGTCGTCTTTATGGCTGTTCTTAGGCCAGTCAATTTTTGTTATATTTGTGGACTGCTACTTCCTTCTGCAGTGTGTGGGGGGGCATCCTCCCCCTGGGCTTGGCCTGGCCCCATCGTAGGAATGTTTCCATATTTTGAGGATTCTACACTGACATTTTTTTTCATTCCTGGCACCACTGCACCTACCAGGATTGGACACTTTTTTATTCTATGTATTGTGCACCCAGCTAGCTTTTTTTTTGACCAACTTCTGTCCATGATATATGCTATATAAATATGTCTATACATCAGTGTCTCCTTGTTGAGATTTTGTGAAAAACAGGGTCCACCTTGCGAAGGTACTCATCAAAACTTGAGGATGAATTCAATTTCAGCACTACTACTCTCTCCTTTGCTTGCTGACTTTTCATCTCTCCATTAGGACCCCACTTCTTTCTATATAACAACTCTCATTTAGTCCAGTGTTACATACATTGATCAATTCCTGCCTTCTTTTAAATCACACTCCTCCTCCTCATGAACATTATTTTGCATGCATTGTTCCCACAAATTCCATTTTTTTTCTATGTAATTTGCTACTTCTCTTATCTGAAGATCCCATTTTCAGGTGTTTTGTCTCGTAACAATGTTCATTGCTTCAAAACACAGTTGGTTTATATTTTGATTTTGCAGTAATTGCTTTTTTGGTAGTCGGTAGAATTAAAGTTAATAAGGCTTTACTATGTTAAGCAATTTAGGTCCTGCCCCTTGCTCAAAAGAATAATTTCCTTAGCTACAGACATTTGCTTCTACAGAATTTCTGTCGGAGTATTCTGTAGGGAATTTTTAAAATCTGCCAGCTCATTACACTCCCAAAAAAGCATGTTCCCTGTTACCTTTCTTCCTCATTATGCTTCCAACATTTGCTATCTACCTGAGGAAAAATTGAAGGATGAGCAAGGAGAGGTCCACGGCTAGTTTGGCTGTCTGGGGCCAGGTTTTGTGTCATCACATTGTACTCAAGTCTTTTCACCACAAGTACATGTATGACTCGGTCATGGAGCATGTTTACGTTAACAACTTGAAATGTACCTCCCCAGACTGGATGGGACAGGTGGGTAGCCTTAAGCGGAATTTTATCATCATCAAAAATTATGTCTCAACAAGAGCAAAAGATTACTGATTTCAGCAGTTGGCTCAGCTGTTAGTATTATTCTAAGGGGATCCAGTAAATTTCAGTTTGGGAGGAGATGGTAGATTGCCCTAACTGCTTTGTCAGGTGTGGCCTGCACCTATGTCCATAAGAATTTAGTATATTGGCAAAAACCTTGTCCACCCCATGGCGCCTTTTTGAAGCAGAATCCAAAAACTCCACTCCCTACAACCTCTCTTTATCCTAGAATATGTTGCTGTATGCATTGTCACTTCAACCTGGTTCAACTCCATTGGGTGCACCCCATCAGTCCAGGGGTTAAAGTATCACCCTTAAATTCTTTAAACAGGATAGAGACCTGGGAATCCTCTAATATCCAGTGTACTTTTGCTAAAACTCGTTATGTCACAGCTAACTTTCGGACCCCCTATATGTCTTCCTTGGTCCATACCTCCTAACTGAAAAATATGGAGTCCCCATGCACTAAGCCAAACACTGTTCTCCTAAGGGACTTCAGCTACTTATTAATTGGGAGACTTGCACATTCCCTAACATCTAAATCCAGAGATTACTGAACTTAATAAATACAGACTTGATAGTCCTTTCGATCCACACCCTGTACTGGTGCAGCAGAATCTTGGACTTGGTTCTTACCAATATAGGACAGCTCTGCTCCTTACCAATTGTAACCTCCTCCCTAGTCAAATCTGACCATTAATCAGTCTTGTTCACCATATCACTGAAGCTGGAAGTATCTTTCAGTACCTCAGTAATCGGAGATTATACTAAAAAAGTGTCAATGAGTGTGATGCCATGAAACCTCTGTATAAGAACATATAACCAAAACCAGATCACAGTTATTAATTTGTATACAAGTTACTTAAGTTAGTCAGTAATCTTCTATAGTGATTTGTATAAATTAAAGCTGCTTGAACAGAATCCACAAAGGCTCTTCTATTGTGTCCTAGGTAGAAGAGCAACAGAAGGGATACTGAGTTTAAGTAACTTCTATACAAATTAACTGTGGTCTTGCATGCTCTCTCCCTAGCTGCTTTTTCAAAATGACACTAGGAATTGCATGTGCCTAGAATTTATACCTACACATATAGCCTTGACGTGCTTCTTAAAGATACAGCGTACACATCACTTGCACTCTGATCTACATCCTCCCTCCTTGAGAAATAGATCACATTACGTTATAAGGCTATTTGGCATGCAGAAATCGCAGTTAATTCTTGGTCATACATTATACATTATACAATATCAAATACACAGACATATACAGTCAGGTCCACGTTGCTGTGTATTTCACACTAGGCTTGGATACTCACCAATATCATGAGACATAAAACTAGGAATGATATTTAGCAACTGGAACTGTCTCTGCAAAATGGTTCACCTGGAATGTTCAGATCACTTTCTGGAGTGGAATCAGAATTTTGAGCACATTCTGGTATAGGAACAGAACAGTGTCCGATTCATTCTTAGATTTGGATTCTGCATCACAGAAGCATTGTTATGGTGACGATGGTTCTGGTACAGGAAGAAGATGTCAGCGGTTCCTCCTGTACTCCACACCCTCGGAGTGTACCAGGTAGGATCTCGGCTCTGCACAGACTCCTATAATCTGTCCTGCTCGATCAAAACCTTTTGTTTGGATTTGTACTCGCTTTCCTTCCCTCAACAGATGAAGTAATCTGCTCATTCTTTCGTAACTAGATTTCTGGATATTACTCCTCTTCAACAATTGAGCTCTGATGGTTTTATTATTCGTGGGTGTAGGCTGCAATAAAATAGAATTAATGGGTAGCATAATTCTAGTTTGCCTGAAAAGTAGTCTTTGAGCAGGTGAGCAAAGAATATCATTATGGCGTATGTTTCTGAGATTAGCCAAATTCAAGAACACAGTTGTATTGTCACACTTCGACCTTTCAAGTAACTGCTTTGCACTGCACGTTCAGCTAGACCATTGGACTTGAGGATATTCAGGACTACTTGTGACATGTACAAAGTCCCATTCGTTTGCAAATTTCTGAAACAGATGGCTAGTAAATTGAGTACCAATGACATTTTAACTTAATTACAGCAGTGGATGTTAGGTTAGGTAATAGATCAATCTCAAAGCAATTCGAATAAGAGTCTACCAAAACCAAGTAGTGTTGATTGTACCCCTCAAAGACATCATTTGCTACAGTAGACCAAGGTAGTTCAGGAAATGGACTTAGCTGAAGCGCTTTTTTTTGCAAATGTGATGTAGTACTATTGCATACTAAAGAAGAAGAAAGTACTCTATCAATGTATTTTGGTAATGAAGGCCAAAATGCTAATTCTCTTGCTCTTCTCTTGTTGGATCCACATCCTGGGTGACCACGTTGCAAAATCTGGATACATTCTTGTAAGGAAGCAGGAACAATAATTTTATGACGTTCGAAAATAATGCCATCTTCCATCAACAATTCATCTCTGTAAGGAAAATAGATTTACACTTAAGGTGATACACTGGATTGCTATGACAGCCATCAAACATTAATGTAGTGATTGAGCTTCTGCAAAATTGGATCAGTCTGAGTGTGCTCTCTTAACTCATCAAGTCTAATGGTGGAAAAATTGCGCATTGATATCGCATCAAAGTAAAAATTCTCTGCATCAAGCTGTTCTGTAGTATTTCTGGGTGATCTGGATAAGGTATCGGCTAGATAAAGTAATTTGCCTTTTGTGTAGACCATTTTGAAATTGCACTTCTGCAGTTTGAACATCATTCTTTGTAATCTTGCTGGAGCGGAATGCATAGGCTTCTTTAGAATAGTAACTAGAGGTTGATGATCAGTTTCAGTCTGAATAGCTTGACCATAAATATAATCATGAAACTTGGAACATGCAAATACTATTGCCAAAAGCTCCTTCTCAATTTGGGCATACTACATCTCAGTTTGGGTTAGTGTTCTAGATGCATGAGCTATTGGTCTGCCGTCTTGAAGTATAACTTCGCCAAGACCAAATTTTGAAGCATCACAGGAAAGAGTAACTGGTTTGTTCACGTCATAGTATCTTATTGTAGGTAAGGTGGCAATTTTCTGCTTGAGGTCTTAAATGCCTTCTGCTGGTGTTCCAACCATGACCATGCAACATTTTTGCATGTTAGCTCTCTTAAATGTGATGTCAACTCACAAAAGTCTGGTATAAACCTTCCTAAATCGTTGACCATGCTTAAGAAACTGTCTAGAGCTTGTACATTATCTGGTACTTGAAAAAATTAAGTAAAACATATTCCATAGCTGACATAAAATTAATCGTTTAGCGAAGAGTTGATTAATGTTATGTCAGCTATGGAATAGGTTTTACGTACCAATTTTTTCACCTCCGAGTGTGAATATTTCAAACAAATTCAGTGGTAGATATGAGTGCCCGCTGTGCATCCATTTATGCTAATTTAGTTCTCTGTGCCTGGGAGAAAAGGCATGTTTTTTTGTTCCACATATTCTAAGAACTGGGTAGCATATTATCATTTTTTGGATGAAATTTTAATTTTGTGGTTTGATACCACTAAGACAGCTGATTATTTTGTAGATAAACTAAACGACATTTGTACATATTTTAAGTTTACCTCTACCACAAATAGTGTTTCTATTAATTACCTTGAGATTACCCGGTATAAGGATGAGGTGAAGGGTTGTTTTGCATCTAGAATTTATAGAAAAAAACATTTTTCAATCACTATTTGGATTTTCATAGCAATCCTAACCATATGAAAAAGAAAAAGGCCAGTTGGTCCAAGTTGCTAGGACGTGTTCTGAGGTGGATATATTTAAAACTGAAATAGTTAAATTAAGGGAATGTTTGAAAACCAAGGCTACCCAGTTAGTAAGTTGCAAAAAGTGGTTGATGAAGTCTTATCAGGCTGGGAAATAAGTATAAATCCCTCTTGGGTGACAAAACTGCAGGCATAATGTCAAAAAAGGTTGTGACTACTGCTAACAAAGATTTTTCCATTAGTATGATGGTCCCTTATGGTTTTGGGTCTAACAAAGTCAGGGATATTATGGCACAAAATTGGATAATTTTTAAGGGGAATCTGGATTTTCTGGAAATTTGGGGGCAAAGATCCCTTTTTGTAGATAAAACCGGAAGGAATTTAAAAAATGTATTTGAACAAACTTACATTGAACCACCTCTAGCTTAGAAGGGTACTAGAACATGTGGTTCATGTAAGCAATGTCCCTACATTTTGAAAGCTGATTCTGTTGAAGTTAAAGGTATTTCTAGACGCATTAGATTAGGTAAAGGGAATTGTACCGCCTGAAGTTTGATTTACATTGCAATCTGTCATAAATGTGGTATGTATTATGTGGGGAAAACTGAAAGATTGTTTAGATAAAGAATATATGAACACTTACATGCAATTTCTAAGGCAAATATGAACAATTCTTTGTATAAACACTCTAGTACGTCAAGGGTTTATTAAATTTCAGTTTGGAATCCTGAAGGTAGTGCCCATTAATGTTGGGGGTGGTTGGTAGGAATTGGACATCGAAGTAGAATAATTCCAATTGTTAAGTTAAACTCCCTTTTCCCCCCAGGGTTAAATGCAACCCTTTTTATTACCTATTTTGAAGAAGAGAGCCATGAATTTATAAGTATTATATTTACTGAGTAATAACAACTTGTTTGGAATGTTTTTAAATGGTTTTCTAGGGAAGAGTTGTAAAAGTTTATTTTAACATTGTGTCAATTAACAAAGGAAATTGATTTGTGGTACTTCCTGTATATAAGTATTGTGTTTTAGTAGTTAACTGTTCTGAAGTCCCTCTAATAACTAAAAGGGAAGAAAGTGCTTAATGTTTATTGTTTTAAAAAAGGTTCTTTTTATTTTCTGTTTCTGGAGCTTATTGTGTATTATAGGCCCAGGATATCATTATTGTTTTGAAGTACTTTTGCAGTATCGTTTTGAAAGGCTAAAATGCTGAAGTCATTCATCATCATTTTGCTAAAGTTGTTTATCATCATTTTAAGAAACACTTCAACAGCTTTACTATGCAACTGGAAAACTCTCAGGCACTATAATACCCTTGTAATGTCATCTTTTGCAAGAAATCAGTTCTTATCAGTGTAAGAAACATATCAAGTAACTGCACGATGCAAATAAATGGAACATCTCTTGTCCAAAACTCAAGAATGCCTTGAAGTAATTGCACTTTACGAATGACTGCATACAGCACACTGAAATGTCCCCAAAATGGCGGTACCTTGCTAGGCAACTCTTTACAGTATAAGAAACACTCTGTAATGGTGGCACTTTGTAAATAGACGCACCCACCACAGTAACTTTTTGAAATGGCTGTATTTTGACTGTATTCCACAAAATAGTTTCACTTTACACACAACAGCTCTTTGAAATGAATGCACAGTAATAAGCACACTCTGTAAGCAGTTTTACATACTTTGAGATATTTCGAATAGCTTTAGCTATGCCCTTGATATAGTGCAAAGTCGTAGCTATGCCAAAACGCAGCACTTTGTCAAACACATGCAGTCGCCTTGCTTTATTTTTTGCTTAACGTGCCCCTTTAGTATATTAGTTTTGGTCATTTAAGCCCTTTTCATGCCCAAAGTACATTTCTTGTGCTCGTTTGACTCTTAACATGCCCAGTTTTGCCTTAAACACACTTGTTTTGCTTTAAAACATGCTCATTTTGCTTTACTGTTAATCATTTCATGAAATACTTTTGTATTGAATATTTCCTTTAAACCTTTTGTGCTTTCCACTTGCTTAGTAATGTGGTTTGTGCCCTTGTAATACTCTTTTTGTGTTTTGTATCAATTAAACGATACATGCTATTTCTCATTACCTTTGATTCTTTTCTGGTTGTTTGTGCTCCTTTCTGTCAGTTTTACCTTCTCTGTCGTCTCTGCACCTTATGGCTCTAAATATTATTTTCTTCTAACCCAATTCTGACACCATGGTGCTCTCCTATCTAGGATGCAATAGAAGAGTTTTTGTGGGTTCTGTTGAAGCAGCTTTATTTTATACAGACACATCACTATAGAAGATTGCTGACTTAAACTTAAGTAACTCATATACAGAATAACAACTGTGGTCTTGCATGCTCTCTCCCTAGCTGCTCTTTTAGAATTACACTAGGGATTGCACATGTCTAGAATTTATACCTTTATGTATACCCTTGACGTGCTTCTTAAAGGTACAACATACACATCACTTGCAGTCTGATCTACACCATCCAAACGTTATGATCACATTGCGTATGTAGAGTCCTTTACTGCCAAATTCTGCTCACATGTGAATTGCTGCATAGAGACTTCTACCCTCTCTAAAGTAAGTACAATAATAAATTTAAAAATAAACACCTATATGGTAAAACCAAAGTATAAATAGACTCTACAACAAAAGAAAAAACTCATTGCATGAATAACTAAAAGTAACTCTCAGTGCACCAGAAAAGCTTTTGCAAAACATAATAGGGAAAGCTAAATGTAAGGTAAAAATAGCCATCCAGGCAAAAGACAGCTGCATAACTGTATTTTTCCTAGGTGGTTAAAGACAGCTACACAACTTTAACTGTTAGAAACCTCAAAAACAGCATCCAGCACTGCACAGAGCAAATAGTATGTGTGATAACACCTAGTCAGACAGAGAAGACATAGACAATCTTCCAGTGGATAAACTTCTCAAATTTCACTACCCCCCCCCCCCCCCATTGCTAGATTTCATAACTGCATCTGCACCCCCCACCCCAAATCTCCCAAGAACTAATTCTCAAGGCACTATCTCAGGCCAAGAGCACTACGGGCTGAATAACGTTCCAAGATGCCCACTGATCAGCCTGGAATAGGACCTCTCTCATCTCTTACTCAGACTGTTTAGTATCCGCCTCCAAACAGTTTGTGTGCTGGACAAATGAAGGACAGCAACAGTCATCCTGTTACAAAAAGGTGGGACATCAACTGACCTAGGTAATTATAGACCGATAAGTCTGACCATTCTGATGGGAAAGTTTGGGGAGGATCATTATGGAATTAATAAACAGTGACATAAGTAACCTACAAACCCTTAACCCAAGCCATTTTTTTTTTATGGGAAGATCCTGCCTACTTAACCTGGTTGACGTCTTTGAGAAAGTTACAGAGGCAGTGGATGAGGGAAAATCAGTATACACTACATGTCTGGACCTTACTCTGGCATTCAACAACATTACACTCTCTGGTGTCATTGATAAACTCTCGCAACTAAATGTTAATCCCTTTGTAACTTTTTTGACAAAAGATTGGCTCACAGATAGAACCCAGGGAATTTGAACAGACAGCTGCACCTTCTATAAAAGACCTGTCTCAAGTAGTGTACCCCAAGGCTCTGATTTTTGTGCCACACCTTTTTGGCACTTACTTCTTGGAGTTGAAGCTAATGTTGAGGGTTGACAAATTTTGCTGAAAAATGTGAGCTAGATGCCATTGGAAACTCAACAGAAGACACCAGAATCCTCCAAGAAGGTCTTCCTAAAACAAAGAGTTAGTGTCAAAACCATGGTGTAAAACTAAATACCAAAAAATGTATAATATCCTTCAGAAAGTATGATGCTCCCAGTAACTTTCATATTGAAAACGCACCCCCTAAAAATTGTTGCAGTAGTTTGGGACCTGGGAGCCTATGGAGGCAATGAGCTGTCAGTCAGTCACCACGTATCCAATATTGTAAGAAAGTCATTTTTCACTAGCAAGGGTATGGGATGTTATCATTCCACTGTATTTGGCATTTATTAGACTGGAGAGGCACATGCTGGAGAGGGCATTATACTCGAACACTAGGCAGAATTAAAATGCCCACAGTGTTTTTTTACAATGAAGATCAAGTGCCTAAATCATAAAAACTACTTCCATTCATCTAAAAGCCTTGTCCCCACCTCTTGGTTTCTTACAGGCTACTAAGATTGTGATCTCTGCCTTGCATCAACAGTCCCTATCTTTGCAGACTTGCTGCACATCCACAAACCCAATCACGGCATAAACTCTTGCTCAAGAGATCTTTCTCTTTTGCAGCATAGACAGAAGATGTTGGAGTAACAGGTCTGTGATAGTGAATACCACTTCTTTGGATTAGTGTTCCTTGCTGCATAAAGTTGTTGTTTGTTTTTCGGCTTTTCCCGATAAGGGGTCACCACAGCAGGAACTCCGGTCCGCTACGAAGGCATGCCCATTTACACACGCATGTCTTTCGAACGCTACCCAACCGCCGGGAGGACATGCAGACTCCACACAGAAGGCACTCCCAAGCCCAGCAGAGAATTGAATGGGAGAACCTCTTGCTGTGAGGTAACGATGCTACTGCCGTAAAGTACTTCCGTTATGCTATTCAAAGGTACTCTGAACATGTAGATGGGGAAACTGCAAATTCATCCATGGCTTAGCACCATTGTCCCTTAAGGAAAGTGGTAACATGTAAATGCCCTGACTGCCATGAGTTATTTTTATTTAAATACAGTGGCAAAATCTTCCAGGGAATGCATGGCTAGGTTTCCAAAGATCTTCAAGGTCAGCAGCCTAGAAAGACCCTATGAATATATGAATGTTTCGGGGAAGTGTAACACATTGTCAGACATTTGGCAGGAAAAGAAATATAGGCTTCAAGAGACATAAACCCATGCCTTCCCTAGAAATATTCTGTGCACCAGTGTATTAGCAAGTAGGAGCCGCTGTAGCAGTCAGACTAAAGTGGGTCATAAAATTGCACTTTTGGAGAAGTTGGGTTTGCAGATTGGTGTGATAAGGGAGATCATTTTCTGAGCTATAATACAAAATCAGGGTTGCCTAGACATGGGAAGGCCTGCTGTGTCTAATTATTGTGGCTGCCAAAAAGCCAGAAAATAGAAATCAAAATTTAAACCGACTATATCGGAAGGGATGAATATAGTAACAGAGGTAAAACAACTGGAACTGAGATCTTTAAAAAAGGTTAGGAGCAAACTACACAGGAAAATGGGAAGTGCGGGAACAAATACATACAGGAGAGGAATGAGGTTTAAAAGAAGGGAAGACTTAAATGAGCTGTGTAATGTTTGAAAATGATTGGGTAGATTATAAGTGATGTATAATGTTTGCAACTGGGAGTGTGTCATTATGGTTTGTGATGTAAAATGCTTGCAAGTAGGATTGTGTTCATTTATGTAACTGTATAATTGCCTGTGTCGTAAGTGATGGTTTAATAAAGAAGTTTCTTGTATAAAAAAAAAAAAAAAAAGGCAGAAATTGAATAATTTATGTAATGTTGGTTAGGTTATATGATATATAGCAATATATGTGAAGTATAGTGTTTGTAAATGTACATTTGCTAATAGAGTTAGATTCCTTTTATATAAATGTAAATTTGCCTGTGTCAGAAGTGATAATTCAGTAAAGTTGTTTAAAAATAAACTGGGTCATAAAAAATGCATATCATGGAAGTGTACTTGCAATAAGAGCCACAAAAAAACAAGTAAAATGAAAAAGTAGAATTGCATTATAAAACCATTATAAAACCTTAAAAATATAAAAACTGCCAAACTATGCGTGCGTTCAGCATATTGTGGTAATAATTTTTCATTATTTTAGATTTATTTTACATTTATAACTATTTACGTAGGTATTACACGTACTCTCAGTACTTGGGTTGTTTATTATATTTATATTTTTAAGGTTTTACAATGGTTTTATAATGCAATTATTTGAGGTAGTTCAGCTTATTTATATGACTACACCTTTTAGATATGCTTCAGTCTTGTGTGTCTAAGGTGGGGGGAGGGGTGTATTTGCTGTCACTTTGCTGACATCATGTTTTTTTGCGAAATGGACCAATAGTATTGAAAGGAGGGAATTTCAAATGGTTTTAACAGAAGGAAGTGATGTTTCTTATTGTCAAAAGAAGTTTGTCAGTGGGACAAACAAAAGAGTTTACCTGGATTATTGCTTTTTACTTATTGTACTTTGGATTATTTTAATTAAAAGGTTTTCTTTTGCTGCCAGACTGGATTCTACTTTTTCATTTTACTATATCATGGAAGTGTAACACATTGGTAGACTAATAACAAGAAAAGAAAGATAGGCCTCAAAGGAATTGAACCCAGGCCTTTCCTAGTGGTGTTATTTATACTTGTGCATTAGCAAGGGGAGCCACTGAAGCTGTCAGACTAAAAATGGTTCATAAAACACACACATTAGGAAATGTAACACATTTGCAGACTGCAAACCAAACATTGTACAGGAGCATACAACTCCAGGGAGATTCAAACATCGTACCCAGTGCATTGACACATTATAAATCATTTAATGGGTGTAGTGGGCCATTGAAGTGGTTAAAATAAAGCTGTTAGCTTTACTTTATTTTTGATTTGTATGGTGATGAGCAGCAGTACTCAGCACATCTGTGGAACTGATGGGAAGGATATGACTTCATTTTTGCCTTTGCTTGAGAAGTATTATGTCTTGTTAGTTATACATCTGCATCAATGTTGCTCTCTGTGACCCTTTGTTCAATACACGACCACAGAAAGATGATATTTTTATAAGCCTGTTTGTGGGCATGCATGTAGTGTTTATCTATTTTTTTGACTAGATTATAGTTTGGAATTGGGAGTATAGCACAGAGACAAAAAGGGGAAGCAAGCAGAGGATAGATCTCAAGGTGGTGAGTACATAAGCAATGTGGCATGATGGAGATGAGATAGAGCAAACTTCTTAACTCCTTTGATCAGTAGTCTTAGTGAATCAGAAAAATAGGTGACACTATTCATTGACTTAAATTCTCAGTGATTTTTTAAAAAATTACAAATTTTATGATGAAAAAATTGGAACCAGTCATGTACATTAGTCCAGTATCTGGAAAGTTGAGAGGTATGAATGGGAGAGGTGTGTGTGTGTGTGTGTGTGTGTGTGTGTGTGTGTGTGTGTGTGTGTGTGTGTGTGTGTGTGTGTCAGGTGCCCCTTTATTTTATTTTAATTTCTTTCTAGGGAAAGAAATCAGTTGGAGGGAGGGGGGTTTTAGGTAACAGGGGAAAGGCTTACATGACTTCTAGGGTGTGGAGTAATACAGTGAAGGAGGTTGGAAGTGAAGGAAACATCACACAAATACAGGGAAGACTATGGTGAGGGGAATATTGTATAGTATACAGAAGTGAGCATAGACACAAAACAAAGAGAAACACTTGGTTGAGGGGTGAGAATGGGAGTTTGAAGATGCAGGCTCTGCCAGCTTAAACCAGTGGGAGATTACTTGCCACTCTGGGAACCATTGCCACTGGTCCTGCCTCAGAAGGTGAAGTCAGCGCTGGATAAGGGCTAAAGCATCAGGCCAATCCTGGCATCCAATATCCTGTCTCATCTCTTCCAGAAGCTTTCCCCATATATGTGATACAGTCCCTTCCTAACCCTGTTTAAGCGTAACTTGGACCATTGAATGGGAAATCGAAAGTTCACCCTTGGTTGGTGTTGCATCCACTTCTGATGGACAGAGGCAGCTATTAAATCATGTAGTTACCAACAATCCCCCCTATATAAATGTCTAAAGCATATAACTTGTGGGACATATTTGGGCTACATGGCTAGCCTTATAAAGGCCCTAGAAGTCATTAGCCTAGTATACACCCATGAACCTTTGCCAGCTCCTGAGAGGTGACAAAGGTGTTATCTAGACTTGTACTACCAACAGGTATTGGTGTACCACACTGGTGCAGGTCTTCCTAACACAAGTACAGCAGTAGGTGCTGTGGCAGGCTGGGACCAAAATAATGCTGGGTGCTTCAAATGGTGGGGTTGTTTGTAGCAAGAGCTGTGAGGTGCCTGTGGGCCTTCTGGTGGACTGGTTGCATGTTGTGCTGTTGCATACATTAGTAGCAGAAATAGAAACAAGAAAAAGGTGAAGTAAATGTATGAAAGAGAAACAAAGAGGATGGGAGAAGAGAAAACACTGAATATTTAATTCTTAACTGTGTTGATACTGATATGGTAAAATATAATAACTTTTTAATAGAAGGATTTACACAGGTTATGTCACCAGCCTGCTTATCTGAATATAACATATGATGGGGGGGAGTTAAGCCAGAAGTCATCCTCAAATACAGTTTACATAAGAGAATAATAACTTCTGGATCTATTTAGCAAGACAGCACATTTCTGCTCATGGCCAGTGATGCTGTTTGACTTTTCATCATTATCATAATCAGCCCCCTTTTCCCCATTTTTTTTTTCTACATGTGGTCTGGGTATTGTGTTAACTGTAGCCTCCTCTCTCAGTTCATTGCCACACTCCTGCCTTTTTCACATTCATGGCTGACTGTTGCAGATCTTCTTTCACACAATCCATCCACCTCTTTGCTGGACGTCCTCGCTTCCTTTTACCTTCTTCTTGTCTGTCCCAAATCTTGCTTCCAGATTGTCTTCTGCTTTTCTGCAGATGCCCAAACCACTGTAATCTGTTCTCTTTGATCTTTTCTGCAGTTGGAGCTACTTTGGCTTCTGCACTTATGTCCTCATATCTTCGTCTGTCCCACAGTGTGCACTTTACCACCCTTCTCAGGCACTTCATTTTCGTCACCTCTAGCTTCTTCATCTGTTCTGACTTTACTTCCCAGGTTTCTGTACATGTAGTAGCATTGGTGGCACCACTGTCTTGTACACCTTACTTTTCAGCTTCTTTGGCATTCTTCTTTCATAGACTACACCTCACACTCTGCCAGTTGGCTGTAGCCCCTCTGATTCTAGCTTTGACCTCTTCATTCAGACTTCACAAGCAAAACCTGTCCGCTTTCCCGCACAATAAAGGGATTTCCTCCAAACAATCAAAGAATATTTCTTCCACCGATAATGTTGCAAATAGATTTATTTGAATGGTAAAACAGTTAAAACAAAAATAGTCCACCTTGAACCATAAACCAACACGGTAATCCTTTTCTTGGTTTGGCTTAAAATACAGCATGCTGTATTTTAAGCCAAACCAAGAAAAGGATTACCGTGTTGGTTTATGGTTCAAGGTGGACTATTTTTGTTTTAACTGTTTTACCATTCAAATAAATCTATTTGCAACATTATCGGTGGAAGAAATATTCTTTGATTGTTTGAGGAAACTTTATTGCGGGAAAGCGGACAGGTTTTGCTTGTGAACTTTTGTGTTCGGAGGAGGTCTGTGCTTCTTCATTCAGACTTCCCTTCTCCTCAGCTTCCCCCCCAGATACTTGAAGCTGTTTACCTGTTCCACTATCTTCCCTTCTATCTCTCTTCCCAGCTTCTTCTGATTTCCCCAGTTTGCTGCCATTACCACCATTTTGTCTTTGCTTAGTTTCATCCCTTGTGCCTTCAGTTTTGCATTCCATTCTCCTATCCTTCGCTGAAGTTCTAGCTCAGAATCTGCCTGAAATGCCACATCATCTGCATACAGCAACTTTGTTGATCTGCTCCCTCCGACCTTTTTGCTAATGTAGTCCATCACCATTATGAACAGCAGTGGGCTCAGAGCTGAACCCTGGTGTACACACACTCCCACTGGGAGCCCCTCTGTGAGGCCGAACACTGTTCACACTTGAGACATTGGGTCCTTGTACATAGCCTGTACTAATTCTACCAGTGTTTCTGGGACTTCAAACCACCGCAGTACTGCCCAAATCAGCTTTCTTGGGACCTTGTGATATGCTTTCTCCAAGTCTAGGAATGCCCATTTGGAGTCTCTCCTCATCTCTAGTTTCTTCTCAAGTGTTTGTCTCAATGCAAACATCAGGATGTTCTTCATGTTTCACTGTTGCAGTCATCACACTTGGGTTATCTGCCTGCAGGTAGCACTCAGTTGGCCCGAATACCAGAGACTTAGTATTTCTGCATCCTGATCTGAATCCGAACTGCTCATCTCCCATCTTACATTCTACTACTCTGCGTATCCATTTATCAATCACCCTCTCCAGAACTTTCATGCAATGTGATAGGTGTTTGATGACTCTGTACTGCCCACAGTTGTGGATGCCCCCTTTATTCTTTTACACTGGCATGAATATGCTTATTTTCGAGTCATCTGGAATACGCCTTTCTCTCCACATTGCTATTAGTACCCTCAGGAGCCATTTCTCTCCTATCTCACTCAGCATCTTTATCATATTTGCTGTGACCTCATCTGAGCCTACTGCTTTCCCTGACTTCATTTTCGTAGTGCTGTTCTTACTTCTCTAAAGTGGGCTCCTCTTCTCTCATCATAGGCTGTTTCTGGGGCAGTACAGCTTCTGTGGGGGTTTCTTCATTCAGAAGCTGCTGGAAATATTCCTTCCATCTGCCTTTGATGTCCTGTGGACTGGTGAGCAGGTTGTTGCTGGCATCCATTATGACGGGTGTCTGACTATCTTCTTTATCTTTCTGTCTTTGCCTCGCAACCTGATGTAGGTTCTTTGTGCCACTTACTGAGTTACTTTCCAGAAGGTAGTAGAGTGCCTCCAATGCCATATTGTTTGCTATTCCAACTTCTTTCTTAGCTGCTTTGTTAGCTATCCTGTAGTCCTTCCTAGCCTGGTCAGTTTTTTCTATCTCCCACTTCTTCCTGCACTCTTCCTTTCTTTTGATGACTTCCGCATTCCACCACCAGCTTTCCTTATGTACCTTATTTCCATACGTGGTATGAAAGCTCGAGTTCAGCAGGCCACACACACACACACACACACACACACACACACACACACACACACACACACACACACCTTTTCTGTAGTCCTAACACATGCTGTGATTAGGCGCTGCCATTCTTGTTCAACTTCACCTATTTCCTTCTCTTCTTGGGGTGCTAGAGCCCTGAGTAATTCCTTGAACTGTAATACTTTCTCTCCAGTCAACTTCCAGTTCTTCAGCCTCGCCTCTGTCGATCTTAGAGCCTTCCCTGACCACTGCTTGCAGCTGATTGTGGCAACTACTGGTTTATGCTGTGGGACAATTGTTTCAGTGGAATGACTTTGCAATCATGGATTCTACCCCAGTGCCTTTTCCTTACTAGGAAAAAGTCTATCTGAGTTGCATGTTGGCTACTCTTGTACTTGAGCTGTTTGACTTTTAACAATGACAAAACTGTAAGTATACCATCTTTTAAATAAACATGATCACCACACACAATAAATAGATAGGGACAGATAACTTTTAGTGTACATTGTAAAATGCCCAGGAAAATACTACTACTAGCTGGTTACGTACATGGATCCTCTAGTAGTGCATTAGTATTAGTGGTATGACAAATGTGATCTGCCATGTCATTAGAACTTTTTTCGTGAAGGGGGGATTGAGCCCACATTCAGCCTAATAGTGTCAGTGCACATATGATGAGCCACTTGTGTACCTATACAGGAAAAGGCATGCAGAAGCGCACTTCAAACATTGCATATCTTACTATTACTCTTATGCTGTGCCAGTACTGACATGTACTGTTGTATAAAAGTTATTCAGACTTATTTTTAATGGCTATAACTGTTAAGTAAAAAGAGACATTTTTCAAGACAGCATGCATTACTTACCTTATTTTCTTAGACACTCTGGTCTACTCTTGTGCATCTCTCTATTCCACTCGATCACTGCATTTGCTACATAACGTAAATGTGGCATAATGAGACACTAGTTGGTGACATGCAGTTGCAGGTGGATTACCTAAAAGATGGTATACTTAAAGTACTGAGGTGGTGATTGGACCCTAATTTCAGCCTCCAATCGACAAAGGAGATCAGGCTTGTGTTGATTCAAGTCACTGTATTGGTGACTGCATTGTTCCCTGTCTATATTTGTTGTACTTATGGCAGGTTATACTTGATGACACCACCAGGTGTATCCATACAGAGAAAGCTTGACTTCAGCAGCCCAAACACACACACTGTAATATTTCTGGTTTGCGATAGCGCACAGTTGTACTTCTAGTAAGGTTTGATTGTGTGGTTCTGTGACTGGTTTCATGAGCCAGGGTTCTAGGGCATATCCAGCATGACCCGCAAGATGTCCCTGTAGGAAGTCACTCTTTGCAAGTCATAGATAAAGTTCAAGAGTGCCATATGTGTGAGCCATATAAACTACCTCCAGTAGTGGCCTGCACATACTTAATAGATGATACCCTGCACATTACAGTCCACCTGGAAGTTGATGGAATGATGCTGTTTACAGTTAATTTACTTACTTCCCAATTCACCAGGTGGGGCCTTTATTTCAATGTGGGTAACAGTGTTTAGGTCTCAGTATCACAGAGAAAAGGGCTATGTCATAGAACTTCCACATGACGTTTTATGTTTCCTCTGGGGTACATGAGGATTACATATGATGTTCTTAGTGTTTCACTGTTGCAGTCATTGCATTTGGGTAATCTGCTGGCAGGTTGCCCTCACTTGGCCTGATTAACAAAGTCTTGGGTCCTGCGTCAGTTGCTGTCCCTTATTCTATGACGTCAGGTCGTCAGGGGTATAAAACATGCAGCCAACGCCATTACATTATTCTTTCTTGCGGCGCGGTGCCCAAAGCAGAAGCAGTTCGCAAGTGCCGGTCGGCCGACTTTGAAATTTTCATTTATGAATTTCAGAACCGAAGTCTTCAACTAAAAGCTAAGTACCCTGTTGGGTAAACTTTTTCTTGCTCCTTACCAATGTCAGTAAAAGTTAATAATTGTATTACTTGTGGGAAGCAAATACCTCATAAGGATTTTCATTTGTACTGTATTCCTTACCTAGGCCCTGACCACGACCTACCTTGCTGTCGGTTTTGTGCTTTATTTAATCAGCGCACTATCCGTCGTCAGTACATTTTTGCTTCTAAATATTTTGTTTCTCGGTTTAATTATCCAGAAATGACATCGGTTAGCCATCCGACTACCGGAATACCGCAAAAACACAAAGAAAAAGACAGAGACAGGCCGTTCAGGTCCAAAACTGCCGACGACGCTTCTCCTAAGCCAGTCGCCAGTTCGCTGGTACTCAGTGAGGCACTTTCGCAGCACCCGATACCCGCTACTTCTGATTCGCAGGCCTCTACTGAGACCCATTCGGAGTCCGGTATGCTGCGAGCTGTTTCACCTATGGAACCTGTGGATGTCTCTACCTTGGATGGGTTCAGAGCCGCTGTGCAGGCACCGGCTTCTGAGGGTGTATTCAGGCCTACAGACTTCCATATTAAACTGACACCACCTTCAATATTAAGGCCAAAATCTCGATCTATGTCTAAAAAACCGATGCCCAGGCCACATGTTCAGGCCCCTATGCCTAAAAAGCAAATAATCAAAATGGCTGGATTTAATTACTCTGATCAGGGGTAGTCACCCCCCCCTCTAAGAGGCCTAGGGCTGAATTTGACTATGAATCTTCTGAACAAGACTCTGTTTCTACCGACTCTTCTGATGAACTGGATTTGTCCATACCTACTTATGAGGACTCTGATGCAGAAGATTCCATTCCTTCTGCCTCTCCCACTGAGGATTTTTCTTTTGGGGAAACTTTACATACCTTAAGGGAGCATTTCCATTGGGAAAGTCAAGATTTTTCTGAATCCAAAAAGAGGCTTAGGGATTTTCTTCTTCTTCCTCAGCATAGGCCTTTGGCTATACCTCCTGTACTAGACATTGTTGATGACGTGTTTTCAGAATCCAGTATGGCCCCTGATTCCCTGCCTCCGGCCCCTTGTAAACCAGACAGATACTATAGGGTTCCTGACTTCCACAAATTCCTTTTCAAAAATCCTGTTGCGGACCCTGAAATTATTTTTCAGGGGCCCAGGGGCATTAAGGCTTCTACTGCTAAAAATCCTACCCCTTCTGATAGATACTCCAGGGTGCTGGATAGATGGGGTAAAAAGGTTTATACTTCTGCAACCTTTGCAGTAAGGGCTTTAAACTGTCAATTCCATATGCTAAAATATCAACAGCATATCATGGGACTGCTTAAACAGAAAATGATGTTGATTTCTCACTGTGTGGAAAATAAGGATTTACAGTATTTATTGCATTCAACTGAACAAGTTGGGAAACATACTTTGCAATGTGGTTTTGATTCTTTGGAGGCCTCTTGCAGGGCTGCCGTTACTGGGTCTGTGCTTAGAAGCCATGCTTGGCTTAAGGAGCATTCTCTGCCTGATCATGTTAAAGCAAAATTGCTGGATGCTCCTTTGCAGCAGGACCGTCTGTTTGGCAATAAGGCCGAAGAAGTTTTAAAAAAGATGGAAGATAAAGCTAAATCTATGCAAACTATAAAAGATTTCTTACAAGTACAATCGCCAAGATTTAGTAGGCACTGGCCTACTAAGAACTGGTCTTTTCCAGTTCCTTCCAGAGCCACTCAAGCCAAACCCAGGCATTCCAAAAACACCAGGTTTCAGTCCCAAGGGACTTTCAGAACTAAGCAATGGGGTGCCTCCTCTTCCAATTCTGGAAATAACAAGGCACCATCCTGTGGTAAACAGTCTCAATGGCTTTCCTTTAAAATTACCAAGCACTTATGTCTTAGCCACCCCTTTGGGGGAAAAACTGGCTCTTCATGCAAAAAATTGGCAACTTATAACCCAGGACAAATGGGTTTTGAATATAGTGTCCCAGGGATACATATTTCATTTCCACACATTGCCAACTCCAAACGGGTGGCTAGACCTGCCCCCAGGTCAGTGGGAAGAGGCTCAGAAACCAGTACTTTCCCTCCTAAACATGGGGGCAATTCAGCTAGTACCAGAAAAAGAAAAGGGACAAGGTTTCTATTCCAGAATTTTTCTGGTACCCAGAAAAGACAAATCATGGCGTCCAATTCTGGACCTGTCTACTCTGAACATCTTTCTGGACATTCCAAAATTCAAGATGCTGACTCTTCACCAGTTACTTCCTATGCCAGGCAAAGATGCCTGGTTGGCAACTCTAGATTTAAAAGAGGCTTACCTACATATCCCAATCAGGGAAACTTGCAGAAGTTACCTACGCTTCAAAGCAGACTACTTGTATTATCAGTTCTCTGCACTGCCCTTTGGCTTATATGCTGTGCCCAGGGTATTTACAAAGTGCCTGGCTCCAGTAATTGCATTCTGCAGGCAAAGAAATATTCAAATATATCCATACTTGGGCGATTGTCTAATTCAGGCAAAAAAACAGGCCATTCTTCTAAAACATCTGGCATTTGTAAAAAGGGTTCTAACTTGTCTAGGGTACACCATAAACGAAAAGAAATCACAACTGGTACTCTCTCAAAAAATTACATTCCTGGGTGCAAGCTTGAATACAACTGCCCAGATGGCTTTCCTTACGCCAGAAAAGCAAATTCATTTGGTGACTTACTTCAAACAGGTGGCCACAAAAACCCTGCTATTTGCAAGACATATACTGCAAGCCTTGGGGTTCATGGCCTCCTGCATTTTTCTAATTTCATATGCAAGACTGCATATGAGGAAACTTTAGTGGTACTTAAAAAGTTTATGGAGTCAACATTGTCACAGCCTGGAAACAATGATTCCTATCATAACTTGCCTGCAACTAGAGTTCCTATGGTGGGCAGAGCCCTGCCACCGAAACAAGGGACTGCCATTCACACCACCTCCTGCCCCCCGAACCCTAACTACAGACGCATCAGACTACGCATGGGGGGCTCATCTGGCAGGAAAGTGCATTCAGGGCAAATGGAGCCCAAATCAAATGCACCTTCATATCAATCAAAAAGAAATGCTAGCAGAATGCACTGACAGCCTTCAAGGACTACCTTCTTCCAGGACAACTAATGGTACAGACGGACAACACCACAGTTATGTGGTACAAAAACAAGCATGGAGGTACTCATTCCTACCCCGTTTGCAGACTAGCCATGGCATTGTGGAACATGGCCTTGAGCTACCAAGTACAACTACAAGCTCAATTCCTGCCAGGGAAGTTGAATATTCTGACAGATGAACTAAGCAGAAATCTCATGGACCCACACGAATGGAAACTCGAACCACGGATTTTCAACATGTTGACACGCAAATGGGAGAGTCCAGACATAGATCTTTTTGTCTCACCCCAGAACTACCAGTTGGGCAAATTTTGTAGAAGAACTACTCACAAAAAAGCCTGGAAAGTGGATGCTCTGTCCTTCAGCTGGTAAAACCTATCAGTTTATGCCTTTCCCCCTCTGCCTCTGCTCTCCAAAGTTTTACTAAAAGTCAAACAGGACAAACCAAAAATGATTTTAATTGCTCCAGACTGGCCTTGCCAACACTGGTACCCACTCCTATGCAGTCTGACACAAATTTCTCCATGGCACCTGCCTCAGACACCTTCCTTACTGTCTCAGCAGGAGAACCAAATTATGCACCCTCAGCTCCAAACATTGAAACTTGCAGCTTGGCTAATCATTTAAATTTCCCCGTAGCATCCCTCAGTAAGTCTGTGTTGGATGTCATTTTGGAGGCAAGAAGATCTAGTACTAGAAAATCTTATGCTGACAAATGGAAAAGCTTCTGCGCCTGGAATCAGTCTCAAGGGATGAACACAGCAGCGCCCAATTTACCTCAGATTTTGCTATACTTCACTGAGATGCTTCACAGGGGCCTGTCTTTTTCTTGCATAAAAATCCATGCCTCAGCCATTTCAGCTCATTACAACACAGAACCCCCCCCCCTTCTCTTATCCTCTGCTAAAGCAGTTTCTCAGAGGGGCCAAAAACTTGAGACCTCCCAGGAGAGCTCCAAGCCCTGCCTGGGACCTTAATTTTGTATTGGAGAAACTCACTCTACCTCCTTTTGAGCCAGCTGCTACTGCAGGCATAAAATTCCTTTCCTGGAAAACAGCTTTCCTTTTAGCAATCACTTCAGCTAGAAGGATCTCTGAATTACAGGCCCTTATGGCAGTGGAGCCTTTCATCATCTTTCATGCAGACAGGGTGTCACTCAGGGCCAATCCTTCCTTCATGCCCAAGGTGGTATCCAGTGTGGCTCTTAATCAGTCCATTCATTTGCAAACATTCTTTCCCAATCCACAGAACAAGGGAGAGCGGATTCTGCATTCATTGGATGTACACAGACATCTTAGATTTTACTTGGACAGGACTAAATCTCGAAGAAAATCTGAACAACTGCTGGTAGCATTTGCTGCAGGGGCAGAGGGAAAGGCTATTTCAAAGCAAACCAGTTCTAAATGGATAAGCCATTGTATTAATTTCTGCTATAAGCAGCATGGAAAACCTATCCCCAGGAGATCAGATCCCATTCCACCAGGGCTGCATCTACTTCCACAGCCTTTCTTAGAGGTGTTCCTACCAGGGATATTCTAGAAGCTGCTACCTGGAGTTCAGTTCATACTTTCACCAAGCATTATCACTTAACAATTTTCTCTAAATCCAGAGCTGGCTTTGCCACTGCTGTTCTGCAGGGCCTTATAGCAGGTCCTAATGCTGTATAAATCCAACCTCCCAGCCATAGCTTTGGGAATCTACCCAGATGTAATGACTGCAACAGTGAAACACGAAGAACATAGTACAGTTGTGTACACTTACATAAATGTAGATGTTCGAGTATATTCACTGTTGCAGTGTTGGTTACCCTCCCTCCAGCCCCCTGTTTTTCTCTTAATATGCCTCTATTTTCTTTTATTATACTTAAAAGTCTTTTTGGTGTATTTTCTTTTGTTTGGAGGTATATATTTTTGTATTTTTAATTACTTATATATTTTGCTTCCCATTTGGGGGGCACCTGACATCTGGGGCAAGAAAAAACTGATGCGATGGCGTCGGCTGCATGTTTTATACCCCTGACGACCTGACATCATGGAAGAAGGGACAGAAACTGACGCAGGACCCAAGACTTTGTTAATCAGGCTGGCTGAGGGCAACCTGCCAGCAGATTACCCAAATATAATGACTGCAACAGTGAATACACTCGAACATCTACATTTATGGTAAGTGTACACAACTGTGCTTTCTCCCACATGCTCCAGCATGGTATCGAGGAACTGGTGGGGTGTTTTCAAAACAGATTCAAAACAGATGCCTGAGATACCCCCACTGCATCCCCAGTAGGTCACTGAAAGGTGCCTGTAGCTAATATACATGAAGCCGCACATACCTGTGTATCCACTGGAATAAGTACTCCGCAGCTTCCACAGGGCTGCAGACAAAGCCAACATATAATTATGATTTCTTGCATTGTGAACTGCCCACATAGTGCCAATCCATTATGTTGGTGTCATGGAGGGCATGAAAGCTTAAGTAGTTGGCTGACTCTGTGATTTCAGGGATGAAGTCACCCACCATCAGGCAAAACAGTTGAGATAAGAGCTTCTTGCGGTTACATATTTGCAATGGCTGCTGCACCCCAAGCATATTTATGCAGTTTACTCTCTCTGATCATAGGCATATGGCTGAGTTAAAATCTAAGGCCAGAGCAGCAGTGATGTGCAGGATTTAAATGTTTGAAGTGCTCCTACAAGTTTTTTCCCTTGTTGTCATATGTGGCACTTCATTATACAGTCCTTAGCGTATGTTAAGGCAGAGCTTTGAAGCACTATCCTGGAGAAGGAGTTTCCATTTGAACCCTCTGAAGAAAAGGTGTAGACCATGAAGTCTGTAAAGCATTTTTTGTCCCTTGCACCCAGTTATAGTCTAAACTATATTGCCCAAAGTTGGCCTGTCTGTGAGAGTCAGGATAAAGAAAAAACTGCAAAAGATTTAAAAAGTTCATTACAAAAATAGATGGTAATACCAAAAGAACACTTAGGGCTGAGACCCTTCCTGCGAACAGCAATGGCTCATTCTTGCTCATCCTTCCCAAAACCCATCGTCATAAAGAGTAAGGGATAGTTCAAGTCACTTTCTGGAAAAATGAAAAACTACCGCACAGGATCATTGTGTACTAAAGATCCTGGTACAGAGATACACTACAGTTTGTAAGAAAGACAAGAGTTCTCAGGTGTCTTTGCTTTTCCAGGATCTCATAAGTATTTAATACAGTTCCTGCTGCTAGACATCATGGCACAGTGGGCCATAGGCAGAGTACTAAGCACAGATGAGAACACATGCTGTTTCTCCAAATTGTTTGTTTTGTTTCAAGAAAAAAATGACCATGGAGATGCCATCTTACCTCTGTCCATATATTTTGCACAGAATGCCAACTTTTCAAGACCATCTACCTTGTCTTTTTTGTCAAAATTGCATGGTTACTCTGAACTTCAAGGATGCTTTCTTACATATACCCATAACCAGGATGCACACTTTTCTTCACTTTTGAAGGAGGAGCTTACTACTGCCAGTTGACATCCTTGACGTTTGGTTTTATCTAGTACATCTAAAATGTTCAAAAAGCCCTGTCTTCATTAATAGCCTATTGTATACCCAAAGGCATTTACACGTAACCTATATCTGGATGACTACTTCACCCAGACAGAACAGTATACTTGGTAGAGAACGCACACAGATTTGAATTGCTTTCATAGCATGAGTTTCTCTCCCTCTCGCTGTCTGTGCCTAGCAAACTCCCATCTAACATCTTCAAGTCAAATATTATTACTAGAGGTCAGTATTGGGCATAGAACAACAGAGGGCCTTACTTCCCTTGGAGAAGGTTCCCTTTCTGCAAAATTGCTTCAGATCAGTAGCTCAGGAGGACATGATTACTACAAGGGAATTTGTGAGATTGCTGGGTTAAATGGCATACTCCATTAAGTTGGTGCCCCTAACAAGGCTGCACATGAGGTAATTACTTATCTGAAGAACACATAATGCCAGAATGCTGAGCCCCTCGGATGCCCCTTCCCCTGTTGCCCTGCATCAAGAATGAGCTCATGTTGTGGCTCTAGCAAGTGCATCTTCAGCCACAGAGTTCCTTTCAAAGCAGGCCCAGACAATACAATAGCTTATCACAGACTTCTTAAACATATCTTGGGAAACCCAGTCTGAAGATCTGAAGATGCAGAGGACCTGAAACAAAGCTCAAAGGAGAACACATCAGCATAAAACATTTGATAACACTGATCCTGACTGTCAAGGCTTTCAAGCCCATTTGGCATGCAGGAGTCTGCAAATCATTGTAGACAACAGTGATGTGGTACATAACCAGGGGGGCGTTGCCCTTTGTGTAGTATGACAGTGTAAGCATGGGAGCTGACCTAGGAGGAGGAGATAGCAATCAAGGTTTCATACATCCATTCACAAGTTAATTCCCTGGCTGTCCAGCTAAGGGTGTCAGAGTTGGACTTTCACAGATAGTTGTTGAATAGGGATATACACCTGGAATTTAGATCATAGGGGGAGATTGCCAGAAGTGGACCAGTTTATTTCTCTAGGAAGCTCAAGAAACTTTACACCAGAGCTTCATGAACAAGAGTCTAGGCAGCATATGCCTTAAATGTGAATTGGGCAGCTCTATTCTGCTAGTCTTTTCCTCTTATTTCTCTTATTTCCAGGAGATACAAAGATAAGACAGTATAAGCCAAACCTGCTGATCTGATATTGTCCTTTTCATTTCATTAGTTTTGATTCTGATCCTCGGAACCAATCGACTGCTTTTTTACAGCTTGAGCTTCCTGACTTGAGCTTTTCCCTGCTCCCCCAATGTTCCTCAGATCTTGTTTGCCATGCTTAGCATCAGCAGCAAGTTCCTGTAGCTGTGAGCTTCTCCATAGAGTATTTGGTGTTTGGTGGTCTCTGAGTGCCTTAACATTTATTTTCTTTTTCACATCTAATACCTACCCTTTCCTTTTGTAAACATTCTTCTGGTTAAAATAGAAATCTTAGTTTAAAAACTTTGTTCTTTTCTTCCTGCATTTTCTGTCCGTTAATTGTGTTTTCTCCGTTTAGACTTTCTCCTTTTCTATCCCTTTAAATAAAAAAAAAGTTTTGCTGTATTCTGCTCTTTTCTTTTCAGTATGTCTGAGCAGAAACCTTTGGATTTAAAAAAAAATGGACTTCCTGGCTTCCTGTGGGCAGAAGATGCCTCTGTCTGATGCCCACAGTGTGTGTTTTTATTGCTTGGGGCCTACCCACCTTTAGGCCCCTTGCGAAATCTGTCAAGCTTTTCATCCTTGAGCCCTGGTGGATAGGAGGAGCAAGTTTGTGCTGAAAGGCATGCTTCCTTCATCATCCACCTCAGGGTGCAATCTACTTCAAGTGCTCAACCCCCTTCTAAGAGACTGAAGGGGACCCGAGAGAGCAGAAAGATCCTCTCAGGAAGGCTTCGAAATCGCCAGAACTAACTCGGACGGCTCTGAGCTCAATTTCCAACCTATTCTCCTCTGCCCTGGTCACCTACAGTTGCTCCTGGTGGAGTGGATGTCCTTTGAAGTTGGGTCCTGACTCAGTGCCAATGGGATATACTCCATGATCTTGCTGTCACTTCCCCAGGAGATCTTCAAGATCACCGTCATCAGCTTCTTCCAGGTCTTCCCAAATCATGTCCTCCAAGGATGTTGACAGACTGATGAGATAGTTCCTCGAGGCCCAGATTCAGATGGGGCTTGTGTCCACTCCTTCCACATCTGAATCCATGAGAGTTTCAACTTTCCAACCTTTGCCTCCTTCTCCGATCTACCGTTCGGTTTCAGAGTTTTCACTGCCATTGGTCTCTGTTGCTATGGTGTTGGAGCAGATAGAGTTGTCCTCTTTGCCTCCAACTAATTCCCCTATCCGCTTGCCTCCATTGATTTTGGTTCCATGCATGTCTCTGAGCCATAGTGTCGAGGTTGGTTCCAGGGAGAAGGCATCAACTCTTAGGCTTTTGGAGCCTTCGCTTCACATTGGAACTTAGGCTTTCAACAGCTCTGCTTTTACTCTCTCTTCGGAGCAGGAGGATCGAGCTCTCCTTGGGGTCTGTGCCCTGATAGCTTTGGCCCCTGTGGGACAGCTATTGGTGGTTCAGAGCCCTTCGGCTTTCGAAGTGGCCGAAGGTGTACTTTCCCATCCAGAGAGACCCCTGGTGCTCTCTGCCATAGTACCTCCCCCCACCCATACTGGTCTGGCACCTGAGGCCTCCATCCTGCTGCGTGGACAGCCAGTCCCCCAAAGCCTTCACGCTCTCCCCTTGACTGAACCCCAGGCATTTTCTGATACCTCCTGGAGTGTCCCACAGAGGAGATTCCTTGGAAGAGGGTGTGGAAAAGGAGACACATAGATTCCCATATGAAATCCGTTACCATGGCACAGATTTTGAGGAAGGGGAAGGACCCCCAAATCACCACCTGATGACATGTCCTTTGGAGACATTTTAGAAATCTTGTGCCAGAAGGGTGGTTGGTCAGCATAAAATCCTTCCCTGGAGGAATCAGTGTTTTGGGAGGCTTTCAGATCTGGCCCATCTACTACCTGGATGCCCCCCCCCACCCCCACGAGTTGACCCACTGATCTAGCTGGTGTCTTTTAGGGCTTGGAAGGAACTGGACACAGTAGAGTCAATCACGAAATGAGTGGACAGGATTCTCAGCGCCCCCACAGATAAGTTGTCTTGGGCTAAGGGTATCCCTGTAGATGTCATGGTTGTTGCAGCAGCCACCAAAAAGGAGCTTGCCCAATGGACTCCTCTGTCCATCCCCCAAATAGAGAATCCCTAGCATTGGACAGACTTGGCAAAAGAGTTTAAGCCTCTTCCACGTTCACCTTGAGGGTGTTAAAATACTTGTCTCACTTTACGAGGCTATGAAGGGAGTTAGTTAAGGAACTTTCTAGCTCAACCCCAGGGTTCATGTCCAGGAAGGATCAGAAAACCTTTTCCTCCAGACTGGCCACACTACAGTCACTAGCTAACGTGTTTATGAGGTTGATTTCCTACACTGCAGAGGGTACATCAAATGCTGCCAGTTCGGGCATTGCCATGAGGCATCATGCCTGGATGAGGCTGCGTGATTTTGCAGAGCCTTTCAAACAAGCATTTTATTAATTTCCCCTTTGACAGCACTACCTTGTTTGGGCCAATTGTTCGTGACACTCTCTCCTGGAGTGAGAAGGATGGAAAGTTCTTGTCTGCCATCGGAATACATTTCTGTAGCCCCCCCCCCCCCCCCAAAAGGACCTTCTCCAGAAACCAATGTGTTTTGAAAGTCGCAGGGTCCTTTTCAAGACACTCTGGCAGAATTTTCCCCCTGGGGCAGAGTGGGGAAAAATCAAAATAGAAGATGCTGCCCATGCAGCTGAGGTAGTCCACAAGATCAGGGATTGCGGGAAACCTCTCAGGACAAGCCCTTCTAGCAGTTCTGAACAGTTGCCCAACTGTCCTCCTTTGGAGACAGTCAGGGGATGGTTCTCCTTGCACCCAGAAGCCTGAGATGCCATCACAAGTGACAAGTGGGTGATGAGTATCATTTTCAGGGGGTACTTCATTCCATTTCCAAGAGGTCCACCCCGATCAAGTAAGAATGGGCTTTTACTCCATATTCTTTTTAGTACTCAGAAAGACAGGGGACTTTAGACCTTTTCTGGATCTGATCCCTTTGAACAAATCGATGAAGCAGACTAAGGTCAGGATGGTCACAATCCAGTCCATCCTGCCTCTCTTAAAGGCAGATGATTGGCTGTGCTCTGTAGACGTGAAGGACGCGTACTACCATATAAAAATGGACAGATGCTGCTGGTCATTCCTATGTTTCAGACTAGAAGCCAGTCATTACCAGTTCGTCACTCCCGTTTGGTCTCTTCACTTCCCCCATGATCTTCACCAAATGCTTGGCAGTGGTGGCAGTGCATCTCAGACTGCAGGGCTACCAGATTTTTCTGTATCTGGATGACTGCCTTCTGACCACTGCAAATGAGCATCTACTCACTCAAAACAGGGACTACTTACTCTAGGGATAACCATCAACATGCAGAAATCCCAGCTGGATCTGATTCAGGTCATAGATTTCATTGGGGCTTATCTGAATACAAGGACATCCTGTGCTTATCTGACAACAGACAGGGTAACAAATGTAAGAAGTCATATCAGACAAATTCTAACCGTACCTCAGCCTCCAGCCAGTTTAATTCTCAAGCATTGAGTTTAGTGGTGGCAACGATAACTCTCCTGCCCATAGATCATTTCCACATGAAGGTATTGCAGTGGATGTTAGCAGTTCAGTGGTCACTACTCAGGAATCCTCTCACTCTTCCCATAAAACTGTTGCGAGTGTGCAAGGCATCCATTCATCCTTCTATCCCCAAATGCCATGTTAATCACAGATGCCCAGCTAAGGTTGGGGTGGGCACTTGGATGTCCCAGGAGAGCAAGTTGTATATCAATATACTGAAGATGAGTGGTTCTTCTAGCATTGCAAGAACTCCACCGCTTTCTTTCTCAGGTGACTGTTGCAGTCCGAACCGATAACATGTCAGTACTTTGGTACATCAACAAACTGGGGGAACCAGGACCTACCCCCTCTGTCGAGAGGCGATGAGGTTTTAGCAGTGTACAATCTCCACCAACCCCTTTCTGGTAGCAGTGCATATACCAGGGGAGTCCAGAATATTAGCAGACTGGCTCAGTCAAGTATTAATGATGCCTCATGAGTGGTCTCTTTATCAGTCAATGGCAGAAATGATCTTCCACAAATGGGGTCCACCCGTTGCGATCTGTTTGCATCCCCTTTCAGCAACAAATGCAGCAGGTAGTTTGCCTTAATCCCTCCTCAGGGACAGTCACCCAGGGACTCTGTTGTCCATGCTTGGTCTTTTTTATGCCTTTTGTCCTTTACCACTAATTCCCAAGTTCCTACAGAAAGCTTTCAGGTTGCAGAACAAAGTAATCTTCATTGCTGCCTTTTGGCCTTGACAAACCTGGTTCACCTTCCTTTGGTCTCATCTGGTTTGCCCTCCAGTGAGGTTGGATCCGGTTTTAAATCTGCTATCTCATCCATCAGGGCATCCCCATCCAGACTTACAGGGCCTGAAGCTAACCACATGGTTTCTCCACTTCCGATGATGGCAAGATATCCCAGGCTTTCTTTCCCCGTTTGAGAGATTTTGGTCTTCTCACATAAGTGTTCGATATGCAAGATTTATAAAAGCAAGTGGAAAAGATTTTCTATTGGGGCTGAACAAAAATGAATAGATCTTTTTACAACACAAACTGCTACTGTTCTTGACTTTCTGGCTTCTCTTTTCAATGATGGGGCTAATTATTCCACTGTCATATTCCAGTTAGCAGCTTTATCCAGTTTTCATATTGGCTTGATTTCTTATCCATTGCTTCTTCTAAGATTTGTAAAGCATTCCATATGGACACTTTCCTGCTTTGGCCTCCAGTGAAAGATCCTACTCCACCTTGGGATTTGACGATGATTCTGCAAACTTTGGTCCACCCACCCTTTGAGCCTGCAGCTACTGTGGATTTGAAATTCCTTTCTGGGAAAACTCTCTATCTAGTAGCTGTTATGTCTGCAAGAAAAGTGTTTTAACTTCAAGCCCTTTCTTGAAAATTTCCATATTTGATATTTCACAAGGATAGAGTTACCTGCGTACTTATCCATCAGTTTTACCCAGTATGGCTAAGGAAGGGAACATCAATCATTCAGTCCATCAATCTTCCAGTCTTTTTTCCCCCAATTATAAAAAATAAAGGTGAGAATATACTCTCCATTTCTTGATGTTCATAGATGGCTTCATTTTTATTTACACAGAACCAAGCCCTTTAGGAAGTCCGATCAGTTATTCATATCTTTTTTTCAGTGGCAGAAAGAGGTAAATCCATTACCAAAGTCTCACTAGCAAGATGGTTGAAAGACTGTATTATATTTATTTACTCTTCCAAAAACATTCCTTTGCTAGGACATATTAAGGCCCATTCCGCAAGGTCCGTGGCTACTTCTCAGGCTTTTTGGTCTATTTCTGTTGAGGACATTTGTGCTGCAGCTACATGGTCTGATCCCACATGTTTATTATGCATTACAAATTGGACATCCTATCCAGGAGTATAAGTGCTTTTGGCTCTGCTATTCTTTGGAATATCCTTCCATGAGGGCCACCCTAGATGTTAGTAGCTGTAGACTCTGTCCCACAGGTAAAAGAAATGAGGACAACATCAGATAAAAAAAAAAAAAAAAGTTATGTTCTCACCATAACGTTCCATCTGTGTTGTCCATCTTCATGTCCATTAACCTTCTTCCCCACCCCCCCATCCATGTCTTTCTGAAGCCTGTTTGAATGTTCAAAGGAATTTCTATTCTTTATGTTAAGCTTCTGGTGATGTATATTATAGAGTTGTGTTTTTTCTCTATTGTAAATATTTTTATGTGCTATGCCTTTCTGGCAAACTCGATCTGAGGCATGTTGGGGGAGTGGAACAGTGTGGGTGTAGGGAGAAGTTCAAGTCAGGAAGCTTAAGCTGTAAAAAAGCGGCTGATTGGTTCCGAGGATTGGAACCAATATCTACAGGTTAATGGAAATGAAGATGGACAACACAGATGGAACATAATGGGTAAGAACATGACTTTTTTTTTTTTTTTTTTTTTTTTACTCCAGGCAGTTTTGATTCACTCCTGTATTGCATCAGTTAAGGATAAAACTAGTACTGCTATTACCTTAGTGTGTAGACTTCCTAACCCAAGAGCTATTTGTACCCTGTCCAATCTGAGGAATTTAAGGCTGGTAGCTTGGAGGATCTGTAACGTATTCCCTTTGGACAAATGTTTTCAGGGGATGTACTCAACCATACCAAGCTTAATGGAAAACATTTTCACTCTCTTGCTAGAGGTGTGGGGGTCATAACCCACCACAAGTTCCAGTAACCATAACCCCATTCACACCTTTTCATTTCAGGTTTATCTTGTGGCTCAGTACAATGACATGTCTCAGTCATTTCACCCTGCTTGCCTTGTGCCCCCCAATCTGTTCCTTATTGCTTATAAAGTAGTTTTTGAATGTAGTATGTAAGAGATTGTTTCACAGTTAGACATCAGCTGTGTTCTAGAGAAACTTACTATGCCCCCTTTTGAACCATCTACTTTGGCACCTGTCAAGTACAAGAGCTGGAATACTGGCATTTTAGTAACAGTGATTTTTGCCAGGAATATTCCAGAATTGCAGGCTATCATGTTCAGTGAGCCCTTCCCAGTCTTCCATCAAGAATAGGGTTATGATCCTCCCCCTTCCTTCCTTCACTCATGCCTAAGGTAATAGCAGGTTTGTTTCCAAATCAGTCTACCTTCCTTCCTCCACCCCAGAATAAGGGGAGAAGGTAGAGATAAGTAATTTCTCCTGAACTTCCCTGAAAATCTAACTTCTCAGATGGCATTCCCAGTTAACAAATGTTTATCTATGTATGTACAGTATATGTTTGTATATGGTTTCCTCACTGTTTGCTGAATGTCTTTTTCATCAAATTTGTGAATCACTTGGCTGACTTGCCAATTCTTAATTTGCCAAAATATTAATGTTGTGGGACCAGAATTAGTCTGAAATTGGCCAGCTCGCAATGAGGTTTATGGAGTATTCCCCTTTTCCACACTGTGGTTTAGATTTCTGAGTTGGCATATATATGTATAGTGGGGGGGGGCTTTCTTCCCTTTTTTTTTTTTTTTTTTTTTTTTTTTTTTTTTGTAGCTGCTTGTTTTGTTTCAACATTTTGTACTCTCGGGCAGCTGAATGGTGCCTTCATTGGGAATGTTAGCAAAGATTTTCTTTGTTTGCATGTGGATCTACATGTTTGATATATGTATTTATGTGTATATATATATATATATATATATATATATGTGTGTGTGTGTGTGTGTTTGTGTCTGTATATATTATATACACATACTCACACACACACATCTACATTTTTTCTTTCTCTTTTTCAGGTTCTCCTTTTTTCCACTTTATTAATGATGTGTAATAACAATACTATTAGTTTTTAGCGTTCTTGTACACAGACCTGAAGAAGTCTAGAAGGACAAAAGCAATCTTTGTGAAACAATAGGTTATGAAAATAGAAAATGATTTTTTACAATTGATTTTTCACATACAAAGTGTATATGTATATATTTATATATATATATTTTTTTTGATTGCAAAATGGACTAAGATTGATAAATTTCCAGCCATGTAATATATTGTCTTGAATAAAATCACAAACTTAATAATCTACTTAATAATCTCGTTAAGTAAGGGGTACCACATCATCATTATAAATTTTATTTAAAGTACATAAGGGTTATATTATTATGAGAGCTGCTAAGTAGGGCAGGACCAGCTCAAGTGTCACACTGATGGAGGAAGGGATGTGAATTAAACATGTGTACCAATAACACTTTGTTTTACAGCACAATAAACCACTTTCTTGCCTGGTATATATATATATATATATATATATATATATATATATATATTTAGAAAGCTTGTGAGGAAACTGTTACTCTATTTTTGTTTTACTTGGATCACTTGTCTGTGTACTTAAAGGAATTTCATCTGCCTTGCTTGGATTACTTCCGAATACTTAGTAATTCTGTAAAATTTTATATATATATATATATATATATATATATACATATATATATATATATATATATACATACATATATATATATACATATATATATATACATATATATATATATGTATGTATATATATATATATATATATATGTTTTTTTTTTTTTTATTTTATGTAAGACTAGTTTAAGTTTGCTACTTCTACTACTATTGTCTGATCTGATTAATATACAATGATTAACTAGAGATGTATGGACTGAAAATTGTCCACACAGAGAAGTTTCTTAAACTGTTTTGTTTTTGGATCCACTATGCTTGTTTAGTGGGTTGTTTTGAGACTTCGGGGATACCACTGAGATTACTTGTTTTTTTCTATATATATTTATATACACTGTCCATCTTTTAGCCATTTTTTTGATCGACACATTTCTGAGGGATTTTTCCCTCTGTGCTAGCGGAATGACCTGTTTACTGACATTGTTAATCTTTTTGTGATCGACCTTTTAAAAAAAAAAAAAAAGACAAACAAAAGAAAACAGACTTTTTGTATGTACGCATGAGCTTGTAATTGTGGTGTTAAATGTAATCAAAAGAAATTTGCTAGGTGCTTTAATGAAAAGAATTGTATTAGACATCCTTTTTTCCCTGAAATGCTAGCAAGACCACTGGACACGATCAGGTGAAACTCAAATTTGAGTAATCTCTGGTTCTGACAGTACTTTATTCATATTTGAAATGAATTAATTACCACTGGTTGAGAAGTGTGATATAATTGAACAATATAAAAGAGTATTGTCTGTCAAGGTACTGCATAGATCAGTTGAAAGGCATTTTGTAGGCATGGCCAAGGAGGCAGTATAAACAAAACATACATTGAATTTACTACAGAAGAGGCTGAAATTCAAAATAATCTGACACAGAATAATATGTAAAACTAGGCGGATCATGTAAGACAGCAAATGAAATGTATTTACAGACTTTGCATTTTTTTTAAATTAAAGTGTGGAATAACTATGTATAATGAAGACCTGAAATACTGTACGATTACTTGACATATGTCAGTGAGTGATCTAAATCTCATCAAGAACCATCCATATTAACATTGCTTGCTTGCTTGATCAGGACAATATTAAGTTATTAAATTATTCAAACCTTCAGCTCCAGTAGCAGTGCCTGTAACACTAATTATTTGGTTGCTTGCCTCAAATTCATGTGCAGCACTTCAACTACGGACCACATACAACACTGTAGTTATGGTATAGCATAATCACAGTGTTAAACTTGTAGTATTATTGCTGCAGTTAAGCAGTGTAAGTATGAGAAAGTTATTTAAATTCAACACGTAACTCAAAAAACACTTGCTTACTTGTTAAGTTTAAAATATTTTTCTTCCATTTAAATTTACTTTATCTCAGAGCATCAGGTAACCACTGTCTAGCTTTCTAGCAGACAGAAGTTTGACAACTCATTAACTGGCAGGTAGCAGTGATTTAGAAGACTTTCTTTGATATGTCAGAATACCCTTTTTTGTCCCCCTGTGGATTTAGTTGTCCCTATATCTAGCTTTGGCAAATGTATTGTATGCTACAGTATGGTTCCCAGATGATCTTTCTGTTCTTGATTTGCAGATGGACATTTGCTAGTGGCAAAGGAACAAACTGGGAAGTGTAGGTGGAAACCTGCGTAATAAAATTGATTGTCAGTAAGAGCATCATCACAGGTAGATATCCATTGTTCAGCACAGAAGCTTCCAGGAAAGATGCTGGATGTTGAAAGAGAGGTTAAGTCTAAGTAAGACTCATCAGGAAGGGTCCTCTTTGTAGCTCAAGGAGTTCATTAAGAACGTACCTGATGTTTTTAATTTGCTGGTTATATATTGTTTCATGTGCATTGTGTTTTGTTTTATCTTCCCTAATTTATAAGGGTGCCTTTGTCTACTGTACAGGATACCTGCATACCACTGAGACCCCCCCCCCCATACTCACCTATTTAGAAACCTTGCCTCTGTCTCTCTCTGCCATCTATAAGGTAGTCACTACCCTAGTGTCAACTCTCTCTTAGACTCATACACTTTTTGTGGTTTTCTTTTATCTGTTTTTATCTTACTGCAAATACCTGTGTATACCTTGCTATAACATCTCTTCCCTCTCTGCCTACACCTCCCCACCTCTTCTTACCTGCTGACACTCACTGCGTGCTCTTTACTGTTTCCCTCCTGGCCTGCTGATTGTTTCTTGTGGTGACTGCCGTTTCCTGGCCCGTCCCGTTCCATCTATTCCACCCCTAACTCCACCCCTTCCCGTCTGCTAAAACATTCTAAACACCTTACCCTCCTTTACTTATTACTTCATAGTTTAGTCTGTTGCAAATCCTCCTCCTTCCTACATATCTCCTACTCCTCCTACAGATTGTTTCACTTAAATTTTACTTCAGCTCTGTAACAGGTCCAACAACTTACTTTTCATAGTCCCTTACCCACTCCTCACTTCATCCCAGTCCTACTTCCCCACCTTAGGCGATGGCTACTGCAACCCTCTCTATTTTCCTCTTGCCTCCATTACTTCTTCTCATTCTTACATCTTGTACTACTCCATTACCACCTGTCCATAGAGATCCCTCTAATCTCCATACTAACTGCTTCTTATCTCTGCAGTACTCTCTTACAATCTCCTCCTCTATCTTTTCCATGAACATCCCTCTGCCTAAAGTCAAACTTCCTCCCTCTCACTCTCTAGCATCTAAAACCAAGACTAAGTACTTGATTTACAACCCATTTAAATTCAAACTTTACCAACTTCATGTAGCCCTGCTTCTATCAGGAGACATGCATCCAAGTCCTGGCCCCATCCATCACCCCACCATGCATAACTCTACCTCTCCCTACTTATTAAACTCATCTTCTCCAAACAAACATATTTCCTTTTACTCTATGAATGCCCGTAGTATTCTAAACAAAGTTAGTGAAATCCATGCCTGGATACCTTCCCCACACCCCTAATGTCATCACCCTAACAGAGACTTGGCTAAAACCCCAAACCTCTGATAAAGACATTCTACCCCTGGTTATAATATACTCAGCATAGATTTTCAAAACAAAAAAGGGGGTGGCGTTGCCATCTTCTACTCCAACCACCTCACCATTACAGGTATTATGAAACCTATCACAGTACAATGGAGGCTAGCACAAGTTCACAACTCACCAAATAAAAAGCACCAGTGGAGGAAATAAAGCCCAGTCCTTTCTTTTAACTCCAATTTAATGTCAAAAAAGCACGACAAGTCAATCCATTAAAGCAAAAGACCACCACAAAAACGAACTTCAAGGCACATTAACGCTATGTCTCCACACTTGCGTTTTCGTTTGTTACACTTCCTCAGATGTGAATGAATACTCAATTAACAATACAGCTCACTTTATATACATATACTGATTGAACAATTTGTTTCACTTAGCTTTAATTAATGACCATTAAAAAACATCTTAAACAATCAGTTGCTATCTTTTAATAAAACAACCTAACCATTCATCCATTTTTCTCATAAGAAAACTTCAATTTTGATAACTTTAATAACTTTAATAAAATAAATAGAATTAAATGTAATCATCCACTTAGATTACCATTAAGTCCTATATTATTTGATTTAAAATGTCAGAAATAAAAAACTACTTTTAAAATCATTAAGAAATGCATTTGTTGTATCACATTATAGCACCCTCTAGTGTTAAAAAGAAATATTTTATTCTACAAAATGCACATTAAAACTTATAATCATTTGGAGCTATTATAATATCCAAAACCCTCCTTCTCAGATGTAAAAAATACTGAGAACTACAACTATTCCCAAGAATGCCTTATTACATTGTGAACAATGCCACCAAATAAATGTAGGGCTTTACTTTTTCATTCATAATTTAGCTGCCCTCATTTTTAGCACTGGAGCCAAAGACACTGTATTGTTCAAACCAGGCGGGTTATAGGACTCTAACTGGAGTTGCCATAACAACTCCTTGTATTCTATAGTGTCCTCCCAAGGTCCCCCCCTCACATCTTTATTAACAACCTCTAACACAAAAAAGTAGAAAGCTGCCTCCACACATTTGGTTTTATGTCTGAAAAGGGCATTATTGATGCAATTAGTTTTTATGTCATAATTATGCTCATAAAGTCGTTTTTTTAACCTCCTTTCCGATTTACCGACGTAAAATGCATCACATTTTTTACACATACTCAAATAAACTATACCACTAGTTTGGCAGTTTGCAAAGTGGCTACTTTTAATCAATGTGTCCCTGCTACTAATATATACTGTGTCTTTGGCACATATAAAAGGACATTGGGAGCAACTTCCACATTTAAATGTGCCTACTCTCCCTTTCTTTGTTCTATCCAACTTTCCTTTAACCTCAAAAAAATTCTTAAGGTTTTTGCCTTTCCTATATGTACATTTTAATGGGTATTTGAACAAACAATCCACGTCCGAAATTTCACCAAATTTTTGCCATTCATTTTCTAACAAGTTTCTAGTAATACTTGCCTCCCCACTGAAATCAAGTACAAAGTTGTTGTAACCCTCAAATTGGTCATTTTTGTTGTCAACCTTCTGTCCTTCATCTTTACCTAAAATAGGCTGGTATTTATCCACCCTTCCTTTAACCACCTCATCTTCTATTTCCTTAATTAAACTGTCAGGGTAGCCTCTATCTAAAAACATTTTATGTAATCTTCCACATTCCTCTTCAAAGTCCTTCGCTCTAGAGGTCATTCTGCTACCCCTGACATATATTGTCCCTTAATTGTACCCTTCTTATGATGGTGGGGATGGGCGCTATCATATGCTAGAAAAGAATTAGAATAACTTTCCTTTCTAAACACCTTTGAAAAAAACTTACCCTCTCCTTTACCAACAAAAATATCCAGATATTTTAAACTTTCTTTGCTCTGAGTAAAGGTGAAAGAGAGAAAACTGGTGGTTCTGGATAAATACTCCAAAAAGGATGTAAATTCTGCATCAGAACCAACCCATAAAAGGCAAATATCGTCTAGGTATCGCTTATACAGCTTCCAACAAACCTTGAACTGAGAATTTAAAATATATTTATGTTCCCATGCTGCCAAAATAATATTAGCGTAAATGGGTGCACAACGTGCACCCATAGCAACTCCCTTAATCTGCTTAAAAAACTCTCCTTCGTAGTGCAAGTAATTGTTATTCAGGACCAAATCCATTAAAGTCAGGATCAAGCAAAATTCATTATGTGAAAATTTTCCATAGTTGGTCAAGGCCTCCTCAAACCACTCCATACCCTCCTTATAGGGGATGGACGAAAAAAGGTCAACTTTATCCATTGTAATGAAAGTTATATTTTCATCATATAGTTCCTCATTTAAATTCCGCAATAAGTCCCAGGAATCCTTTACGATACCAACCCCCTCATTCAATACTTCTTTTAATTTATTGTCTAACCATTTGGCTATGGGGGCTGTCACATACCCTTCTGATGACACTATGGGTCTCATAGGTGGGTTTAAGACATTCTTATGAACCTTCGGTGCACCAAATATATTGGGAACTTTAGGTTTTTCTACATACAAAAATCTATATGTGTTCACATCTATTGAGCCCTCTAATAATAGATCGTTCAATGCAACAAACACCTTTTTGTTGCCAATATTAATTTCATTAAGGGAGGATCTCATGTAACGCTCTTCGTTTTCTAACACTTCTAACATTTTAGATTCATAGTATACTTGATCCATAATAATGGTTCCCCCTCCTTTGTCCGGTTTGAGTATTCTTATTGTGGGGTCTCGAGATAATTGTTGTAATAAATCATTTTCTTCCTTAGTTATATTTGGTCCCACCCAATTTTTAGATAATTCCTTCCTGATTTTTTTCTCCATCATTACTTCGAAGTTTTTTAATTGCTGATTTAAAGGTGGGTTATAAATGCTTCTTTTCTTCAGGGTACTCGTGTTAGTGTTGTTCTCATTTTGTCCCTGAAACATAAGGTCTAGGTTTTTCTTTCTGATAAACAATTTTATTTTTTGGATTGTTTGTTCAAATACCCATTAAAATGTACATATAGGAAAGGCAAAAACCTTAAGAATTTTTTTGAGATTAAAGGAAAGTTGGATAGAACAAAGAAAGGGAGAGTAGGCACATTTAAATGTGGAAGTTGCTCCCAATGTCCTTTTATATGTGCCAAAGACACAGTATATATTAGTAGCAGGGACACATTGATTAAAAGTAGCCACTTTGCAAACTGCCAAACTAGTGATATAGTTTATTTGAGTATGTGTAAAAAATGTGATGCATTTTACGTCGGTAAATTGGAAAGAAGGTTAAAAAAACGAATTTATGAGCATAATTATGACATAAAAACTAATTGCATCAATAATGCCCTTTTCAGACATAAAACCAAATGTGTGGAGGCAGCTTTCTACTTTTGTGTTAGAGCTTGTTAATAAAGATGTGAGGGGGGGGACCTTGGGAGGACACTATAGAATACAAGGAGTTGTTATGGCAACTCCAGTTAGAGTCCTATAACCCGCCTGGTTTGAACAATACAGTGTCTTTGGCTCCAGTGCTAAAAATGAAGGCAGCTAAATTATGAATGAAAAAGTAAAGCCCTATATTTATTTGGTGGCATTGTTCACAATGTAATAAGGCATTCTTGGGAATAGTTGTAGTTCTCAGTATTTTTTACATCTGAGAAGGAGGGTTTTGGATATTATAATAGCTCCAAATGATTATAAGTTTTAATGTGCATTTTGTAGAATAAAATATTTCTTTTTAACACTAGAGGGTGCTATAATGTGATACAACAAATGCATTTCTTAATGATTTTAAAAGTAGTTTTTTATTTCTGATATTTTAAATCAAATAATATAGGACTTAATGGTAATCTAAGTGGATGATTATATTTAATTCTATTTATTTTATTAAAGTTATCAAAATTGAAGTTTTCTTATGAGAAAAATGGATGAATGGTTAGGTTGTTTTATTAAAAGATAGCAACTGATTGTTTAAGATGTTTTTTAATGGTCACTAATTAACGCTAAGTGAAACAAATTGTTCAATCAGTATATGTATATAAAGTGAGCTGTATTGTTAATTGAGTATTCATTAACATCTGAGGAAGTGTAACAAACGAAAACGCAAGTGTGGAGACATAGCGTTAATGTGCCTTGAAGTTCGTTTTTGTGGTGGTCTTTTGCTTTAATGGATTGACTTGTTGTGCTTTTTTGACATTAAATTGGAGTTAAAAGAAAGGACTGGGCTTTATTTCCTCCACTGGTGCTTTATATTATGAAACCTATCCCATCCTTTTCTCCTGCTGAACTACTTAGAGCTAACCTTAAAATCAGTGACCACACCACTGTCACAGTAGCAGCCATCTATATTCCTCCAGGAGACGGCATTCCTCTGGTTGAAAATATTCTTTCATACTTTTCTCAACACATCCCCAATAAAACCATCCTCCTTGGGGATATCTACATTAATTGGTTAACTCTCAGTAATTCAGACTCTAATGCTCATATTAATTTATATGGCTTTACTCAGCTAATCTCCCAACCTACTCCTACAAACAACTATCACACATCTAGTACCCTTAATGACTAGGTACTTGTTTTTAATCCTTCTAAATATCATAACCCTGAAACCCTACCAAACACCCTGAGTGATCACTCCTCTATAAAAGTGCTTAGGTTCACTCCCCACTACTCAAAACCTCCTAAATTTATCACTTGTCGCAAACTCTCTAACTTCCAACCAGAAAACTTTAATGCCCTCCTCTCTAAAGTAAACTGGAAATTCCTTACCCAACTCCCACTAGAAGAAGCTGTCCTAGCTTTCAACTCCACCTTCCTTAGCATCTTAGACTCACTTGCACCCCCCTCGCAAATTCCGAATTAAGTCCACCATATCTCCATGGCTTTCAGAAGTCACTCTTAACCTTCTGATAACTAGAGACAAATTATGGAAAAAATGGTCACAAACTAAGCTCCCTGCAGACTTGCAAAAATATAAAGAACTCAGAAATTTGACAAATAAACAAAGATAAAAAGGACTTCTATAACAAACCTCACACACCCCTAAAATCTAATACTAAAAAATTCTGGAACTCTGTTAACCAAATATTACATCTTGGTAATCTTAGCTCCCCCAATCCATGCCCAAACAAGACATCTGAAGAAACTGCCACTATCTGCAGTGCCTATTTTATCGATTCACTATCTAAGCTACTGAACCCCAACCCAAACTCCTCTACTACTAACGTCTCCAACTTTTCTGAACCTACTCCTAATACTATCTCCTCAAATACCTTCTCCCTCAAACCTGTACCGACTAGCTAAATCAAAACTCTACTCTCTACATTAAAACCATGCTCAACATTAGCTGACAATATTCCTTCCACTTTTCTTCTACTAGCAGATGACTCTGTTGCTCTCCCTGAACCCTGTTTCTGTCCTAATTGATCGCTCTCTCTCTCTCTGAATCTGTAATCCCTTACATCAGGAAACAACGCTACACTCTACCTATACACAAAGGAGGTAACTCCTCTGATATCTCCAACTTTAGACCTATCGCTATCCTCTCCCCTCTCTCTAAAGTGCTAGAAAAATGTATTCATAAACAAGTTATGCAGTATCTAATACTGGAAAATCTGCTTACACCCACTCAACATGGCTTCAGACCCAAACATAGCACCACTGCAGCTCTATTATCCTTTCTCAACACTGTCTCTATAGCCATGGATGACCATAAACCTATTTCTTCCCTATTCTTGGACCTCTCAAAAGCTTTTGACACTGTCTCACACTCACTTCTACTGCACAAACTGCATAACCTCAACTTCTCCTCTGATACTGTTGCATGGTTCTCCAGCTACCTCATTGATAGATCTCAGTCAGTGAGATGGCACTCTGCTCTCTCCTCTCCCTGTAAAAATGGGTGTACCTCAAGAGTCTATCCTAGGGCCTTTACTTTTTAATATCTTACTAATCAGCTCTATACCTCCTGTCCTCAGTCATCTTTAGTGCAATATGCAGATGACTACAGTCACCACAGCCAACTCTCCCTCTAAGCTCTTCTCAGCTACTCAGGCGTCTTTTAACTTAGTTGATACATGGCTGTCCAACAACCAGTTCATCCTTAACCCTAAAAAAACAAAGCTGTTACTCTTCCTACCTAAAAAGTTCAACAATATTAAACCCTCCTTCTCCTTTACAGTCCCTTAATAACACTCCCATTCAGGTAGAATCCAGCACTAAGCTCTTAGGCGTAACCATCGATGATCACCTTAAATTTGACTTGCATGTTGTTAACTGTATCAAAACGACTCATTCAAAACTAGGGCTCCCTTTACTTTAACAAGAAATTTCTTACCTCTGAAGCCAAGATTACTTTCTCTCTTACCTACCTTCTATCCAGTCTAATGTACATTTCTCAAATTCTCACAAATCGTAACTCAGCACTCCTTACCAAACTCGAATCTACCTACAACAAGGTTGCTAGATTTGTTGCCCAACAAAACCCCATCACTGTCTCTCTCTAAAACACCTAAACTGGCTTGAATTACCCCACTGGCTTCTTCTCTCTCAGCTCCAGATCATCCATTCTATCCTATACCAGCCTTCCTACTGCCCAGCACTATCCCCTCTCATATCCTATTATTCTCCCTCCATACCTCTCCAAAGCTCTATCCACGTCCTACTACAAATATACAAACCCAAGTCTAAAGTTGGAAGCAACATGTACAGCTATCACCCCATATTGCTTGGAATAGGCTCCCACTAGAAATCAGGACCCTTACACATCCTGAACAAATTAAGACCGCCACCAAATAGCACTTTAAAAGTCACTGGTTCTCCCACTGCACTCTCCCTCATTAAACATCCCCTACTTCTCATACCCTAATCTACTTTCTGCCCTTAACTCACTCTTCTCTCTAGCTGTCTCTAATCTTCCTTGACTACTCTTTCTACTGTCTTCTAAAATCTATTAAGCAAATTGCTTCAGAGAAACATTCTGTTGTAATTGTCTTGCCTTCATGCAACTACATGACGATAAAACTGGGTTTTGTAACCATTTACCCCAAAAACTATATTCATCTTAATGACATTTCTTTTTATACATCTTGAAATAGTTTTGTTATACTCCTGATTATTGACACTATATAACATTGTATTGCTACTTAATGCCTTGTAATAATCCTGTAACATTACTGTTTAATGCTAATTTAGAATGAAAATTGTTTAATATGTTGGATCTTTTCTCCTGGGCCTATGCTGAAAAAGGGCTCTTCAACTCAGTCGGACAATCCCGGTCAACAAATGTAAAATAAAATAAATACTATGCTTGTATAATGGATGTGGGCCATTGCTGAATTGATAGTAGTATAGACTAAACTGCATACATCGTTGTGCAGAATGTATTAATGTTAAGTTGTCAATCTCGCCTTCATTCTTGCTGGATGGGTTCGGAGCCGATCCTCGGCTCCGACTCGGCACTTGCTTTAGCTCGAGAACTCCTTTTACCAGCTCGAGGCAACCCTATATCCCATGATGCAAGGCGGAACTACCTCAGATCTCGTTTGCCGCTTAGCGAAAGAGGTCTCCTTTGCCAGCTGAGGTGAGTTTTTTCTTAGTAAAATAAGAAAAGAGTAGTTAGGAGTTTATTTCCCTTTTTTGAGTGTCAGTTTAGTCTGTAATCTAGTTACAGCCCACCCTTTCCCTCTTTTTAAGCCCTTTTTGTAAACTTTTATAAGTTTTAAGTTACAGTAGTTTAGTCAGGCCTAGTTCCCCCTTGGTTATCCCTTCCTGTGTGTTTGTGTAGGGATTAAGTTGTGTGTTTGTGGGGACTGTTTGTGGTATCCTTGTTAGGATGTCTAGAGAAGGCAAGGTCTCAGGCTTCAAGAAGTGTGACCAGTGCTGTCAGAAAATGTCCCTGACAGACGGTCACACTTCTTGTGTGTATTGCCTGGAGCCTTTGCACCTGCAGGACTCCTGTGCGTTGTCATGCTTTTAGCCAGAGAGTCCTGCAGGAAAGGAGGAACAAACTTATCCTCCGAGGTTTACTTAAACCTGAAGGTTCTCCTCCAAAGTCAGGAAAACCTCATAAGCCACCGAAGGCTCAGGCTACAGTGTCCAAGCCTCCTCCGGTGGCTTCGGCTCCGTCGGAGCCGACATCGGCTCCGGCTGGAGTCGATACTGTTTCTTCCAAAGTAGTGGGTTCGGTGCCAGCCGGCTCCGATACCCTGACTACGGTGGCCTTGTCGGCTCCGGCTGGAGCCGACACTTTATCCAGCATCGGAGCCGAGATATCCTCGGCTCCATCTGGAGTTCAAGGGACTTCGGCTCCGATGGTTTCGACCCATAAGAGATCCCGGTCCCCTTCTATTATGAGTATTCACTCGGCTCCGGGGTCTCCTCTTTTATCGGAGCGGAGCCAGTCTTCGAGATCTTCCAGGCTGTCTGACCACGACTTGGAGAGGGTGGTAAGCAGGCTGTTGAAGTCTCAGGCACTGGCCCAAATGCTCCATAGCCCGTCTCAGCAGACTGCGGCTATAACCCCTATCATTGAGCTTCCTCCTCCGACTCCACACCAGAGTTCGGAGCCGGAGCTTCTTGGGACAGCGACTGCTTCGATGCCGGAGCCGATACATCCTTCGGCTCCCTCATCCTCGGCTCCGATCTCTTCCTTGAGACCTTCCTTGGAAGGATCCAGTCGTCGGGTTTCCACTGTCGGCTCCGAGGGGGCTAGTGGCATCGGACCCTTGTCCGACCCCGCTCTCCCTCTCGGGGCTTCGGCTCTGGTAAGCTCGACATCGGCCTCGGAGCCTTCTCTCTCTTTGGAGCCGACCATTCCTGTCTCTTCGGAGCGGGTGTGTTCTGGTCTCCCGGGGAGAGGAGCCTTTGAGGTGATGAGGAGTGTCCTGGCCTCAGAGCCAGGTCAGCGGTCCGTCCCTCTAGCTCCTCCCTCATCAGTGCCTGCAGATGCCTCTTCCCAGCCTCTCGCTCTCAGGCCCAGGTATCCATCGCCCCAGGTTTCCCCACTGGGAATTTCCTCCTCTTCCGAGGTGTCTCCTGATCCTGCAGGGGAACCCCCTCAGAAGAGGACGTGTAAGAGGAAACACACAGACTCCCCCGAGTCTACTACATCTGATACCGACTTAGATGAGTCGGAGGGTTCCCCGGTCCCCTCTGAGGATGTCTCCTTTTCAGACATCCTTGAGCTCCTCAAACAGAGGGGAATTGGCCTCCATTGACCCCTCCGAGGATGAGTCGGTATACCTGGAGGCTTTGGATCCCGACCCTCCACCTCCTGGGTGTCTCCGCCTTCGACCCACTCATGCAGGTAGTGGCTCGAAGGCGTGGCGCTCCAGATTCTGTGGAACCTGTCCCCAGGAGACCATCCAAGTTCATCACGGCCCCTTCGGATAAGCAGTTCCTTTCCAAAGGTGTCTCTGTGGATGCTATGGTGGTGGCGGCGGCCACTAAGAAGGAACTGGCGGATCCTTCAGTACCTGTCCATCCTCCTAATAAGGATTCTAGGACCATGGACAGGTATGGAAAGCGGATGTTTTCTTCAGCGACCTTTGCTATGCGTTCACTGAATTATCTTTGTCACTTCACCAGGCTTCAACGAGATATTCTCAAGGAACTGGGAGAAATAGTCCAGGATCCTTCTGCTGCTGGGGCTCGGGAAAAGATTGCCTCACAGCTGGCTATCCTGAAGTCCATATCTAACTCCTCCATGCGGCTCATATCTTATGCGGCCGATGGAGCGAGCAGGGCTGCAGGCACAGGTGTTGCTCTTAGACGCCAAGCCTGGATGCGGCTGTGTAATTTTGCGGACCCCTTTAAGGCGTCCTTCACCAACACCCCCTTTGATGGTTCGGCTTTGTTCGGACCTCAGGTGAAGGATACTTTGACCAGATGTGAGCAGGACGGTAAAACTCTTTCTGCCGTTGGAGTCCAGTTTTCCACTCCTTCTAGACCTTATCCCAAGGGTCAGAAGGGGGGGAAGATGTGGTTCGAAAGCCCAAGGAGCTACACCGGACACACGTGGTCAGTTTACCCCTAGAGGCAGAGGGGGGTAACAATAATAGACGCCGCCCTAGAGGCAGGGGGGGGGGTCCTCAGAACCAGGGCAACAGGGAATCTCTTCCTGAGAAGCCCTTTCAGCATCCCTGAGGTGTTGCCCGACTGTCCACCCTTGGAGGCAGTCGGGGGAAGAATTTCACTGTACCCAGTAGCCTGGCAATCCCTATCCCAAGAAAAGTGGGTACAGTCGATCATATCCGAGGGTTACAAAATCCACTTAGAAAGGTTTCCCGTACCTCTACAATCCCTTCCAGACATCTCACCCGGTCAAAGGGATTTGGCAAGACAGGAGGTTTCAAAACTCCTGGAAAAAAAGAGCCATCCAGACAGTACCGGCAGACCAAGTAGGATCCGGCTTCTACTCAAGATTCTTTTTGGTCCCCAAAAGGACGGGAGATTGGAGACCGATACTAGACCTAAGCAGACTAAACAAGTCTGTCAAGAAGGCAAGATTCCGGATGGTCACGCTGCAATCCATTCTGCCCTTTCTGGGCAAGGACAACTGGATGTGCTCTATAGACCTTCAGGATGCGTACTATCACATAAAGATTCACAGACGCTCCAGAAGGTTTCTCCGTTTTCGGCTGGGAGCCAGTCATTACCAATTCAGAGCACTGCCCTTTGGCCTCACTTCAGCCCCCAGAGTGTTCACCAAATGCATGGCTGTGGTCACAGCTCACCTGAGATGTCGAGGATTCCAGGTGTTTCCTTATTTGGACGACTGGCTCCTCTCCGCCACCACCAAGCATCAGCTTCTTCGGTCCAGAGACTACACCCTACAGCTTTGCAAGAAACTGGGAATTTCGTAAATTTGAAAAATCCTCTCTGCTGCCTTGCCAATCTATCACCTTTATAGGCAGAGTTAAATACCGTCAAAATGTTAGCCAGGCTAACAGATCAAAGGATTCTGGACATCCAGAAATTTGTTCAGCTTCTGTTACTAAGCAACAAGATCAAAGCCAGGTTAGTCTTGAAAGTTCTAGGCCTAATGGCTGCGGCCATTGTTCTTCTTCCACTGGCTCGCTCCCACATGCGTCTCCTGCAGTGGATGTTATTCACGCAGTGGTCGTACCACGATCTGCCTATGAGACACGAAATCTTGGTAACACAGTCGTGCAGGGCTCATCTACGATGGTGGATATCTTCCCCTCTTCTTCATCAGGGCCGACCCTTTGTTCCCCCTCCTCCAGTTGCCACAGTCACCACGGATGCCTCCCTGATCGGGTGGGGGGGGCATTATCAGGGCAGGATGGTCCACGGGACGTGGCAACCCATAGAATACCATCTGCACATAAATGTCCTGGAGATGAGAGCAGTGCTTTTAACGTTGCAAGCCCTCGACGACTTTCTTCCCACGGGGACTATTGCAGTACAGACGGACAACATGTCCGTGGTCTGGTACATCAACAAACAGGGCGGAACCAGGTCCTATCCCTTATGTCGAGAAGCTCTCAGACTTTGGCAATGGGCGATCTCTTCTCAGCGGTTTCTGATAGCAACGCACATCCCTGGCAGGTCCAACCTATTGGCGGACAGGCTAAGCAGATCTATTCTGATGCCTCACGAGTGGTCTCTCAATCAATCTGTAGTAGATCAGATTTTTCTGAAGTGGGGCACCCCTTGTTGCGATCTTTTCGCTACCCCTCAAAACAGCAAGTGCCCAGATTACTTCACACTATTTCCCCTTCCAGGCCAACCCTTGAGAGACTCTCTAACCCAGGATTGGCCTCGGGGACTTCTTTATGCTTTTCCTCCCTTTCCATTGATTCCACAAGTCATTCAGAAAGCCACCGTTTTGAGAGCCAAATTGATCCTCATTGCTCCATATTGGCCTCGACAAATTTGGTTTCCGTCTCTACATCATCATCTTCTGGTGCAGCCCTGGCATCTGGACCCAGTTCCGGATCTTTTGATCCACCAGTCGGGTCAGCAGCACCGGGCCATTCATTCTCTCAACCTCACTGCTTGGTTGCTCCACTTCCTTCCCTAGCCAGGCTACCAATGATTTCTGACTCAGTCAGAGACATTTTAGTGTCTTCTTTAAAGTCGTCCACTAGAACTATTTATGCTAGCAAGTGGCGACGTTTTTCAATTTGGGCAAATGCCAGAAATATTGATCCTTTTACCTCTCCTGTACATTCTGTTTTGGATTTCCTGGCGGAGGTTTTTCATTCAGGATCTTCGTCATCTACAGTCAAAGTACAACTGGCTGCTATTTCCAAGTATCATGTTGGCTTGCATGACAATAACATCATGTCTCATAGGTTATGCAAGGCCTTTTTAAGAGGAGTTTTTCTCCTAAAACCGCCTGTGAAACATCCTCCTCCGCAATGGGATCTAAACTTAATGTTGGCATCCCTAATTCTACCTCCTTTCGAACCGTCTGCTACGTGTTCTTTAAAGTTATTGACGTGGAAAACTATATTTTTACTGGCTGTTACTTCTGCAAGAAGAGTTTCTGAGATTCAGGCCCTCTGTATTCGTTCACCTTATCTGTTTTTTCATAAGGATAGGGTTTCGCTTAGAACTAACCCTTCCTTTCTTCCCAAGGTTGTATCTCAAACCAATATTAACCAATCTATTGATCTACCAGTTTTCTTTCCTAACTATTCTGACAGAGCTGAACAGAAGCTGCACTTTTTGGATGTTCATCGTCAGCTCAGGTACTACTTGCATAGGACTAAACAAATTAGAAAATCAGACCAATTGTTTGTCTCCTATGCAGTAAACAGGTTAGGTCTTCCAGTTTCTAAAGTGACCTTATCTAGATGGTTGACTTCCACCATTTCCTATGTGTACTCTCTAAGGGGCAAACAACTAACTATCTTCTAAGCCAAAAGCACATTCGACCAGGAGTCTATCCACTTCTGTAGCCTTTCAGGATAGACTTCCCATTGACACTATTTGTGCAGCAGCTACTTGGGCTACGCCTCATACCTTTGTGTCTCATTACAAGTTGGATTTGGCCTCCAGAGATAGGGCCAGTTTTGGTTCCACAGTTCTCAAGAGTCTGTTCCATTGAGCCACCCGGGATACAGGTGCTAGGGACGCGGTCCCATCCAGCAAGAATGAAGGCGAGATTGACAACTTAACATTTAGAAGTTATGTACCTACCATAACGTTCCATGTTAGTTGTCTTCTCTCGCCTTCTTTCTTGCGTCCCTCCCTCCTTCCCCCTGGCCTGGACAGATCTTGGAGAGTTCCTGTTAGGTTGCTTCCTCTGGAGCATTGTTATGAGGACTTCTTTTAGGAACCATGGTTCCTAATTATATTAGGATAGTCTTTAGCATGGTCAGTTAGCTGCCAAACGAGATCTGAGGTAGTTCCGCCTTGCATCATGGGATATAGGGTTGCCTCGAGCTGGTAAAAGGAGTTCTCGAGCTAAAGCAAGTGCCGAGTCGGAGCCGAGGATCGGCTCCGAACCCATCCAGCAAGAAAGAAGGCGAGAGAAGACAACTAACATGGAACGTTATGGTAGGTACATAACTTCTAAATTTTCCCTCTGATATTCACATGAAAGGGCATAAACAACTTTTTGACCTTCTCCCTTCAGCCCTTGCCCCGTGGCTTCTGTCTTTGCCCAGCTGGCCCATTCCTTCTGGTGGTGCAGGAGACAAGTAGTTCTAGGCTAAATAAGAGCAATATGGTCAATTTGTTCCTGCTGAGGAATTCCTGTAAGCTGTCTTTTTTGGTGGGAGTTGTACAGTGGAAAAAGGGCTAGCATGCTGGTCCTGGGGAGTGGCCTACCCTTTCCTAATGGGAGTACCCATTTTTTTCAGCAGCTCCTTCCAAGCCTGCAGTGTCTACCTCCTGATGGGGAGGTGTTCTGCTACACACACTAGTTTCACTTCAACTGCTTACCATGAGTACACTATGGTAGTGGAATATTTATGTATTAGCCCTAATGACAATAACTGGGATCATATTGTAGATAATTTGAAGGAACCAGTGCATGGGAGAAAGCATTTAGGAGCTGCCTGTATCCATTAGTAGTACAGGGAGCAGTCCTGTGGTAAATTCTGTTTCCCATCCATAGATCCAAGTTGTGCTTTAATACCGATAGGGATGACTTTGTTTTTTGTGGTCTGTTGTAAAGCAGTGGTATTTTCTGCAAGGTATACCTGTCCTTACAAACCATTCTGTTGGTGTTGCAGAAGAGGTTTAGATCCCTAGACTGAGTATTTCTGATGCCATTTGACTTGCTGATGTGCAGTAAATCCATCAGTATTGGGTCAGAGGATGCCTTACCTGCCAGACATAGGTCACCTCTTAGCTGTCTGTTGGATACTGAGTATAGTGACAGGGGTTTGAGTTGGTCCATGTAGGACATGTTGTTTAGGCCTTGTATCCTTTTAGTAAGGTATCTCTGGGCATTCCACTTGCATGTGTCTCGACAGATATATGCAAGATGGGGCATTATATTCAATAATTAGCTTAATGGGGGCTGAGTAAAGGGCGGCAGTAACATTCACAGATTGAGACACAACCCCTTTGTTTAGAAGTTGCACAGTATGGAAGTACTTTCTTACAACAGTGGACACATGTTGGTCAAAAGTCTGGTCACTCTCCACTTAAGTTCCTACATCCCGAAAAACTGGGTCAAATCTTAGGGACTTATTGTCAGTATGGTAGTTCCCTGGGGTAGATGACTTCCCAAAAGATGCAGTAACTCATTTTTTGGCATTTAGTTTCAGTTCTTGATTTATACACAATTTATTTGCAATGGGATGATTAAGTCATTTGGGGATTCAGTGACTGCCCCTAGCTTGCAGTCTTCTACAAACTTAGTCATCTGGAGCCCTTTGGTGATGACTTTTACTTAAGAAAAGTAGATGCCAAACAGGGCTTGCCCCATATCAGACAGCAGATATCATGTCTGTTGACATGTGAGTGGTGTGGCAGATGTTCCCACAGGGTAACTAGAAAAGGGTATTCCTGAACTGTCAGAGAAGGTCTTCTAAATCATTCCTACCTGCCAGTTAATGAGTTGTCAAACTTTTGTGTACTAGAAAACTCGACAGCAGTTACCTGAAGATGTTCTTCATACCACATTGCTGCAGTCCTAACACTTGGGTAGTCCGCTGTCCCAGTCGGCCCGAATACCAAAGTATATGGCTGACGTCGGTCAAGGCGCATTAGTCTGACGTCAGGACGTCAGGGTACAAATGCGCATGACCGACGTCATATCCTCAGTCTTTTTTGCCGCATGGTCCGATGCAGAAGCAGTTTTGCAAGTGCAGGTTGGCGTTCTGAGATTTTCCGAAGTCGGAGTTTCAGACCGAATCCAAATTGGCTAAGTACCCCGTTGGGGATTATTTTGGTTTTTTCTTGCCTCAGTATTTTACCGGATGTCAGAAAAAGTGAATAACTGTATTTCTTATGGGAAACAGATACCTCACAGGGATTACCATACCTTGTGTATACCTTGCCTAGGGCCTGAGCACGACGTTGTTGGCTGCCGCTCTTGTGCTAGATTTAACAAACGCACTATAAAGAGAAGATTGGATTGTGCCAGGTTAGTTTTTGGGAAGCGGTGTAATTATAAAATGCCGTCGGATGCTCCGGCGCCAGCTTCCAAAAAGCGCAAGGACAAAACAGCAAAGCCTAGGCTGGAAGAACCGTCCGTCCCGGACGTCGGTTCTTTAGAGGGCTCGGTGGAGCCAGGGGTTCAGCCAGAAATTTCTTTGGAATCCCAGGGAGAGACTTTATTACTGCAAGATGTGACCTCTCAGGAGGTAGGCCAGGCGGAAGGGGCTTCTCAGGTAGCTGTTCTTCCCTCCCTTCCTAAGGTGGTTAGGCCCTCCCCTGCTGTTTCCAAGGCTTCTCCCAGGGCAGGCCAGGTTTTGTTTCAGGAGTTACCCCTAGTTCTTCAGGGCCTGTACCTAAGAAGCATATGCTTAAGATGGCAGAAGATTTGATTACAATGATTAGAGGTTCTATGCCCCCTCCTGATAAGAGGCCTAGGGTGGAACCTGAGCTTGGGAGTTTTGAGCAGTGTTCGGATGCTTCTGAGTCTTGACTGAAGACTTGCAGGAGTATTCCCCTTACTCTGATTCTGATGTAGATGATTCTACTCCTTCTGCTTCTCCTCCTGAGGATTTTTCATTTTCAGAGACTCTTCATTCCATGAGGGAGCATTTTAAATGGGAAGGTCAGGATTTCTCTGATTCCAGGAAAAGGCTTAGGGAATTTTGTTTCTACCCCAGCATAGGCCTTTAGCTATACCTCCTGTTCTAGATGTGGTAGAGGATGTTTTTGCAGAGGCTTCTCTGAACCCTGACTCTTTGCCTCCTGCTCCAGTTAAACCGGATAGATATTATAGGGTGCCTGAAGCTCATAAGTATCTTTTAAGAGTCCTAGGGCAGACCCAGAAACTGTTTCACAGGGGCCTAAAGGTGTTAAGGCTTCTGTTGTTAAAAATCCTGTTCCTCCAGATAAAGAGGCTAGGGCTTTGGATAGATGGGGAAAGAAAGTGTATACTTCTTCCACTTTGGCCATGAGAGCTTTGAATTGCCAGTTTCACATGTTGAAATACCAAAATTATCTCCTTTCACAATTAAAGTCTAAGGTAGATGCTTTGGCGGAAGGTATTGAGTGTAAAGAGTTGCAGGATTTAGTTCATGTTTCTGAACAGGTGGGTAAGCATTCTTTGCAATGTGGTTTTGATGCTGTGCAGGCCTCTTCGAGGGTGGCTGCCACTGGTTCGGTTCTTCGCAGGCACGCCTGGTTGAGGGATCAGAATTTAGCTGAGCATGTGAAAACAAGGATTTTAGATGCTCCTTTACAATCTGATGTGTTGTTTGGTTCGCCTGTGGAAGCAGTTCTAAAGAAAATGGAAGACAAGGCTAAGTCTATGCAGACTGTTAAAGATTTTTTGCAGGTTCAGCCTCCGAAGTTTAGTAGAAATTGGCCTACCAAGGGGTGGACATATCCTGCTTATGATTCCCAGTCTAGGGGTAGGTCTAGACGTGGTAGAGGCAGAGCTCAAGGTTCTTTTAGGCCTAGAACAGGGAGTTCACCTGCTCAGTCTTCTGGTGAGGGCAGGGGTCAGTCCTTTCGTAAACAGACACAATGACCTGCCTTTTCAGCTGCCAGAATCTTCTCGGCTGGCAGCACCTTTGGGAGGAAGGTTGGCACTTTTCAAAGAAAACTGGAGTTTAATTACCCAAGACAGATGGGTATTGGATATCATTCACCACGGTTACAGGTTTTATTTCCATACCTTGCCTCCTTTCAAAGGCATGCCAGACATTCCTCCTCAACAAAGGAAAGAGGCTCACAAGCAAATTTCTCTGTTGCTCCAAATAGGGGCCATTCAGCCGGTTCCTGTGCCAGAAAGGGGCCTAGGATTTTATTCTCGCCTGTTCCTAGTACCAAAAAAGGGGAACACGTGGAGACCAATTTTGGATCTGTCTATCCTCAACCCTTATCTGGACATTCCCAAGTTCAAAATGTTGACGTTACAACAGCTTTTACCTCTGCTGGGCAAAGATCACTGGATGGTAACTTTGGATCTCAAGGAAGCTTACCTTCATGTTCCTATCAGACTAATTTGCAGGAAGTATCTGCGTTTTCGAGCTGGGAATTCTCATTATCAGTTCTCTGCATTGCCCTTTGGCTTATCTACTGCCCAGAGTATTCACAAAGGTTCTGGCTCCAGTGATAGCTTTCTTCAGGCTAAAAGGAATACAAATCTATCCTTATTTGGACGATTGCCTGATTCTGGCTCAAGGAAGGGACGTTCTTCTTCAGCATTTGGAATATGTGATAGCAGTGCTAAGATGCCTAGGGTATTCTGTGAGCGAAATAAAGTCCAGTCTAGTACCCTCTCAAGACATGTGGTTTCTGGATCTGAGTCTGCCTACAGCATCCCACATGGGCATTTTAACCCCGGACAAACAAAAGAATCTTTCTCTTTACTTCCATCAACTATCTCATCAGTCCGGGCTGACTGCAAGGACAGTCCTTCAAGCCTTAGGGTTCATGGCATCTTGTATTCTGGTACTTCCCAATGCCAAACTGCATATGAGGAAGCTACAATGGTATCTCAAAAATGTATGGACACAGCACTGCCAGGATTTGGACACTGTCATTCAAATAATACCTTGCATTCAAAAGGAATTTTTGTGGTGGGCTCAGGAATGTCACCTAAACAAGGGACTCTCTGTGACCCGGCCAGAGGCGAGTCAGATTCTAACGACAGATGCCTCAGACACAGCTTGGGGAGCTCATCTGAATGGAAAGTGGATACAAGACAAGTGGCCTGCCAGACTGCAGCATCTACATATCAACATGAAGGAGATGTTAGCAGTCCAGTTTGCATTACTGGCTTTCAAGGATTTACTTCTTCCAGGGCAGGTGTTGATTCTAACAGACAACACAACTGTCATGTGGTACATCAACAAACAAGGGGAACACATTCTTATCCTCTATGCAGGCAAGCAATGATTTTGTGGGAGACTGCGTTAAGCTTGCAGCTGAATCTTCAAGCAAGGTTTCTGCCAGGAGCACAGAACTCCTTAGCAGATGTGTTAAGCAGGCAAATCATGGATCCCCACGAGTGGAAACTGGATCTTCATGTATTTCAGACATTGACAGTGTCATGGGAACTCCAGACATAGATCTGTTCGCTTCTCCACTAAACCACCAGCTGCCAAAGTTTTGCACGAAAAGGTTTCATCACACAGCCTGGAAAGTGGATGCTCTTTCTTTCAGTTGGAAAAATCTTCATGTGTATGCCTTTCCACCTCTGCCTCTCCTCCCAAAGGTACTTCTAAAGGTCAGACAAGACAAGCCAAGGATGATTTTAATAGCTCGATTGGCCTCGGCAGCACTGGTACCCATTGCTGAGGAGTCTGGTAAGGAAGCCTCCATGGCCCTTACCTTTGATTCCACACCTATTGTCTCAGAAGGACGGGCATCTGCTCAATGTCAAGCTTCACTCTCTTCATCTAACAGCTTGGCATATTCTGTTTTGAACCATAGCAGGTCTCAGCTTCCTCAACAAGTTTTGAATGTGATTATGGAACCAGAAGACCTAGTACAAGGAAAGTGTACGCAGGAAAATGGAAGAGATTTTTATTTTGGTGTGCAGCAAAGGATTTGGATGTTTCTGAGCCGAATTTGAGTGTGGCTCTTCAATATCTTATTGAGTTATTGGACAAAGGTTTGTCTTTCTCTTCCATTAAGATTCATGCTGCAGCAATTTCAGCTCACTATGATTGTGACCCACCATTGTTTTCTCATCCTTTGTTCTAGCAATTTCTTAGAGGGGCAAAGAATATAAGACCCCCATGAGCTCCTACTCCTGCTTGGGACCTCAATTTTGTGTTGGAGAAACTCACTCTACAACCTTTTGAGCCTGCAGCTACTGCTGAATTGAAATATTTGTCATGGAAGACTGCTTTTTTGTTAGCCATTACATCTGCAAGAAGGGTGTCTGAATTGCAGGCCCTTATGGCGGTTGAGCCTTTCCTGATTTTTCATAAGGATAGGGTATCTTTACGTACTAATCCTTCCTTTATGCCTAAAGTGGTTTCTAGTGTGGCTTTAAACCAAACTATTCATTTGCCTACCTTTTTATGCAGATCCCCAAAATAAGGGGGAAAAGATTTTGCACACTTTAGATGTACACAGGCAGTTGCGTTATTATTTAAGCAGGACTAAGGATTTTAGGCAGTCTCAGCAGTTGTTTGTTTCTTTTGCTTTGAGTTCTCAGGGCAAGCCTGTGTCAAAACAAACTATTTCTAAGTGGATTGGGTTTTGCATTGCATTTTGTTATTCCCATCATGGCAAGGAGATTCCAGCTGGGATTAGGCCTCATTCCACTAGGGCTACTGCCACTTCTACAGCATTTCTAAGGGGGGTGGCAACTAAGGATATTTTGGAGGCAGCTACTTGGAGTTCAGTGCATACTTTCTCTAAGCATTACCACCTTCCTCTCTACTCTAAATCTAGGGCTGGTTTTGCCACGGCTATTTTGCAGGGCATGTTGTCAGCTCCTGCTTCCTTATGATTTGCCAGCCTCCCTTACCTCTGCTTTGGGATTCTACCCAAGTGTTAGGACTGCAGCAATGTGGTATGAAGAACATAGTACAGTTTTGTACCTACCATAAATGTAGATGTTCAAGATCCACATTGCTGCAGTCCAATTTACCCTCCCTCCTTCCCTCTGTGTTTAGGGGTGGTTGTGTGGGTGAGGTTATACTCTTGTAAATTTGTATATATTGTATATATATTTGGTGCAGGAGTGTGTGGTGTTTTTTGGTTTTAGCCTTATCTTTTTAGGGTCTTCTGACATCTGGGGCAAGAAAAGACTGAGGATATGACGTCGGTCATGCGCATTTGTACCCTGACGTCCTGACGTCAGACTAATGCGCCTTGACCGACGTCAGCCATATACTTTGGTATTCGGGCCGACTGGGACAGCGGACTACCCAAGTGTTAGGACTGCAGCAATGTGGATCTTCGAACATCTACATTTATGGTAGGTACAAAACTGTACTTTTTGTGGTAGAAATCTCCGTACGGTCCCCAGAGAGTTATGCAGTCAGCCAAAACGATAAATAGAAGTAAAACACTGCAAAACTCACCACCATGGATTAAAATATCTCTCTTTATTAACGAACAGATGGATAAGCGCTTTCACGTACCTAAGTACGCTTCATCAGATCTACTTGACTGTGCTTATCACTTCACTTTTATACTCAGCTTTAAAAATAATTGATCCAATTACAACAAAAATCATTCAATCAATCATTCAATAAAACTATAAAGTTACTTAAAGAAACAAAAATCATTCAATCAATCATTCAATAAAACTATAAAGTTACTGAAATCATCCTTAAAGGGGGCATGTCAAGATCTATCTATTAGACAATGGTAGCATAGAGAATAATAAACATGGAAACCAAAGGCTATGAAGCCCCATATATATTAAACATCTTTTCGATTTTAAACCTTGAATCTTAATTAAATGTGTTTGTCCTTACTCACAGAAAAATGCATATTATACATGAAGAGATATAGAAATACAGATATAATGAATACCTCAAATATGTACCATGTGTATATAAGGCCTTGAAGAAAATTATGTGCCGTAATTGGAATGTACTTACGATGGATGATACGGTTAAAGCTATAGTGGGGAAAGACCTAGATTTGCCTATAGGAATTCTCTCAATTTAAAACGGACATTGTGTTTCAAAGAGGATAAGCAAACTGTTAAACATTATAAATATACTCCAAGGTTAGGGACTTTCCCATGTGGCAAATGTAATATGTGTCAGTACATAACAACTATACAGGTCTTTGAACATCCCAAGATGAATTTTGTATTCACCCCCAAATGTAATACAACATGTGAGACAAAGAACGTGATATATTTAGCCTCTTGTTTAGAATGTGAGGCATTTTATATAGGCATGACTAAAAGAAAATTCAAACAAAGAATTTATAACCACATCTATGATATCAGGAAACGTAATGAAACCAATGCATTAGCCAGACATATTATTGAATATGAACAACATAAATTTAGTTTCAGGGTCCTACAGGTAGTACATCTTAGCAGAAGAGGAGGTAGTAATATGAATATACTAGTACTAGCTACTACAGAATTAGATTGGATTTTGAGGATGGGGGCACATCTACCCCCTGGCCTCAATCACACTATCTCCGTGAAACCTGTTTTGGATGCTAGGCTATATCAATGAATATGTTTTTATGTCACATACTATATACTTATATGGCACATTATTATACCATATACACATTTTGATGTACATTGATTTTGCAGTTTATTAATTTTATCTATTTGTCTGTTATATAATAATGAATGCTATATATGTCTTATATGACATCAGGTGCAATATTATTGTATTTTATAAGTGTATTTATCTTAAAACAGTTTTTATATGAGAAATTCTCCTATTTGATGAATTGATATTCATATATTTAGGTATATGTGGTAGAATATTATTTTAGTATGCAATTATGTACATATAGATGTAGTAAGCTGAATTGAGGTATACATGCCCTCACTAGTTATATGCCACATGCATATGTTTCCATAAACTTTATTTTCACACATATTTTTATTTTTATTTTTATTCTTCATCAGTATAGGGATTGGTTTTATATATATATATATATATATATATGTATATATACATGCATTTTTAATATAATATAGGCATACCTTTTCTATATATTTATTTAAATATTTGATATTTTAATATATACACATGGTACATATTTGAGGTATTCATTATATCTGTATTTATATATCTCTTCATGTATAATATGCATTTTTCTGTGAGTAAGGACAAACACATTTAATTAAGATTCAAGGTTTAAGATCGAAAAGATGTTTAATATATATGTGGCTTCATAGCCTTTGGTTTCCATGTTTATTATTCTCTATGCTACCATTGTCTAATAGATAGATCTTGACATGCCCCTTTAAGGATGATTTCAGTAACTTTATAGTTTTATTGAATGATTGATTGAATGATTTTTGTTGTAATTGGATCAATTATTTTTAAAGTTGAGTATAAAAGTGAAGTGATAAGCACAGTCAAGTAGATCTGATGAAGCGTACTTAGGTACGTGAAAGCGCTTATCCATCTGTTTGTTAATAAAGAGAGATATTTTACTCCATGGTGGTGAGTTTTGCAGTGTTTTACTTCTAGTTACCTGAAGTTCTGAGACAAAGTAAATTTAAACAGAAGAAAAATCTTTTAAACTAAATGAGTAACCCAGTGTTTTGTGTTATGTGCTCAATTCAAATAACTTTCTCATATTTAAGATGCTTAATTACAGCAGTACCACCATAAATTAAGTACTGTTTCTGTAATTAAGGTGTTCTGTACCTATAGTGTTATGTGCAAATGTTTCCAAAATTGAGTTGTTTTGAGTCTGTTCATTTTTGCAGAATGACTAGATTGCTACTTGTTGTTTTTCTCCCCCTCCAATGGCTCTGATTTCATTAGATACGTCAATTTCTTTCTTTATAATACATTTATTAAGTGCCTTAGAAATGATAAAGCTCTGTATGTGCCTAGATTGTAATTTGTGTGTGTTTTTGTATTTGATAAGGCATCTTTCAGCTGTCTTGGGAAATAAGTTTGACCATGGAGCAGAATCCATTGTCCCTACTCTCTTTAACTTGGTTCCAAATACTGCCAAAGTCATGGCAACATCAGGAGTTTCTGCAATCCGTGTTATAATTCGTGTAAGTACCCATTTTTTTTTGGGGGGGGGGTGTTAGTATGCTGCTGTTTCTTCATAACATGTTTGTTCATTGTTGTTCTGAGTTTTGAATTAAGTATGTTTTAGTCTGGATAATTTTTGTTCCTGTATTTCTACTTTATTCTCAAAGATATTTGTGTGCCTGCTGCCTAAAGCTAAATTTATGTCCTGTGAAGATGCATGGAATGAATTTGACACTTGATAATAGAAATGTTAGAACCACCATCACTCAACTTCATCATAGTTTGCTCTAGGTTTTTCAGCTTTTAATAAAACATGTATGAGATGGCTTGCTATGGTTGAGGGATTGTAGCAGTCCAACTCTGACTTATCTAACTGAAGATGTAGTGCTGCACAACTTTGGTGTTAAAACACAAATACCTGACTTCTGAAGCCTTCGCTAGTAGGTGACATTTGGGATTTTTAGGTTCATAGCTACTTACTAGGTTGTTGATCCGTGAAGGTCTTCAGAAGCTTAGCTCTGTTTTCCCAAGAGATTTATTGGCCCTTCTGTTACAAGTACAGTTAACCCAGAGCCCTTTGTATGTATAGCACATATAACCAGGATCTGGCACACATTTGTTACACCTATCCATATGGGACAGTGGTGCTACTCCAGGGGTGAGCTTGTGGTTTCCCATCCATTTGTCCTGGTTACAATTGAAGTAAGAGGCATACTTTGCTTTCTGTGGACAGGATGACATGCAGATGCAGAGTAGTATTTCTTTGTGAAACATATATATATATATATATATATATATATATATATATATATATATATATAAAATCCATCCAGCTTGTTTTGTTTAAATTGCAGAAGAGGTTAAGATCTCATGAGCAGGTGTATCTGCCAGTATTGAACTTGTAGGTGTGCAGTAGGTCTGACAGTGTGGGAACAGTGGAGTCTCTGTAAATGATACAGAGATCTTCCATTAGTCTGTACAATACTGAGAAGCGGGACAAAGGGTTGAAATGGTCATTGTAGTTTTTGTGATTTTGTCCCTTTATTTTCTTGATGAGAAAGACTTTTGGTTGTTTAGGTTGTGCCAGGTGTTTGGACAGATACATTACCCTAATAAATGCAGAATACACTGGAGTAATAACCTCCCTGGACAATTAAGCCATGTCCTTACTAATAAGCTGCACAGTGAAAAAGGACTTTGTTATAGTAGTGGGTACTTGATGATTCATGGTCAACTCTTTGTCATCATGGCTTCCCGATCCTGTTATTAGTGGATCTGTTTTCAGAGGTATATTGTTGAAATGATAGATGCAGGGGACATCATGCTTACCAAAGGATACTGTTATTTTTTAATGGTTAGTTTTAAGCCATGGTTTTGGCACCAGCTGATTGACTGCTAAAGACCCTCCTGAAGGATTTTGGCATCTGCTGGTGATTTATGTTGGCACAAAGTGTGCAGTCATCTGCAAACTTGATCAGACCTAAGTCCTTAACATTAGCTTTGACCACTGAAAAGTTAATTACAAAGAGGAGTGGCTGGAGAACTGAGCCATTAGGTACACCGCTGGTGGCAGGTATTTTTGTGGAAATAGAGCCCCCCACCTTACTTTCCTTGGTTCTAATTGTGAACCAGTTTGTTATCCATTGAGCTACATTGGGATTGAGATGTCCTATTTCATGCTGATCAGTAGGCAGCATGATTTGTTTTCTGTCCCATTAAAAGCAATGCTCTTTGCTTTGTGTAGTGCTTTGATAAATTGTTTATGTGAGATGTGGGTGCGGGGCTTGACATTTTAATTGTTTTTTTAGAAGACGTTTCCATTTTGGTCTGCTTTTAGTACTAGAGAGATGGAGTTCCACAATGTTGAAAGTTTAAGTATATGGAGTCCCCTGGAGAATTGTAAGATTTCATTATGGTGAGTGGAGATTTGTCTTTTTGTCTACTTGTCTTTCAGGGGAGAAGAGTGTAATGATTATTTTGTATGGTTGGACAGGTTCTCTGGCTTATGCAAGATTTTTGTGTTCAGTAGCAAGTTGTGATAAAGACAGTAGTTGGGCAGTTCTTAGGTTCCCTGTGTGTACTAGACAGTGGTATGACCAGTGGGTACAGTCTGCGACAGATCTGGCAGTTTTTTGTATAACATTGTTCTAGATTTGTCAGTAAAGTTCTTGGAGGTTACTGAAAATGAGGGAAGCCTGCCATAGAGAAAGCAGTAAGTAAGCAGATGTTACACATTTTCTGACTTCATCAGTGAGGAATGTTTTTACTCTGTATAAAGAGCATAGTTTCTGAATTTTTTCCTTTATGGCTTGGTTAATGTCTTTTTAGCATCTTTATTGAATTATCACTTAAGACGTTGCCAAACATACATTTATATAAAATAAAACAAGCCATGTTAACATGTTTCCAGTTACAGACAATATACATCGCATATATTCTTTTGTATAACTACCATCAGTCTAACAATACGTAAATTGTTCACTTTCTGCCTTCACATAAACCTCTCTTCCATATCATAATTCTGCAGGTATTCCCACAATTTCTATTCTTTTGTTTGTAACTATTGCCTAATCTTTTCTAGATTCCACTTTCCACTTATTTTATCACTGTTACAGTATTCCGTACTTCAAATACAGTTGGCTTAGACTTAGATTTCCATTTTCTAGTAATTGTGTTTTTTTGGCAGCTACCAGAATTAAGATTAACAAGGCCTTACTATATCTCTAGGCAGTTGAAATCCTGTATCCCGACTGACATGAATAATTTTCTTAATTATGCCCATTTCCTCACCCAATATTTCTGACAAGAGTACTGCCAACTCATTACACTCTCAAAAACATGTTTTTTTTTTTTTATTTATTGTTATTTGATTACCAGGAAAGTCTGATTGGGTAGGAGCCCATTTTCAGGGGAGGCCTGGGGAGAAAAGCTCCTAAGTATTCTACAACATTGTATAAACAATAATTATACAGTCTTCTTTAAAAAAAAAAAAATTGTAGTTTAATTAATTATGCCAAATTAGACATAATATGAAAACATTAGTTACAAATAGATAAAAGTTATATGATGATTTAATAGAGAATTAGCCAGTTTATAGAGAATTCTAAGTTAAGTTTGTATAAAACAAACAGGGATTGCAATATGAAGTGAGAGAAATGGGGGCTTATGGTATATTTATAGAGAAAGCCAGGGGAAAGAAATTGATAGAGGTAAGGAAGTGAGTAAAGGAGAGAGAGTAAGGAGATGTAAGGTATGAATAGGTATTTGCTGACATATAGGGATATAGTTTATCCTGGTGTTGAACAAAAATGGAGACAGCTTTTGGCTAGGAAGTCTTTCAGAATGTTTATTAAGGACAGGAAGGAGGATGTTCCCAGTTACCTGTTTTTTCCCCATCGTACCACTAACATTTGCCATCTGCCTGAGGAAGAATTCTTTGGACTCTGCTTGGGGTGCAAAATACCTATGCAAACACTTCCAAGCTAAAATCCTAAATGTTTTAGACTTGTTTTGCTTTCGTGGGAGCTATACAAATGTCCTCCGATTGTTGCTTTGTGGGTTGTTTATCCAGTCTGTCTTCCCAGTCTTTTCTAACATCCTCTGATTCCCTTACTTATTGTGCAGTGTTTTATATGCCTTACTAATGATCCCTTTTTAACAGCAACTTCTGTTCTACATTCAGCTAAAAGCTTTACCAGAACAAGTCACTGGACTCCCCTATCTTTTTCTCTTTGCTTATAGTCTGATTTCAGTTCCTGATAGGGAAGGCAGTCTCTAGCTTACAAGTCCAAATGTCATCTTGGCCTTTTCCCTCTCTAGTTATTTGCTTCCAATACCTTGGTTCCCTTGCCAGCTTTTCAACTAAATTCCAGCTCCCTTTTACTTATTTTCTGTACCCCTAAATGCAGTCATCCATATAGGCAAAATCTCCTTTCTCCATTCTTGTGTTGGTGCTGTTCTTAAGAATACTTTCTGCTACTCTATGAATATAATATTACCCCCCCCCCTTTTTTTTTATTTCTCCAGATCTTTTGGGTTTCTAATACTATGACTGGAGTGGACCCCATTCCTAAGTCAAAGCACAATTAAAGTTCATGAAATTAGTATCGCTTCAATTTTTAATGTCAGCAGCTGCAGTGTGCCCATTTATGACGACATCTGCAATTTGTATGGGGTTACATGTATTGGTAACCTATTTAAATACATTTGTAGATTATTTTTTATAAGACCCATTGCTCCTACTACTGTTGGAACCGTCTGGGTATCTTTCTTCCACATTACTCTCGTTTCTGCCTGCAGATCGTGATATTTTATGACTTTGTGTCTCTCTGTACGCAAGGCAAGGCAGTCACTGGGTGTATTGATTTCAATTATCAATGCTACTTTTGTCTTCTTTTTTTAGACCACTATGTCTGGTTTTCTAGCATCTATCGTTTGAACTGTTGGTAATGGGTGATCCCTTAAGAAGTTAACTTCATCATTTTCTGTGATGCTTTGTGGTTCATGTTTGCAGTGTTGTTCAGGCACTTCAGTACCATAATATTTGCACAATCCTCTGCAGCAGTCTTGCCACATTATTATGCCTTTCAGTATACAGTCCTTCTACCATTGGTGTGTCACAGCCAGCAACAAGATGTGCGACCCTTTCCAGTTCAGTTTTACAAAACTTACATTTGTCTATTTCTTCCACATGTTCGATGGACTTTGTAAATCAGCGTTTACGTAGCCCATTGTCTTGGGCTACCAGTATTAACCTTTCATCTCTTCGTTTAAATTCACCTCTTCTTAACCATTCCTGCATTTGTTCCTGATCAGTATGAGGTTCTCCCAGAAGTAATATTCTTAATGGCCGTTTTTCTTGTTAAGGGTCTGCATCCAGAATCCCACTATACTTATTTGTTTAATTTAATTTTGTCTTCATCCCCTTGTAACACCAGTAGAAAGTTATAATTAATTTATGCGCCTTAACTGTGGAGCTCTAAAATATCCCTTTAAATCAATTAATTGTAAACCACTTTGTTCTGTTTGAAGGAGCAACTTGTCCCACTTGACCCATGCCTTCTTCGCCTCACAGATGAATTCCTTCAGATCTTTATTCATTACTGTCCTCAGCTTCTCGTCTGTTTAATAAAACTGTGCCTGACCTGTAGATAGCTTGGTTAATGTGTTGATATTTCAGCTGCAAATGTCAATGACACTTAGGAGTTTAGCCTAGTGGACCTGTTTGAGCTTAGTGTTAGCAGAGATGATGGTAAAATATGTGCTTTGGTTTGAGAGGGGGTTTGGAAGTAAATAATAACTTTGTTTTATCGGGAGTTAGTGGGAGTTGAGATTTGTTTAGCTAAGATTCAGTAGAGGAGAATGCGTAATGGGCTTTGTGTTGAAAGTTTTGTTATCATTTTTGCTAAGCAGATCAGAGTAGAGTTGTCAGTCTGTTGCACCATAGTGGTATAGTGATTGCTAGCAGTAGAGAGATCATCAATAAAGTGGTTTAAGTGCAGACAACCTAATATAGAACTTTGTGGGTCTCCTATTTGTACTGAAAGAAAAGCGGAGGTATCATGCTTCTATTTGACTGCCTGTGCCCTGTTCGATAGGTAGCTGTGGAACCAATGTGGAGAGATATTGTCTAGTCCTATATTAAAGAGTTGAGTGTGAGCTTTTCATGGGACATGGTATCAAGGCTTATAGATAAGTCTAAGAAAAGTGTAGAGATTATAGTACCTTCATTTCTTTCTTTCTTTTAGTAGAATTGCAATGAAGCAGAGCCGTAGTAGTGCTGTGTTGAAGCTTAAAGCCATGCTGGGTAGGAGAGAGTTGTTGATTTTCATCTAAGTAGTTGAGAAGTTGCGTATGTGTGTACTTTTCTAGTGGTTCTTGTGATGAATGTGGTTCTGTTTGACTAGGGAAGAGGTTATAAATGGTATGGAACATAACTGTCCCGTTTTGTTGAGAGCTAAGATAAGTATTTTGTCTCCCCTAGTTGGAGTGTAGACTAAATGGTCCAGCAGCTTTGAATTTGTGAAGTCCAGAAACCATTGGGCATAAATGTTGGGGGATGTACAAGTCTACCAGTTGATGTCTGCAGTGCAGAATAGTTTTACTGTCTAATCCCCACACACAAGGCATGTACCATCTACTGTAGCATGTCGTAACCTGTGTTTGACCTGTGGTACAAGATGGTATGTGAAAAAATTTAGTTTGGGGGGGCAGAAGCTATTCACTCTAGTGCGCGATGCATGTTTAAAACTTCTGCTTATTTTGCCCACTGTACAGAATATTACTCCGTGCTTTCTTGCATTAGTTTTTAATACCAATGCACAGAGTTAAGGTCTAAAATTTAAGTATAATACTGAACTCTGTTAAACACTGTGCCACTGTTTTGTTTCTCTTGAAAATGTTTTGAAATTCATAGACTTCACTAGTGACCTAGGAATGAAAGCATTGACTACTGCCCAGGCAACCTGATTTCAATTCGAACCTCAGCCACTAGACAAAGCAGGTAGAGAATATGAGCTTGCCCCTACCCAGTATGGATTTAGGCCTCACCCTATCACTGTTAATGCTGTGAAGCACCTGGCAGAAGCTAGGGACTTGTCTGAGAGTAATTTATACAGAAGGGTGCATAAGTTGGGCTGAAGCACATATTGAGGTATGGCCAAGTTTCAGCTGAGTGCTTTGCCCATCAAGCCTGGTGGTAAGATAAGAGTGAGCAAGAGGTGGAGAACTAGATTAAATACTCCCCAGCAGCAGTGTTATGCTGGCGCATGTTACACAGTCTTCTCACCAACCCTGGACATGGGTCATTTAGATGGGTCTAGTAGATCTGGTAGGTGAGGAGAGGTCCGTCCTGGGAGTAGCTGATTGTTCAACTCTGAGGAGATAAAAAAAAAAAAAAAAAAAGAGTGCAGTTGTCTTGAAAATTCTGCATGAGGCAGGGATTATTTGATTTATGGCCCTATTGATAACTCACTGCTATTTAGTTGTCAGCTGTGCTACATAGGTTCATAGGTTGGTACTAGGCTATCAGCCCTAGGGCCTATACAAGCCTAGCCATAACAATTCCCTGGCTATTTCTTCCCACATTATTTACTTTCCTGGACCCCTGTCTAGCAGGGCGACTGACGTGATCCCTGGGGTGAATTTCCTTTCTCCCATCCAATCGTCAAGGTTCCTCTTGAAGAGGTCCAAAGAGGCACTCCGCTTGACATGTATGGGCAATCTATTCCAGAGTCTGGGGAGTCTCTGGGTCAGGAACGTATCCCTCCAGCATGTTTTGTTTATTGTGATGACAAGGTTTAGATCCCTAGAGCGTGTAGCTCTGAGGGATTGGGATTTCTTTAAGTGTAGCATGTCCAACAGCTCTGGGTTTGACATGGCCTTGTATGTTAAGCAGAGATCGCCTCTGAGTAGACGATATGCGACAGAGTATAGCTGGAGTTTTTTAAGGCGGTCAGCGTAGGGCATCTGCTTTAGGCCTGTGATTCTTTTAGTGAGGTATTTCTGAGGCCTTTCCAGTTGTTGCAGATGTCTTGAGAGGTACATACCAAATGGGGCGTTGTATTCTATAGTGGGTCTAATGAGAGATGAGTACAGTGGGACAATGACCTCCTTTTTTCTGGATGAAAAGCCCTTCGTGATGAGGTGTGCCACATAGAAGGATTGCCTGACTGTTGTGGCGATGTGGTTATCGAAGGTGAGACCACTGTCCACCTGTGTCCCTAAGTCTCTTATCACACTTTCTGTGTTTAGTGTACTGCCACCTATATGGTAATTCATGGATACATGTTTTTTCCCAAAGGGGATAACAATACATTTCTTGGCATTGAGCTTGAGCCCATGGCCCTGGCACCAAGCATCTGTTTCTGTAAGGCTCTTTTGTAGAGTATCCACATCATTTGGGGATTCAATAATGGCTCCCAGTTTGCAGTCATCTGCAAACTTTGTTAGCCAGAGTCCCTTAGTGTTGACCTGTACTTCAGAGAAGTAGATGCCAAACAAGAGCGGCCCCAGGACTGAACCCTGAGGTACTCCACTTGTCACTTGTCTGGAGCTGGATTTGGAGTCGGCTACTTTTACAGTGTGGGTTCTATCAGTAAGCCATTTAGCAACCCATTTGGTGACATAGGGATTAATGCCCAACTTAGTAAGTTTATCTATGATTCCAGAGTGGGGGATGGTATCAAAGGCCTTGGCAAGGTCTAGATAGGCTGTGTGGACCACCTTACCCTTGTCCATGGCTCTGGAGACTGATTCAAAGAAGTCAGTCAGGTTCAGGAGACGAGATCGGCCCTTCACAAATCCAAACTGGGTGGGGTCCAGTGTTTGAAGGTTGCCAATGTCTTTGTTTATAAGTTCCATGATAATACGCTCCATGGCCTTGCAGATAAGGCTTGTCAGACTGATGGGACGGTAGTTTCCGGGATCCAAGGTGGATCCCCCCTTGTGGATTGGGATAACTGTAGCTCTGCGCCACTCAGTGGGCACGAAACCTGAGGTGAGGCTATGATTAAACATGACACTTAGGTGAGGTGCCAGTTCATATTGTAGTTCATGTAGTACACAGCCCGGGATGTCATCTGGTCCCATGGATGCTGTATTCTTGGCTTTAGAGAGGGCATTTTGTACCTGTGTGGCCGTTATTACTGGAATTTGGCAATCTTCCGGTATTGAGATGGGCCATTTAGGGGGTGAGAGGGGGTGAAGTTGGCACTGAATCGATCTGCCAGGATATTGGCAATATCCTTTGGATCAGTATATTTAATGCCATTCTGTTTTAGCTCAGAGCAGATCTGAGCATTGCCATTTAGATTCTTGATATAGTTATAGAATGCTTTGTGGTTGTCTTTGGAATCTTTGGCAATTTTATTTTTGTAACTAGCTTTGGAGGATTTTATGAGGCATCTCAGTTTCTTACTGAGGCTAGTAAGGGAGTTTTTTGCATCCTGGGATTTTCCTCTTTTCTGCAAAAGTTTCTTCCTTTTGTTGTAAAGTTTGTTTATGAGTGGATGTGCTCGTACAGTGCCTTAGTGTAGGATTCAGCAGTTGAACTTTCAGTTCCCGTCTGCATGGGTGTTATGAAGTTTGTCACTTCTGACTTGAGTAGCATGAAGTTGGCTTTGGAGAAGTTTTTTATGGTGGTTTCCTTACTGGGGGTGGGGGTGGGATGTGGATGTTAAGGGTGATTAGCTTATGGTCAGACCTGACTAACGAGGGGGTGACCATAGGTATGGAGCATTGATTTCCCATGTTGGTAATGACCAGGTCTAGGATATTGGAGCCCCTGGTGGGACTATGGATTAGTTGATCCAGGGCATTGGAATTTATGAATTCCAAGAACCGCTATGCAAAGGTGTTGGGACATGAGTAGTTTTCCCAGTTAATGGCAGGGTAGTTAAAATCACCCAGTATTAGGGTGTTTGGTTCTATCTTAATATTTTCCAGTATGTTTAGAAAGATGTAGTGAGAATCTTGGGGTATGGTGGGGGATCTGTAGCAAGCTACAATTTGGATTGCAGTCTTACCTAGTGTTAGTTGCACTTGGAGAATTTCAGACACATTGTGTTAGCCAACTAGCCTGGTGGTGTGAATATCCTTGGTGAATATTGACACTCCTCCACCTTTAGTGTTTCGGTCCTGGTTTGGTGGCCGAAAAGTGTGGTAAGAGTTGTAGCCTGGTATTGCAGGGGTGCTCTCTGGAGCCTTGAACCAGGTCTCAGTTACTGCACAGATATCGATGTTCTCCATTTTTAGGAGTGCCTCGAGAGAGTGCATTTTGAGGTTTAGACTTCTACTTCTACATTTTATGCATTTCCAGATGTTCATCATATTGATCATTGCTGCAGTAGCCTTAGCTGTATGGGTTATATCCTGCCAAGGAAATGAACAGCCAGGCAGCTTCCAAATCTGTCAAGCAGCTCAAGCTGAGCTGACTAAAAGACAAGTTGGGACGTGAAGCTCTTCAGAGCCTTACTGTCTCTGAAGAGTATTATGCTTCTGTGAGGCTTTCAATAATCGATGGGTAGCTTGTACTTGCCTTTGCTGGGCAGATAAGTTCCCTTTAGGGGGAAACTTTCATTTTCTTAATTTTGTTGATGTTTTATTACTTTCCTCTTCAGGAAAGTTATTTTAAACTAGGAGTGTTTTGTTTGAATTGAATATTTTGAAACTGTAACATACTAAGGAACATTTTTTTTTTTTCTGTCAGTTTAAAAGTATTGTAAAGTAACTAAAAACATTTTTTTCTGTGGAGAAATTGTGTTTAAAACACTATGTCAGGTGCACAAAAGAAAATAAAGTGCTTATTACTGTTTTTTTTTCTCTCAAAAATCTAAATTTTGTGGATTAGTAGTGTTTACCAGCAGTTGTTACTTGTCATTACCAGAAAAGAGAGACCATTTTTAACTTGACCATGGAGCACACTGCTTGTCCTATTGGTGGTTCTTTTTCCAGCCACATAAAGAAAAAAATTGACACCCTTTGCCACCACAGCAGGCTAGCAGTTTGCCTCAGTCACAGATGAGTAACACTGATGTGGACATTTGTTGTGTCTCAGACCCCTCACCTTTTATCCCGGATTCCTCTGATGTAGCAGCTACAACCGCTAAAGACTAGGGAATTAGCCACATCCTCTGAAACTGTTGGAGTTTTCTCAGTTGGCAGAGGAGAGACACTTTTGTCAGTCTTGGAAAAGGGAACAGGGAAGGCTTCCTGTTGTGTCAGAATGTTTTGCCTATACCTGGGGAAGTGGTTGCTACAATTAGTAACACGGTTGACTGCTAAAAGAAACAGAAAACCGAGCATGTATCTACTGCTCCTGAAATTGCTTTGAGTAGGAGTATTTGATTGGGTTCTGGCTGGTGGTTTAATTCAGGCTGTTGATTTATCTTTTAAAGTAGTTTCTGGTAAAAGAAAAAGGGATTCCTCTTTTCATAAAGAGATTCAGGATTTTAAATTTGAACAGGAAGATGCAGGGCTGGATACAGGGTTTTTTCTGATTTCTGATACAGACTCGGAAGAGACCTCCGTTTCTGATTCTATCTCTGGGGATTCTTTTTCTGTGAGACTTTTGCTAGAATGTGCCAGTGTTTTCAGTGTGAGAACTCTAAGGTTTCTCAGTTCCTTAGAAAATAGTATGAGTTTAATTGAAGGATTTTCCAGAACCTACACCCATTCGTCCTGTTCTGTCTGCTTTAGAGGATGTGTGTTACTGCTTACAATTTTTCTTATAGCCAGCTACCCATAAAAAGGCAGATAGGGATGTATGAAGTTCCTTAGTATTTTGCAATGTTATGTAGTCCTATCTCGCCTCCATTATTACATGTGGGTTCGGAGCCGATCCTCTGCTCCGACTCGGCCGCTTAGAAAGCCTGAAAACTTCTGATTGGCTCATGGCTAATAGGTATCGCATGATGCATGCACACATTCCCCAGATCTTGTTTGCCGCATCTTCATTCGGAAGCTTTTTTTGGTTGGCCGTGGCTAAGTGATTTAGTTCTTTATTATTCTGCTTGTTAGAAGTTTTTAACTTCGTGTTAAGTGCTTTCTTATTGCTGTTAGCCTTATTGTGATAACCGATTGTGTCAATTTAACCGGACTTGACTTTTTCTGCTATAAAATTTTGGGCCTGTTGGCCTTTTTTGTGTGTGTTCCCGTGAGTGTGTGCATTTGACTAAACCGTTTTACTTAGAGGTATTTGTCTGTTCCCTTTCCTTTACACTAGGTTCGTTTAAGTTATAAAACTTCCCTTGGTTGGTTGTTGTGAGAAATGGAGCTAGATCTGTTTAAGTTAGAGGATCTAGTTCCTCTTTTGTTGAGTGAGCGTGTTGTTTTTCCTCTTCAATCGCCTATTGAGACTGCCATTATGTCAAAAGAACATAAAGAGCATAAACAGGATTTAAAAAGTGTACTAAATGCTCGCAAAAAATGTCCATCACTGATGGACATAGCATCTGTGTGTACTGTTTAGGGGGTATACATCTTCAAGAGGCTTGTCTCTCTTGCCAATCCTTTAGTCCTAGAGTGCTCCAGGAACGGAAGAATAAGTTGATTCTAAAAGGATTGTTAAAACCTTCTTTCGAGGCAGACCTGGCCAGTTCGTCCTCCTCTGCTAGGTTGCATTCTTTCAGTCAAGATAAGGGCAAGACCTCCAAAAGGCCTTCTCCAGCATCAACTTCTGTCTCTGAACCCCACAGAAGTTACCCAAATTGGGGATGGCCTCTCTCTCTTCGGCTCCACTGTCCTCAGAGCCGATTGAGATTCTGGACACGGACATTGAAGTGTCGACACCCAGTGCTTCGGTGCCAATCACTAGCAGTCATCTTCGGAGCCTGTCTACAGACATTCCACCGGTCTCCCCTACTTTAAAATCACCTAAATTACAGAGAGTTAGGTCTCCAACACTGTCCTTCAGATCCTCCAGGAGCTTTTCTGAAGAAGACATCGAGAGAGTGGTGCTCAGACTCCTTAAGTCGTCGGGCTTGCTAAACTTTTTATCGGCTCCAACCACTTCTGTCTCGGAGCCGACTCCTGTTACCGACCCTGCTCTTTTTCCTCCTCCAACCCAGATTGGGCCTTTGGAGCTGTTGCTGTCGGTACTGACTACAGTGGTGTTCTCGGCTCCAGCACCCCGGGTGGTTGTCTTGGAGACGAGCCCTACTCCGACACTGTCGGCGCTGTCCGAAGTGTCTAGGGTCTGAAGCTCTTCAGTCGGGCCCGAGGGGGGACACTTGGAACCGAACTTTTTCGGTGCCGAGTCTTCCTCTTGGTGCGCTGGCCCGAGTGAGCTCGGACCCTACATCATTCTCTGAGCCGATTCCTTTGGAAACATCGGTGCCTATGCTCTCCTTGAAGCCAGGGCGTCATTCGGAGCCGGAGGAATCGGTTTTCGTGAAGATGAGGTGCATGTTGGATAGTTCGTCCATACCACGTAGGAGTACCGATGCTATACTCCCTCAAGCGCCAACTATGGTCTCAGCACCCTCTCTCCCTGGGATGGTAGAGACTCACAGCCTCAGGACCCCTGTTTGGATGGTCCCCGATCTTCCGAGACCTCCCCAGAAGACCCCACTGAGGAGTCCCTTCAGAAGAGATCATGTAAGCGGAAACATGTAGACTCCCCTCATGAGTCTGTCTCATCTGACACTGACCTCGATGAGTCAGCGGGCTCCCATAAGTCGTCCTCTGAAGATGTGTCCTTTGCAGACATTTTGGAGATCCTTAGGCAGAGGCGCGGCTGGCCCACCGTTACCCCTTCTGATGAGGAGTCAGTGTACCTGAAGGCTTTTGGGTCTCAACCCTCAGCTTAATGGGTGTCTCCTCCATTTGATGAATTGCTAGATTTCGTGAGTCAGAAAGCATGGCAGACTCCCGATGCCATGGAACCGGTCCCCAGGAGGCCGAATAAATTTCTCTCCACCCCTAAGGACAAAGAGTTTTTATCTAAGGTTTACCTGTTGCCATGGTGGTGGCGGTGGCCACTAAGAAGGAGCTAGCAGAGACGACTTCTACCCATCCACCTAATAAGGAATCCTGAACGATGGATAGGTACGAGAAGTGTATCTTCTCTTCGCGGCTTTTACACTCCGCTGAACTATCTATCACATTTTATGAGACTTCAGAGAGATCTCCTAAAGGAGTTAGGAGATGCCCTTCAGGGTACCTCGACTGAAGCAGTCCCATCTACAGTGTCGGCTCAGTTGGCTACCCTCACATCTATTGTTAACTTCTCCATGCGGCTGATCTCATATGCAGCTGGTGGTGCGAGTAAGGTGGCGGGTTCAGGAGTCTCATTAAGGAAACATTCCTGGATGCATCTGTGCAACTTTGCTGAGCCTTTCAAGTCTACATTCACCAATGCTCCCGTGGACGGATCCTCTCTTTTCGTACCCAAGGTGAAAGATGCCCTCACCAGGTGAAAGGCTCTCTGTGCCATGGGAGTCCGTTTTACCGTTCCTTCTAGACCTTACCCTAAAGGTCAGAAGAGCGGCAAAATGTGGTTCAAGAAATCAGAGACCTTTCCAGGACACACAAGGCGATTCCTCCTTCAGAGGCAGGGGAGGAGGAAATAATGGTAGATGTTGCCCTAGAGGCAGAGGAGGCCCACAAAATCAGGGAGGTCGCGATTCCTTTCGTGACTGTCCCTATCAGCGTTCCTGATGTGGAACCCGACTATGCGTCTCTGGAGCCGGTCGGGGGTCGCCTGTCCTTGTACCCAGAAGGCTGGCTAAATCTCACTCGAGGCAAGTGGGTACAAGACACTATTACCAGAGGTTACTCTATACACTTTTCCTATCCACCATGCCCTCCCAAAAGGATCCCAGATGTACCACCCAATCACAGGGATCAAGCGGCTATAGAGATAGAAAATTGCTATTAAAAAGAGCCATCGAAAAGGTACCAACAGACTAGACAGGATTCGGAACATACTCCAGGTTCTTTTTAGTTCCAAAAAGAACAGGGGACTGGAGACCCATCCTAGACCTCAGCAGGTTAAACGAGCATGTAAAGAGGTCCAAGTTCCGATTGGTCACTCTACAATCCATACTCCCTTTGTTGGGGAGAAACGGCTGGATGTGCTCAATAGATCTCCAGGATGCCTACTACCACATACTGATGGACAAAGCAGCAAGGAGCTACCTACGCTTCCGGCTGGGAGCCAATCATTACCAGGTTTGGGTGCTGCCCTTTGGTCTCACCACAGACCCCTAGGTGTTCACCAAGTGCATGGCAGTAGTCACAGCTCATTTGTGGCATCAGAGAATTGAAGTCTTTCCATACCTGGATGATTGGCTCCTGACCGCCACCACCAGGCATTAACTAATTCAGTTGAGAGATTCTGCAATCAAGCTTTATTCACAGTTGGGAATCTCGATAAACTGGGAAAAATCCTGTATTTTGCCCACTCAGTCTATAACTTTTATAGGAGCAAACATAGACATGGTCGAGATGACAGCCAGACTACCTACAGACAGAATACAGAATCTTGTGCAACAAGTTTGCACGATACTTCCCCTTCAAAGAGTCAAAGCGAAGGTGGTGTTGCAGCTTCTCGGAACTATGGCGTCAACCATAACCTTGGTACCTTTAGCAAGACTACATATGAGAATACTCCATTGGCTCCTGTCATCCCAGTGGTCATTTCAACAGTTGCCTCTACATCATCAGATCCTGATTACAGATTCTTGTAAAAAGGACCTACGCTGGTGGATTCAACCAGGTCATCTTACCACAGGCACTCCCTTTGTACCACACCAACCCGTTGCCACTGTGACCACGGATGTCTCTCAAATAGGGTGGGGGGACATTATCTTGGCAGGACTGTCCAAGGCACATGGCAAGAGCAGGAGGCCCATCTGCATATCCGTGTCCTATAGATGAGGGCGGTGCTTCTAGCGTTGCAAGCTCTTCACGACTTTCTCCCTCTAGGGACGATATCTATCTAGACCGACAACATGTCTGTTGTCTGGTATCTAAACAAACAAGGGGGGACCAGATCATACCCCTTATGTCGAGAGGCCATGCGAGTTTGGGATTGAGTGATTTCTTCCCAATGCTTTCTCATTGCAACGCACATCCCGGGGACTTCCAACATAATAGCGGACAAGCTAATCAGGGCAATATTGTTACCTCACAAATGGTCCTTGTACCAGAAAATAGCCAGTATGCTCTTTCACAAGTGGGGACAACCCTGCTGCAACCTCTTTGCCAGTCCAATCAACACCAAATGCAGCACCTTTTTCTCTCTCATCCCCCCTCCGAGGGAGTCTCCAAGAGATGCACTAGTCCACGATTGGCCCCCGGGACTCCTTTATGCTTTTCCTCCTTTTCCACTCATCCCCAAGGTCATACAGAAAGCAATGCTGTTGGGAAGCAAAATGATCCTCATCACCCTTTACTGGCCTCATCAAATTTGGTTCCCTTTTCCCGGGCCTCACCTGTTGGACTGCCCATGGACTCTGGACCCAGTGCCAGACCTCCTGACACACATGCCAGGTTCTCTTCACCCCCAGTCTCCACACTCTCAAACTGACAGCATGGCTGCTCCAGTTCCATCACTAGTCAGGCTTCATGATTTGTCTCCAGCTGTAACTCATATTATTACCTCTTCTCTCAAGCCTTCGACTAGAACATTGCATCATAGTAAATGGAAGAGATTTTCCATATGGGCACACAATAGAGAAGTTGATCCATTTACAGCTCTCATTACTATTGTTCTAGAGTTCCTTTCTGAACTGTTTCACCAAGGTGCAGCTGCTGCTACACTCCGAGTTCAACTAGCAGCAATATCTAATTTTCATGTGGGGATTAATGATTCCAGTCTTATGTCTCACAAACTGTACAAATCCTTTCTTAAGGGTTCCATGATGTTAAGACCCCGATGTACATCGTGTTACACTGCTGCAGTCATTACACTTGGGTTATCCTGCCGTCAGGCGGTCCCGCAGTCGGCCAGAGTTCCAAAGTCTTGGTCTGGCATCAGTTGCTGTCGCTTCTTCCCTGACGTCAGTGCACCAGGGGTATATAAGATGCAGCCGACGCCATTTTCTTCAGTATTTTTTGCCGCGCAATGCCCGAAGCAAAAGCAGTTTGTAAGTGCCGGTCAGCCGACTCCTGAGATTTTCAATTCGAATTTCAGAACCGAAGTCTTCAATAAAGCTAAGTACCCTGTTGGGCAAACTTTTTCTTGCCTCAGACCAATGTCATTAAAAGTTAATAATTGTATTTCTTGTGGGAAGCAAATACCTCATAAGGATTTTCATTCTTACTGTATCCCATGCCTCGGCTCAGACCACGACGTCACTAGTCGGTTTTGTGCTAGATTTAACAAGCACACTATTCAATGTCGGTTTTATTTTGCCCGACATTATTTCGGCAGAAAATTCAATTATACCATGCCGTCAGATCAACCGACGACCGGGATACACAAAAAGCACAAAGACAAGGACAGGCATCCGAGGTCCAAAACTGACGACAAATCCTCTTCTAGGCCAGTCGCCGGTTTTCCGGTTTTCAGCGAGGCGCCTTCTCAGCCCCTGACGACCGCTACCTCAGAACCACAGGCCGCCTCCGACTCCCACGTGGAGATGGCTGGGCCTCTGGATACGCAAGATTTAGGGCCTACCAAAACTATCCCTTCAGAGGGATCCTGAGCTGCTGAGCAGCCCTCGGCTTCAGAGGGTGTATTCAGACCTACTCAACTTACCATAAAATCTTCTGCTAAGTCTAAAACCCCTTTAAAGACAAAGAAGCAAGTACAGCATTCACCTGGACAGGCCTCCATGCCTAAGAAACAGATGCTCAAAATGGCTGAAGACTTAATTACTCTGATCAGGGGTTCCCATCCCCCTCCTGATAAAAGGTTTAGGCAGGATGCAGACTATGACTCCTCTGACCAGGTTTCCATTTCTTCGGATTCCTCTTCAGATCAGAGATACTCCTTACCCCCTTATGAGGATTCTGATGCTGAAGAATCAATTCCTTCAGCCTCTCCTCCAGAGGACTACTCTTTTGGGGAAACTTTACATACCATGAGGGAGCATTTCCATTGGGAGGGCCAGGATTACTCTGAATCCAAGGAAAGGCTCAGAGACTTCCTTTTATTGCCTCAGTGCAGACCCCTTGCTATTCCGCCAGTGTTAGACATTGTGGATGATGTGTACTCTGAATCCAGTTTAAATCCTGATTCTTTGCCTCCTGCTCCAGTCAAACCAGACCGATACTACAGAGTTCCTGACTCTCACAAATTTCTTTATAAAATAAAAGCCCTGTTGCTGACCCAGAGGTCCCAAAAGGGTAAAGGCTTCCACGGCTAAAAATCCAGTTCCCTCTGACAGGGATTCCAGAGCATTAGACAGATGGGGGAAGAAAGTATACACATCTGTAATGTTAGCAATGAGGGCTTTAAATTGCCAGTTTCACATGCTTAAATATCAACAATATTTAATGTCTCAATTAAAACAAAAAATGCTTCCCAATTCAGAACAGCCTGATTATAAGGAAATGCAGGATTTATTGCATGCAGCAGAACAAGTGGGAAAACATACTTTGCAATGTGGTTTTGACTCATTAGAGGCCTCTTGTTAGAGCAGCAGTTACAGGGTCTGTGATTTGAAGACATGCTTGGTTAAAAGAACAAGGTTTACCTGATCATGTTAAAGCAAAATTACTGGATGCACCTTTGCAGCAGGATGTTTTATTTGGAGTTAAGGCAGAAGAGGTATTAAAGAAAATGGAGGATAAGGCAAAATCTTTGCAAACAGTGAAGGATTTCTTACAGGTTCAGCCTCCTCGATTTAGCAGAAATTGGCCTACAAAAAATTGGTCCTTTCCAGTTTCAGACAGACCACAAAGGGGCAGATACAGACGTCCGAGAAGCAGAGGTCAGCCCCAAGGTTCTTACAGACCTCGACAATGGGGTGCATCAACCCAAAAAGGAGGGGAAGACAGGCCACAACCTTATAGGAAACAGTCCCGATGACTTCCCCCTTCAGCTGCCAAGCTCTTTCCTCTTGGCAGCCCCCTTGGGGGGGGAAACTAGCATTTTTTTTTTCACACAATTGGCATATGATCACCAAAGACAAATGGGTTCTGAATATTGTATCGCAAGGTTACAGGTTCCACTTTCACACTTTACCAAGGCTAAAAGGAATGCCAAACCTGCCACAAAATCAATGGGCAGAGGCTCAAAAACAAATTACAGCCCTCATGGAAATGAGAGCTATTCAAAAGGTACCACCACAGGAGCAAGGACAAGGATTTTACTCGAGACTCTTTCTGGTCCCCAGAAAGGACAAAGCCTGGAGGCCCATTCTGGACCTTTCTTCTCTAAATACTTGCCTAGCTGTTCCAAAATTCAAAATGTTGACACTACAGCAGCTTCTTCCCATGCTGGGCAAGAAGGCTTGGCTCGTAACTTTGGACCTCAGAGGCATACCTGCATGTCCCTATCAGACAGAATTGCAGAAAATACCTCAGATTCATAGCAGGTTAAAGTCATTACCAATTCTCTGCACTGCCCTTTGGCTTATCTACTGCGCTCAGGGTCTTCATAAAATGCCTGGAACCAGTGATTGCATTTTGCAGACAAAAAGGGATTCAAATATACCCATTCTTGGACTACTGCCTTATTCAAGCAGAAAGCAAGGACATTCTTCTAAAGCATCTGGCATTTGTAAAAAGCTTGCTAATTTGCCTAGGGTACACAGTAAACGAAAAGAAGTCAAAACTAGTGCCCTCACAAGAGATAATATTCCTGGGTGCCAGCTTAAATACAACGGCCCAGATGGCTTATCTCACGCCAGACAAGTAAGGACAACTGACTCATTACTTTCAATTGATGGCAACAAAATCCCAACTCCCTGCAAGAAATATTCTGCAGGCCTTGGGATTCATGGCATCTTGCATACTACGAATTCCATATGCCAGACTGCATATGAGGAAATTACAGTGATACCTAAAGAATGTTTGGTCTCAACACTGCCACAGCCTGGAAACAGTAATACCACTTATTCCCTGCCTACAACAGGAGTTTCGATGGTGGGCACAGGCATGTCACCTCAACAAGGGACAGCCTTTCACTCAACCCACAGCCAGGCAAACACTGACAACAGATGCTTCGGATTAAGCCTGGGGAGCACACATGGCAGGAAAATGTATTCAGGGTAAGTGGGCTGCAGAACAAAGGCATCTTCACATCAATCAAAAAGAGATGCTAGCTGTACAAAATGCCCTTACAGCTTTCAAGGGCCTTCGGCATCCAGGACAACTACTAATAAAGACAGACAACACCACAGATGTTCGTCGTGTTACTCTGCTGCATTCATCACACTTGGGTTATCCTGTCGTCAGGCGGTCCCACAGTCTGCCTGAATTCCAAAGTCTTGGTCCTGCGTCGGTTGCTGTCGCTTCTTCCCTGACGTCAGTGCGCCAGGGGTATATAAGAGGCATCCAACGCCATTTTCTTCAGTCTTTCTTGCCGCGCGGTGCCCGAAGCAGTTCGCAAGTGCCGATCGGCCGACACCTGAGATTTTTTAATCGAATTTCAGTCCGAAGTCTTCAAAGCTAAGTACCCCATTGGGGAGCCTTTTCTTGCCTCAGTCCGATGTCAGAAAAAGTTAACAATTGCATTTCTTGTGGGAAACAAATACCTCATAAGGACTTTCATTCTTATTGTATACCTTTTCTAGGCCCAGACCACGACGTCACTGGTTGTCGGTTTTGTGCTAGTTTCAATAAGCGAACTATAAAACGACGCTCCTGCCAGGAGAGAGAAATAATCTGGCAGACGACTTAAGCAGAAACATCATGGATCTGCATGAGTGGAAATTAAATCCACAAATATTCAGCATGATAACACAAAAATGGTGGAGCTCGGACATATATCTGTTTGCCTCCCCAATGAATTGCCAGCTACAGAAATTCTGCACAAGGACTTACCACACACAAGCATGGAAAGTGGATGCCCTCTCATTCAGCTGGAAAAACCTACAAGTATATGCCTTCCCACCACTGCCTCTCCTTTCAAAGGTACTCCTAAAAGCCTGACAAGAGAAGCCAAAAATGATCTTGATTGCACCAGACTGGCCACGCCAGCACTGGTACCCAATCTTAAAAAAATTAGCACAAGGCCCACCATGGATTTTATCTCAAATTCCACATATTCAGACTCAGCAAAACAGTCAGATACTTCACAGCAAGCTCAAAACTTTAAACCTGGCTGCATGGCAGATCCCTTAGTCAAGCAAACAACACCTCTCTCTCTAATGCTGTTATGGATGTCATTTTGGAGGCCAGGAGGCCTAGCACCAGGAAAGCCTATTCAGATTAATGGAAGAGATTCTGTGCCTGGAACCAGGCTCAAAGCTTTGACCCTCTTGTCCCAAATATTCCTCAGATACTACAATATTTAACTGAGATGATGGACAAAGGCCTATCCTTTTCATCCATTAAGATCCATGCCTCTGCCATCTCTGCTCATTACAACACAGATCCGCCAATTATCTCTCATCCTTTGCTAAAACAATACCTCAGAGGGGCTAAAAACATAAGACCGCCCCGTAGAGCACCAACTCCAACTTGGGACCTCAACTTCATCTTGGAGAAATTAACTTTACCTCCTTTTGAGCCAGCCAATTCAACAGATTTAAAATATGTCTCATGGAAAACTGCTCTGCTTCTGGCGATAACCTCAGCACAAAGGGTATCAGAGTTACAAGCACTAATGGCAGTGGAACCTTTCATCATTTTTCATCAAGACAGGATGTCTTTAAGAACAAATCCTACTTTTATGCCAAAGGTGGTATCAAGTGTGGCTCTAAACCAAACTCTTCACTTGCCAACATTTTATCCAAATCCCCAGAATAAAGGGGAGAGACTTCTGCATTCCTTGGACATACACAGACAGTTACGCTTCTACTTGGACAAAACAAAAGCTTTCAGTAAAACTGAGCAATTGTTTGTAGCATGTGCTGCAGGATCACAGGGAAAAGCTATTTCAAAACAGACCATCTCAAAATGGATAGCACACTGTATACTGTTCTGCTATACACAACATGGGAAAACTGTACCTAGCAACATTAGGTCTCATTCCACCAGGGCTACAGCCACTTCAACTGCCTACCTCAGAGGAGTACCTACCAAGGACATTTTGGAAGCTGCAACTTGGGAGTTCTGTACATACCTTTACCAAGCATTACCACTTGCCTCTTTACTCCAAATCCAGAGCTGGCTTTGCCACTGCAGTACTGCAGGGTCTTATAGCCACCCAAAATGCTTTATAGAACCAGCCACCCAACCTCAGCTTTGGGATTCTACCCAAGTGTAATGACTGCAGCAGTGTAACATGATGAACATAGTACAGTTTTGTACCTATCATAAATGTAGATGTTCGAGTGTATACACTGCTGCAGTCCAGGTTACCCTCCCTCCATCCCCTCTTCCTTGCTGCTACTTATCTATGCCTTCTACCCTTTACAACTTATGTGGTGTATTTGCTGGTAACTGAAAGTTTTGGTTTCATTTTTTATGTATGTTTTATTAGCTATATGTATTGCTTACCTATTTGGGGGCACCTGACATCTGGGGCAAGAAAAACTGAAGAAAATGGCGTCGGCTGCATCTTATATACCCCTGGCTCACTGACAACAACCGACGCCGGACCAAGACTTTGGAACTCTGGCCGACTGCGGGACCGCCTGACGGCAGGATAACCTAAGTGTAATGACTGCAGCAGTGCATACACTCTAACATCTACATTTATGGTAAGTACAAAACTGTACTTTCCTCCTTGGGACCTGAATCTAGTTCTGTCTAGACTTACTCTGCCACCCTTTGAACCAGCCCATAGTTGTCAGTTGAAATTTCTGTCTTGGAAGACTTTTTCTGGTAGCAATAACCTCAGCCAAGCGAGTTTCAGAATTACAGGCTCTGTCTGTTAAACCTCCATATTTAATTTTTCACAAAGATAGGGTCTCTCTCTGGACCAACCCTTCTTTTATTCCTAAAGTCTGTTCTCAATTTCACTTAAACCAAACAATTGAATTGCCAGTGTTCTTCCCTAATCACTCCAATAAACCAGAGTATACATTCCACCAATTGGATGTGCACAGGCAACTATGTTTCTATATCCATCGGACCAAAGAATTTAGAAAATCAGAACAGCTGTTTATTTCCTTTGCTTAGGCGAGAATGGGCTTGCCAGTTTCCAAGGTTAAACTTTCGAACTGGATCTCTAGTCGTATTTCCTTTATTTACAGTTCTCAGGGAAAGGAGTTACCCTTTAAAGTTAAAGCGCATTCCACCAGGTCCTTCTCTACTTCTGCTGCTTTCCAAGCCAGGACACCTATTGATAGTATATGTGCAGCAGCAACATGGGCTACCCCTCATACCTTCATTTCCCATTATAAATTGGATTTATCTTCCAGGGGTAGAACCTCATTTGGTTCCACGGTACTCAGGAGTATCTTCCAGTGAGCCACCCATTCAAGATGCTAGGGACTCTGTCCCACACATACTAATGGAGGCGAGATAGGATTACATAACATAAAGAAGTTATGTACTCACCATAACATTCCATGTATGTAGTCCATCTCGCCGAACATTATTACATACCCACCCACCAGCCCCCTTCCTGGAGGATCTGGATACAGTTTTTCCTTTTCTACAGTGGTTTTTGCCACAAGGGCTCCTTTTATTCCAGTTTATTCTTTCGGACCTTTGTTCCTTTTCGTGTCTGATTCTGGTAGACTAGTAGCAAACAAGATCTGGGGAATGTGCGCATGCATCATGGGATACCTATTAGCCACAAGCCAGTCAGAAGTTTTCAGGCTTTCTAAGCGGTCGAGTCGGAACCCACATGTTATAATGTTCGGCGAGATGGACTACATACATGGAACGTTATGGTGAGTACATAACTTCTTTTTTTTTTTATACACTGTTCCCAAACCTGATTAAGTAGCTGTCGCTTTAGGTGATCACACTGCTGCTAGCACTTAGTTTAATTCCACTACAGTACTACTCTTTCTGATAAGGATGTGAAAATTATTGATAGGTATGGGGAAAACACGGTTACATTTCTGCAACTTTGATTTGCAGAATTTTGAATTGTCAGGTTCATGTTAGTTTGTTTTGGCAAATTGTGAAAGTACGAGGAGTGTTTTATCTGCAGTTTCTTCTTGTGAGGAAAATTCTGCTTTAAATAACTTAGGTTTTTCTATTGCACAGGTCACTTCTCATTGTTTCTGTTGTGTGTGTATGACTGTTGATACTTCTTCCAGGATTATGGCCACTAGTACTGTTTTGAATAGGTTTCTGTAGCTGCATTATCAGAACCTCCCAGATAGTGATAAAATTAGATTTCAAATTTTTACCTTTTGTAGAGATTTAGTGTTTGGCCCCCTGTGCTACAGAGGTGATCAAAAGCATGAAGAAAGGGGCAAGCTGATCCAGGGAATCTGTAGGAGTTTTCAGCTTTCCTTTTCCAGTTTATCTCCTCATTCATTTTTGTGAGAAAACTGAATAAACGGTCTCAACAAAATTCAAGTAAAAAGATGTGGAAGAAGAAACGATTTTTTATTTATTTATTTTACATTTGTTGACCCAGGATCGTCCGACTGGATACATGTCCATTTTCAGTAGAGGCCCAGGGATAAAAGCTCCAGCATACATACAGAAAAATATTCTATATAATATTTAACATGATAAAACATCCTTTTGCAGACTTAAGACAAGCAAGTTGTACAGTCACATCAAATCAAGTATTAAATGAGGTTATGTAGATACAAATTCTTACTCAGCTAGAGTTACCATTTAGGATTTTTAACACACAATTTTAGAGTAAGGAGCTAGTCAGGGCTAGAGCATGGACATAACCAGTGTGATTTAAAATAGAGTTTGAGACTTTTTTTGAATTGGGCTAAGGAAGTTACTAGAGTAAGGTTAGCAGGGAGGGAGTTCTAAGTTTTACCAACAGAGTTTGCGATTAGAGAGTTACCGGCCGAGTTATTGGATTTGACTGTTTGTACAAGCAGTCTATTAGACAAGCAAAGTGAACTGAGGTTGCTGTATGGGATGATTGTTTTCAAGTGCTGGGGTTGTTACCTGGATGTTTGAGAATTTTATATGCCACTATAAGCTGGTTAAACTGAAGTAGGCTTGGCAGTTCTATCCATCCATGGTGTTTTAGAATAAGCCAGTGGTGTGTCTTGTAGCGCATGCCAGTGGCAAATCTGGCAATGTGAGCTAAGATCAGATTTACTAAGGTTGGTAAGCAAAGAGGAGGCATAAAGAAGGGTAGAAAGTAGGTGAGAGCGGGCAATGGCAGTTCTAGCAGGTGGAGATAGGAAAGGTTTAATCCTGTCTAGTGAATCAAGTTTTTTATTAATGGTTTGATTGACATGCATGTCAAATCTAAGGTTGTTATCTACAATAACTCCTAGGAGTTTTTTATAGGAGTCTGGGGAGATGATAGCATCATTATTAAATTTTTTGGTAAAGGATAGTGCCGAGGACTTAGGAGTGGGCGAGAAAAGTAGTAGTTTGGTTTTTTAGGGTTTAAGATCAGGAGATGATCAGAGAGCCAGTTTTCAACTATATTAAATGTATTCTGGGTTATGGACAGCAGATTTGTTGGTGAGGTGTAAGTGCATGCCAAAGTGGAGTCATCCGCATATTGAATGCAGGTAGCATGTAGGATGGGTATGTGGAGATCATTAATAACGATCGAAAAGAGAAGGGGTCCTAATATGGAGCCCTGGGGTACTCCTATGGTATTGGGTAACAGGCATGAGAGTTTGTCCTGCCATAGTACGGCTTGCTGCCTACTATTCAGATAGGCCAGGACCCATTGGAGAGCTTGGTTGTCTAAGGATATGGTTTTCAGTGTGTGGATGAGTAGTTGGTATTTGACCATATCAAAAGCTTTAGAAAGATCCAGAAAGAGGGCTGAAGATAATTTGTTGTTGTTCCGGTTTTGGTTAATGACAGAGAAAGAAAGGAGGGTTGAAGTGGTGCTGTGATGAGGTCTAAAGCCATGCTGAGAGAGTTGATCAACAGTTTATTCTGAATGAGATGCATACGTTGTTTATGAATGCACTTCTCCATGATTTTAGCCAGTGGTGACAGTATGGCTATGGGTCTGTAGTTTGACAGTTGAGAAGAGCTGCCGCCTTTATGGAGTGGTATGACATGGGATATTTTCCAGATGGAGGGGATGGTGAATTCTGTTATGGTTCTATTGATTGATAGCGATGGAGTATGCTATAGCATCTGCATCTTTTTGCAAATACTCAGCAGGAAGATGATCAACTGAAAGGGTAGTGAGTTTTAGTTTTTAAGTAGGGTTCGAATGAGAGATGTAGAAACTGGTTGGAGGCTAAAAGAGAGTTGAGAACTGGGTATAGCCGCATTTATTATAAAACCACTAAAGGTTAATTGGCTAACTAGGGACTGGATAGTCTCTGTGAAGAAACTATTGAAGGTATTTGCCACTTCAGTAGATTTATGGATGGAAGCTGAGGGGGGTAGGAGTGGAGGTTTGACCCAGGTGAAGGAGATTGTTTATACCTGCCTAAAACTTTTGAGGGTTTTTGATTATTCTGTTGTAGATGGCAGAAATACTTTTTTTTGTCTAGTAAACCAGACCACGAGGTTCCCAGGGCCTTTGGCTATACCGTAAGTATAGTATGAACTTAGAAGAAAAAAAATTATTTCTCTTAAAGTATAATCCTTAGCATTGTTATAGCGTTCTAGGACTTCAAGGGGGGGTGTTTGAAAAAGGATTGAACCTCCCAAAACCCAGGATAGTCCAACAAGTCTGAATGACTGTTAAAGAAAGTCTGAATCTGCATGTTTTCTTTGGTTAAAGATTGATGTTAAGTTGTCAATCTCGCCTTCATTCTTGCTTGATGGGTTCGGAGCCGATCCTCGGCTCCGACTCGGCACTTGCTAAGCTCGAGAGTCACTTTTACCATCTCGAGGCAGCCCCATATCCCATGATGCAAGGCGGTAAGTACCCAGATCTCGCTTTGCGCTCGCTGATGAGGTCCTCCTTTTGCCAGCTCCTGGTAAGTGTTTTATATAATACTATTTTAGCCCCTTTTTCAATTTAAACTTTATATTTTACGTTTTTAGTTAATATTAAGCCCCTTTCTGACTGAAAGTTCCCTCCTTAATTTTTTTTAGTCAGGCCTTCTCCCCTCCCATCCCCCCCCCCCTTGTTAGGGCGGGTGTGTGTGTGTGTGTGAGAGGTTAGTTATCAATATTTTTTTTGGGATAACTTGTTCTTTGGGACTGTGTTGTGTGTGTTTCTGCAACTATGTCCAAAGAAAGGGTCTCAGGCTTTAAGAAGTGTGACTCGTGCTGTCAGAAGATGTCTCTGACAGACGGTCACACTTCTTGCTTATACTGCCTGGGACCTCTCCACCTGCAGGACTCCTGTGCGATTTGTCATTCCTTTAGCCAGAGAGTCCTGCAGGAGAGGAGAAATAAATTGATTTTAAGGGGTCTTCTTAAACCGGAGGGCTCTCCGGCTAAGTCGGCTCCGAGCAAGACTTTCAAGTCTTCCAAGGCCCAGGCTTCTGTGTCTAAGCCTGCGGCCTCGGTTCCGACTCTTTCTGAGTCGAGATCGGCTCCAGCTGGAGCCGATCCTGGTTTGCTTAAACCTTCGGCACCGATGGCTATCGGTGCCGATACTGGTTCTGTCACATCGGTGTCGGCTCCGACTGGCTCCGACCACCATGAGGCTCAGGCTTCGGTGTCGGCGCCGACCGGCTCCGACACCCTTACCTTTATGTCTGTATTGGCTCCGGCCGGAGCCGATGCATCAAGACCTTCTGTCGGTGCCGAAAAGTCTTCGGCTCCGACTGCATCTATGGTTTCATCGGCTCCGATGGTTCCTTCGAGGAAGAGGTCCAGGTCCCCTTCCTTGGAACCGATACTCTCGGCTCCGGCCTCTCCTCTCCTCTCGGAACGGAGCCATCGGAGCCGATCATCTAGGTCATCCAGGCTTTCTGACCATGATTTAGAGAGGGTGGTCAGTAGATTATTGAAATCACAGGCACTGGCCCAGATGCTACATAATCCGTCTCAGACGACTATTAGTCCACACCCTCTTGCAGTTCCTCCTTCGACTCTACCTCAGAGTTTGGAGCTGGAGTCTTCGGGAATAGTTTCTGCTATGGCTGAGGGGCAGATACCCCCCCTTCTGCTCCCTCAGCATCTACTCTTATCTCCTCTTCAAGACCTTCCTTAGAGGGATTCGGTGGTCGGGCTTCCCTGGTCTCCTCCGAGGGGGTGAGTGGCATCGGACCCTTGTCCGACCCCACTCTTCCCCTTGGAGCCTCGGCCTTGGTGAGCTCTGCTCCGACATCTGCCTCGGAGCCTTCCCTTTCGGTGGGCCCTGGAGTTCCGGTTTCTTCGGAACGGGTTCTCTCGGACCTCCCTGGGAGGGGAGCCTTCGAGGTGATGAAGAGTGTGCTGGCCACTGGACTCAGCCAGCAGTCTGTTCCCTTAGCTCCTCCCTCTACGGTGCCTGTCGATATCTCTGCCATCTCTCTTGCTCCCGGACCCAGAGATCCTCCGCCTCAGGTTTCCCCACTGGGAATAACCCCCTCTTCTGAGGATTCTCCTGATCAGTCAGGGGATCCTCCGCGCAAGAGGACTTGTAAGAGGAAACACATAGACTCCCCTGAGTCTATCACTTCAGATACCGACTTAGATGAGTCGGAGGGATCCCCAAGATCCCCCTCTGAGGATGTCTCCTTTTCAGACATCCTAGAACTCCTTAAACAGAGGGGAAACTGGCCCTCCAATAATCCCTCTGAGGATGAGTCGGTATACCTAGAGGCGTTTGGATCTCGGCCCTCCACCTCCTGGGTGTCTCCGCCTTCGACCCCTTATGCAGGTTATTGCTCGAAGGCTTGGGCTGCTCCTGACTCTGTAGAGCCAGTTCCTAGGAGGCCGTCTAAATTTATTACTGCCCCTTCGGATAAGCAATTCCTTACGAAAGGTGTCCCTGCTGATGCCATGGTGGTGGCAGCTGCCACTAAGAAGGAACTTGCAGATCCTTCCGTACCTGTCCATCCTCCTAATAAGGACTCTAGGACCATGGATAGGTATGGTAAGCGGATGTTCTCTTCAGCGACCTTTGCTATGCGCTCGCTGAACTACTTATGTCACTTCACCAGACTCCAAAGGGACATCCTTAAGGAGCTAGGTGAAGTAGTACAGGATCCCACAGCTGCAGGGGCTCAAGAAAAAATTGCTTCGCAGCTAGGAACCCTGTATTCTATTGCTAACTCCTCCATGCGACTGATATCATATGCGGCAGATGGAGCGAATAGGGCCGCAGGTACAGGTGTGGCTCTTAGACGCCAAGCCTGGATGCGGCTCTGTAATTTTGCAGATCCCTTTAAGGCGTCCTTCACAAACTCTCCCTTTGATGGGTCAGCTTTGTTTGGCCCTCAAGTGAAGGATACATTGACCAGGTGTGAGCAGGACGGCAAGACTCTTTCTGCCGTAGGGGTCCGTTTTTCCACCCCTTCTAGACCTTACCCTAAAGGACAGAAGGGTGGCAAAATGTGGTTCCGCAAATCCCAAGGAGTCACGCCGGATACACGTGGTCAGTTTACCCCTAGAGGCAGAGGGGGTAACAATAACAGACGCCGCTCTAGAGGCAGAAGGGGTCCACAAAACCAGGGAAGCAGAGAGCCTCTCTCTGACCAGCCCTTTCAGCATCCCTGAGATGTTGCCCGACTGTCCATCCTTGGAGGCAGTCAGGGGAAGACTATCGCTGTACCCAGAAGCCTGGCGTTCCCTCACTCAAGACAGATGGGTACAGTCGATCATATCTGAGGGTTACAAAATTCCTTTCGAGGAAAGTCCTTTCTCTCACTCAAATTCCCTTCCAGATGTACCACCTGGTCTAAGGGAAATTGCAGAGTTAGAAGTATTAAAACTTCTACAAAAAAGAGCCATTCAGCCAGTTACAACAGACCATTCAGAGCCCGGAATCTACTCAAGGTTCTTTTTGGTCCCCAAAAAGACGGGAGACTGGAGACCAATATTGGATCTCAGCAGACTCAACAAGTCTGTGAGAAAGACAAGATTCCGAATGGTCACATTTCAGTCAATTCTGCCCTTCCTAGAGAAGGACAACTGGATGTGCTCAATAGATCTTCAGGATGTGTACTATCACATAAAAATTCACAGACGCTCCAGAAGGTTTCTCCGCCGGCTGGGGTCCAGTCATTTCCAATTCAGAGCCCTGCCCTTTGGTCTCACTACAGCCCCCAGAGTGTTCACCAAATGTATGGCAGTGGTCACGGCTCACCTGAGACGTCAAGGATTCCAGGTGTTTCCGGATCTCGACGACTGGCTCCTTTCAGCCACCACCAGGCATCAACTTCTTCAAGCCAGGGATTACACAATAAATCTTTGCACTCAATTGGGAATTTCGATCAACTACGAAAAATCCTCCTTATTGCCCTGCCAGTCTGTTACTTTCATAGGCGCAAACTTAAACACTGTTCGGATGTCAGCTACCCTCACAGACCAAAGAATCTCAGATATACAAAGTCACGTGAGGATCATCCTAGCCAGCAAGAAAGTACAAGCCAGAATGGTTCTAAAGGTGTTGGGCCTCATGGCTGCGGCCATTACCCTTCTTCCCCTGGCCCGCTTCTATATGCGCCTGCTTCAGTGGATGTTGTTCACTCAGTGGTCTTACCAACAACTTCCGATGCGTCACCAAATACTGGTGACACAAATTTGCAGGAATCATCTTTCATGGTGGATTACTTCTCCCCAGATTCACCAAGGCAGACCCTTTGTACCCCCAGCCCCGGTAGCCACTGTCACTATGGACGCCTCCCTGATCGGGTGGGGTGGTCATTATCAGGGCAGGATGGTTCATGGGACATGGCAACCGTTCGAATACCACCTGCACATAAATGTCCTGGAGATGAGAGCAGTGCTTTTAACGTTGCAAGCCCTCAACGACTTTCTTCCCTTGGGAACAATTGCAGTCCACACAGACAACATGTCTGTAGTATGGTATATCAACAAGCAGGGCGGAACCAAGTCCTACCCCTTGTGTCGAGAAGCTCTCAGACTTTGGCAATGGGCGATCTCCTCTCATCGGTTTCTGGTAGCAACGCATATCCCTGGGAAAACCAACATTTTAGCGGACAGATTGAGCAGAGCTATTCTCATGCCTCACGAGTGGTCTCTCAAACAATCTATAGTGGAGGAGATTTTTCTAGAATGGGGCCGCCCATGTTGCGATCTTTTTGCTACTCCCCAAAACAGCAAATGCCCAGACTTCTTCTCTCTCTTCCCACTGCCAGGCCATCCCCCCAGAGACGCTCTAACCCAGGATTGGCCCCAGGGACTTCTTTATGCCTTTCTTCCTTTTCCACTGATTCCTCAAGTACTCCAGAAAGCCACCGTTTTGAGAGCCAAAATGATTCTTATTGCTCCCTATTGGCCTCGACAAATTTGGTTTCCGTTCCTCCATCGTCACCTTTTGGTGCAGCCGTGGCATCTGGACCCAGTGCCAGACCTTCTGATTCACCAATCGGGTCAACTGCACCGGTCTATCCCTTCTCTCAACCTCACAGCATGGTTGCTCCACTTCCTTCCTTAGCCAGGCTTCCTATGATCTCTAATCCTGTTAGAGACATCATAGTAGCTTCCTTAAAATCCTCTACTAGGAGGATTTATACTAGCAAATGGAAACGTTTTTCTTGTTGGGCAAAAGCTAAAAATATTGATCCCTTTACTGCTCCAGTACAAGCAGTTTTGGATTTCTTAGCGGAAATCTTTCACGCGGGCTCCTCTTCCTCCACGGTCAAAGTTCAGTTGGCTGCTATCTCGAACTTTCGTGTCGGGTTCGCAGATCACAACATTATGTCCCACATGCTTTGTAGAGCCTTCTTAAAAGGAATTTTTCTCCTGAAACCTCCAATCAGGAGTCCTCCTCCTCAATGGGACCTAAATTTAGTGCTGACATCCTTGAGTCTTCCTCCTTTCGAGCCAGCTGTTTCATGTTCCCTGAAATTTCTTTCATGGAAAACTTTATTCCTGGTTGCTATTACTTCGGCTAGGAGGGTATCTGAACTTCATGCTCTCTGTTCGCCCCCCCTATTTAGTCTTCCACAAAGACAGAGTATCATTGAGAACTAATCCGACTTTTTTGCCTAAGGTCACCTCAAAGAGTAATTTGAATCAGGCTATTGATCTTCCTGTATTTTTCCCAAACTACTCAAACAGATCGGAACAAAAGTTACATTATCTTGATGTTCACCGCCAACTCAGATATTATTTGGACAGAACAAAACAATTCAGGAAATCCGATCAGCTCTTTGTTTCTTATGCTGATAACAAAATTGGCCTTCCTGTCTCAAAAGTGACCTTATCTAGATGGCTTTCTTCTGTCATCTCTGAAATTTATCAGCTCAGGGGAAAACAGCTGTGCTCGAAACCTAAAGCGCATTCAACCAGAAGCTTAGCCACTTCCACAGCTTTTCAAGCTAGACTTCCATTAGACACTATTTGTGCAGCAGCCACTTGGGCCACTCCTCATACCTTTGTTTCTCATTACAAATTGGATTTGGCCTCCAGGGACAGAGCCAGTTTTGGCTCTACAGTTCACAAGAGTCTGTTCCATTGAGCCACCCAGGATAGAGGTGCTAGGGACGCGGTCCCATCAAGCAAGAATGAAGGCGAGATTGACAACTTAACATTGAGAAGTTATGTACCTACCATAACGCTCCATGTTAGTTGTCTTCTCGCCTTCTTTCTTGACCCTCCCGCCTTCCCCTGGCCTGGACAGACCTTTTCTCTACATGGAAGAATGCTTCTTAAGACCATACAGTACTGGTCCTCCAAAACCATCCTTCAGGCTTTTCTCTCCTTCTTTCTTCCTTTGGGAAGTTTTTTATGCTAGGTGTTATTGCCTATAGACAACAAATGAGATCTGGGTACTTACCGCCTTGCATCATGGGATATGGGGCTGCCTCGAGCTGGTAAAAGTGACTCTCGAGCTTAGCAAGTGCCGAGTCGGAGCCGAGGATCGGCTCCGAACCCATCAAGCAAGAAAGAAGGCGAGAGAAGACAACTAACATGGAACGTTATGGTAGGTACATAACTTCTCATTTCAGATAAATGTGTACTGAAAATGACTCATCAGGATTATAGATAGCAGTGGGAGGAAATTCCTCATTTCCAGACATCTGTGGTTTAAACTCTCTTGTTTTCATCGGTTTTTCATCACATGCCCAAGGAGTGATAGAACCAGTCCCTCCATCCCAGGTGAGGATGGGTTTTCATTCAAGGATGTTTTAGTGGCAAAGGAAGAACATGCTTGGAGACCAGTCCTGGATCTTTCTTTCCTAAACTTGTTTGTGATAGTGCCAAAATTCAAAATGATGTCTCTTCACAACCAGTTACCTGTTCTTCCCCTTTCAAGTTCCTTGGTAACACTAGACTTTAAAAGATGCTTATCATCACGTCCCTATTCATCTAGACTTCAGACATTTTTTTAAGGTTTTGTGTGTCTGTATCACTTTATCAGTTCCCTGCTTTACCTTTTGGACTATCCACTTCACTGAGAATGTTCACAAAGTGTGTGGATGCAGTTATAGCTCATTGCAGGCTACAGGGTATCCACATTTTTCCTTATTTAAATGACTTGCTTATCTTTGCAGAGTCTTTTTCAGAGTGTCATGAATCTTTCTGTTGGCAAGAGATCTCCTTTACAAACTGGGATTCCTAGAGAGCATTCAAAAGTCTTTTTTGACTTCTTTACGTAGGATTATGTTCCTGGGGTGTCACCTAGACACCTGTGTTCAGAGGTTTTCTTCCCCAGGAAAAGTGATGTTCATTTAGATCTGTTTCTAAGAATATCCACTTAGGCACACGGACACAAGGTCTTGCTGTTATGCATTTAGGCTTGGCCTGTGAACAGTAATAATATCAGAAGTCATCAGGAGCAGACTGCATGTCCACCTAAAGCAAATGGAGAAAATTTAACTGAATTAAATGTCATGGTCAGCGTGCCTCTCTATACCAAAATAAAACTGATTGCCAAGGCATGGGTTATACATATTTTGTTTAGCAAAATAATAAATCTGATAGGATGATTTGCTTGACAGACTGTTTTTTGTAGTTATGAGCAGGACATGATATGGATGTAGTTGTGCAAATAAAGTCCTTATTTTTAGTGTCTAAGTATTTGTAGAGGACTTTCTTTTCTTATTTCACTTTTCATTTTCATGTGACATAGTACATAGCTCTGAAAACCGCCAGCTGTGAGCCTTATATAAAACAGCTTTCATCATTAGTCTAGCATAAGAAGTGTCACTGATGCTGTTTTTGGTAATTTGTAGGCTTTTATTGACCTCATTTTTCATCATGGTACATTTGAAAAGAGTAGAAGTTCCCCGGTGCCCTGGATTTATTTCCTTTAGTCAGTATGAATTACACCTTGGGTCTCCCTTAAAAAGAAGCCAGTTGCCGAGTTGGGATAAACCGGGCGGCAAAGTGTAAATAAATAAATTACATGCAAACCTTATGCATTGTTCATTTTGTTTGCCTTCTACCAGTGGCTTTGACTTTCTACCATCAGCGTATTCCTTGACCATACTAATACATTTCCTCAGCCTACATCTGGTAGTCGCATGATTCATAACAATGTTGTTCATTTTTTTTTTTACTTACTTACTAGTGATTTAGAGTTTATTGTTATCTAAGTTTTAATTCAGTGCACTATTTCTCATGCCATAATCATCTCTTAGTCACACCTCTCTGTTTTCCCAGTTTTAGTTGCCTGTAGCTCTGACGGACATTTTAAAAGCAATCCCAACCTTAAAACTACATACACACCAAAACAAAATGGTTTAGTACCGTATAACCTTCCTTCTCTTCAACCCCTTTCTTCTTTCACTCTGTAAGGTTTCCTTTCAGTTCTTTCAACAATCCTGTTAATCCCTCCCATCATCATTGTTATGAGTTTGATACCATCTTATGTATCCTGACATATTTATTTTTCTTTTGACCTAAAGTTTTCAGTTTGCTCTCCCTGGTTTCTTTCTTATTTTCCATTTTTCTTGTAATGATCGTTTTAGGTACTAATAGAATTAATGCTTTTATATATTTTGACATACCCATCCAGTTTAACAGCATTGGTTCTTTACTAAGGCTTACTCACTCCTCTGGTATCATCTTTACAGCTGTGTATATGTACTCTGTACTTCTGCAGTGCTTTGAATTCCCAGAGCTTGTATTTCAAGGTCCCTCACTCCCCCTTGGTTCACCTTCAGCATATACCATCTGCATAAAGGAACATTTTCTGGGTTTAAGCTGGACTGTAAAAGTATTTGTCGTATGTGTGAATAGGCGATCACAGTGGCACAGCGGATAGCATTGTCACTTCACAGCATGAGGTTATCTTGTTCGTTTCTTGGCTCTGGTGCCTTCCATGTGGAGTTTACATGTCTTACCTGTGTTTGTGTGGGTTTTCTCAGGGTGCACCAGGTTCCTCCTGCATTCTGTAGATGTGCACTATGTGGATTGGATACTTTGAATTGGTCATAGGCGTGACTGTGCTTGTGACTGAGTGGTGTGAAAACAACTGCAGCAGGGCCATCCTGCAGGTGGTGTGAACCTTAGCTAGATGATTGTCAATGTTGAAGTGAAGCTTATCTTTGCAGAAATAGAACTGGGAACCCATACTAAGCCATTATGTGTAGTCATCACTGATCATATGAAGTTTGATGATCACATATATCAGGCAGTTAAAAATTCACCAAAAACTTGGCTTCCAGTGTAGGGCAAAACCTTATCGAACAGAAATGGCTAGGAGTAGCACTGGTATATGTATCTAATTCCATCAGTTTACTGTGCCTCTCCAATACTTAATCTACAGGTCTGTTAAGGAAACGGGTAAAGATTTGCTTCAATACATTTGTAGAATTTACTACAAACCATTCCTGTAAGTCTTATCACTGTCTGGCCCTCAAAACAGCCTAATTGGGCAGAGCTGATGTCCACTTAATATATTCAAAATTAGTAACAAACCACAACCTTGTGTATAAAACTGCATTGCTCTAAACAGTGTTACCCAGCATTACTCCACAAATAAAACTTTATGCTTGTGGGATAAATTATTTGCCATAACTAAATCTAGCAGCACTGCAGGGGACACGTACTCTGTGTTTTGAAACTCAAACTCTGTTATGAGTAGGACAAATAACTTAAAATAATTCAAAGATCAGCTAAAGCTTCACCTGATAAACAATTGGCTTGGCACTTGCTCAACTCCAGGTTAAATTTTTACAATCATACCCTGTTGCCTAGGGGAGGATGAGTGAGCCATTTGAGCAGCCATAATGGTTGGCTGGATGGTCAGAGGAGAAATAGACCAAAAACATGAATCTTTTTAGAAGGGACTAGATTAGAGAAACTGGAAACTAAGCAGCATTGTTTTGTTATGAATGTTTCTAAAATAGAATTAAAGCTGTCTGCATTTTTTCATAGGAATTAATCCATTAGTGGTTATTTTTTCTCTTCTCCAGAAGGTTAGCTGTACTATTTTCAGGTTTGATTTATTCTGTTAGATGGGTGTTGTAGAGCTATGTGTGTGTATCTTTAAGAAGCTAAGGGCTTGCACAAGTGTATAAGTACCGAGCACTTGCAAGCCTGACAGCCATTTTGTAGTAAGCTATTGAGATGTAAGCGTGTATGTATGTAAGGTCTGTCTGTTAATCAGTTTATATTTTATGATGCTGCTATCTGTCCTGATGTGTTTCTATGTAACAAAGCATCTAAACTAACTACCCCGCCTGTTAGTCGTATGTATTTAGAGGGACAGGTGACATGGTTAAAACGAATTGTTGCCAGAAAGATTTTCAATTTCTAAATTTGAATCTGAGAGGCATGTAGTTAGTATTGGTGGAGTGGAGTATACAGGAGTGGATCTTCCCTACTCCACGTATGCTTCGCAAAATAGGTCAGAAATGAATTTCAGATGTTAAAACTTGCTCAAATAATTTCTTATTCATAAAATGAAATGAAGCATACAGAACACTCTAAACAATATATAAATACATCGAAATGTCCAATATTGATAGAAATATTCAAATTACTATGGAAAATGTTTAAAGCAAAGTCCGAATTGCATAAAACGAATACAATAAAAGGAAACGACTGCATTTTTTATATTAACGCTATCCGAGTTATCAGAAGTGTATTAAGTGTTTGCTTATTTGTGCAGTATTACAGTGAAATGGCTGTAGTCTGTGAAATAACTTTAAAGTATATTTCACAAAGTAAAGTGTTTTGGAGAGTATTGTGCATTTGAATGTTAATACAAGCTGCAGAGAGAGAACTTATTCTTACATAATTACGTGGGCCACATTTTCAGTATATCTGTGCATACTTTGTTGGCATGGCAGATGGATTTCAAAAACCCAGTGCACTTGTGTTTGATAATGTTGCAGAGAACTGGAGTGTGTTTGAGCAAGAGTACAATGTTTTCATACAGGCTGCATTTTCTGGTAAAGATGACCATACAAAGGCATTTTTTCTTAATTTAGCTGGGTCAGAAGCCTTTGAAAGGGAACATTCATGTGTGTATGCACCTGCTATCTTTGCAGGAGAGGGGGAAAACAGTCATATAGTTGTACCAGCTGAATCAAGGGAGAGGACCCTGAGTGCTTCAAATGTAAATTTAGAGAGATGTGTAAGCCTCCAGATGAACATTACAATGGAAAGGCACTTATTTTACACAAGGGATCAAAAGCATGGTGAAACTTTTGCAGCATATAGAACTGATTTGAGAAACAAAGCTAAAACATGCAGACTTGTTGATTTAAGGAATGGGTTGATAAAAGACAGACTTGTGTGTGGTATTAAAGATGATGCTGTGAAAAAGATTTTGCTTCGTGACAGTAATTTAACTTTGAATAAAGCCATTGAGATTTGTCAGATATACAAACTCACAGAAAGCACAGCAATCTTCTTCTTCTTCTTTCAACTTTTCCCGGTTAGGGGTCGCCACAGCGGATCATCTGTCCGCTCATGATTGGCAGTGGAGTTTTACGGTGTTGAGTTGCCAGCCCGGCGCCCAACCTTCCACAGAAGGCACACACACACTCACACCTAGGGCCAATTTAGAGTGTCCAATCCACCTACTGCATGTCTTTGGGATGTGGGAGGAAACCGGAGCACCCGGAGAAACCCCACGCGACCACAGCGGAGGACATGCAGACTCCGCACAGAAGGCACCCCAGCCGAGAATCGAACCAGAGAACCTCTTGCTGTGAGGTGACAACACTAACCACTGCACCACTGTGGCCGCCAGAAAGCACAGCAGTATGCTTACAAATGAGAAAGGCATGTCAGCTTCTAAGGCTCATGTTGATAGTATGCAGCATGTGGTTAAAAGAAACTGGCCTAAGCACATGGCAGCAGCTGTAGCCCTTGCAGCACTCACTGGTAAACTCCAGAGCTTTGTAGCAAATTCCAGAGTTCACACAGTCTCAGTCAAGCATAAGAGTGAGTCAGCAAAGCAAGGACCCCAACCTAATTTCATTACCAACTGTCGTAATTGTGGTGATAATTATGAATCTAAAAGGGAAAAATGCTTACCTTTTGGTCAGCAATGCCACATATGTAATAAATGGAATTATTTCAAAAGGTTTTGTAAATCAGAAGGCAGACTTTCTTTCAATAAAAGGCAACATTTGAAGAAACAAGTTGATCAATTAGAAAACTGTGAACCCTACTCTTTATATCGATGGTGTGTCAGTGCTTAGCGAAACAATCAATGCAGTAGATTTATGGGCAAAGAATTAAGTATTTTGTACTTTTCGGATAAATGGCAAACCCATACAGCTCAAAGATGATACTGGCTCAAGGTGCAGTGTTATGTCTGCAGAAGCATTTGCTAGTGTAAGTGCTTGTGAAAGGCTTGATTTGGCAAATGTGCAAAACTTGTTGCTTATGGCGATGAAGAGATTCAAACGGAAGGCTCAGTAATGCTTTCATCTTACTCTGCTGGGAGAAGCTATGACTTGTTTATGTGGTCAAGAGGCACGTCCAGTCATTATTAGGGTTCAGAGACAGTTTGAAAATGGGGCTGCTTTCATTTAACAAGAAACCCAAGTTAGCTTAAAAAGACCACTGTTCTAATTTTGCCCTGTCTATTTTTCCACCAAATGGTGATCTTTTTGAAGACAAGTTAGGCAAGCTTTCAGTTGTGTACTCCCTGAAGTTAGACCCAGATGTCAACCTAGTTGTCAGGCTAACCCGAAAAGTTCCAGTAACTGTGCAGAGCAGAGTCAAAGCCGAACTAGACATAATGATGCAACAAGGTGTGATTTGTCCAGTTGATGAACCTACTGAGTGGGTGCCTTCCATGGTGGTAGCTCATAAGAAAAGCTCAGGTGACATCAGAATATGTATTGATCCATGAGATTTAAACAAGGCACTGAAAAAAAAGTGTAGTCGAAGAAGTCGCTGCTCTTATGCCAAATGCAACTGTTTTTTTCTGTCTTAGATGCAGGGAGTCATTTTAGCAAGTTTTGGTTGACAAGAAATCTTTGTTGTTAACCACTTTCAGTTCTCTGTTTGGAAGGTACAAATTTTTGAGAGTGCCATTTGGGCCAAAATCTGCAAGTGAAGTCTTTCACTGTGCAATGGAGCTAATTTTTTCTTGGTATCCTTGTGCTGTTATAGTAGACGACATACTAGTAGAAGGCAGTGGTGAAGCTGATCATAACAAAAACCTCATAACAATTCTGGAAAGGGTATGTCAAGTGAATCTTAAACTGAATCCCCAGAAATTCAAATTCAGGCTACAAGAAGTCACTTACATTGGTCATTTATTTACCAGTTCAGGCTTGCAACCAGACCCTTCTAAGCAAACTGCTATTCTTGAGATGCCAGCTCCAGACAATGTTCAAGTCCTGCAACGTTTTCTTGACATGGTCAGCTACCTAGGCACCACTCAGAGAGCTAACCCATAAAGATATGTATCTTGGTCTTAGCTGGAACAACACCAGAGAGCATTTGATGTCCTGAAACATAAAATTGCTAGTCCACCTGCTATCAGATACTATGACATCCACAAGCCAGTTACTCTTGTGTGTGATGCTTCGAAATTTGGTCTTGGTGCAGTCATTCTACAAGAGGGTCAACTTGTTGCTTCTGCATCCAGAACAGTTACCCAAACTGAAATGCAGTATGCTCAGGTAGAGGAAGAACGTTTGGCGATTGTGTTGACATGTTCAAAGATGTTCATCGTGCATACAGCTGCAGTCATAACAGATGGGTTATCCTGCCGTCAGGCGGGTCCTCGGTCGGCCGAAATCCAAAGTCTAGGTCCGGCGTTGGTTGTCGTCGCTTCTTCCCTGACGTCAGTGCGGCAGGGGTATAAAAGAGGCAGCCAACGCCATTTTCTTCAGTCTTTCTTGCCACGTGGTGCCCGAAGCAGAAGCAGTTCGCAAGTGCCGGTCAGCCAGCTCCTGAGATTTACGAAACTATTTCAGTCGAAGTCGTCTTGAAAGCTAAGTACCCCGTTGGGGAAACCTTTCTTGCCTCAGACCGATGTCAGACAAAGTTAATAATTGCATTTCATGTGGGAAGCAAATACCGCATAAGGATTTCCACTCTTTCTGTATACCTTGCTTAGTCCTAGACCGCGACGTCTCGGCCTGCCGTTTTTGTGCTAGATTCAATAAGCGCACTATTAAGCGTCGGGCGGAGTTCGCCCTTCACTTTTTTGGTAAAAAATGTAATTATATTATGTCGTCGGATACTCCGACTCCAGTTTTGAGTAAAAAACGCAAAGATAAGGACCGACATATGAGGTCCGCACCACCTACTGAAACCACGCTAAGGCTGACTACTGGTTCTGCGGTACTCAGCAAGGTGTCTATGCAGCCCCTGATTACCAATGACAATGCATTACCGGTGTCTTCAGTACGCGAGGTCACAGGCTCCTCTGCCCCCATTCCTACTACAGCTCCCGACGCCACTCCTGGCAGGGAAACTCAGAATTTAGACAGGCCTGCCATTTCTCAAGGGGTCTTCAGGCCTTCCTCCTTCTCTATTAAAGCCTTCACTAAATCTAAAGCAGCCATGAAAACCAAAAAACAAGTTTTTCGGACCCCCTCTCAAGGCACCATGCCTAAAAAACAGATGCTTAAAATGGCTGAGGATTTGATTACTCTTATCAGGGGTTCTCAACACCCCTCTGACAAAAGGCCCAGATTAGAGGAAGACTACCCTTCCTCAGATCAAGCTTCTATTACCTCAGAACTATCTGAGGACCAGGATTATGCCTATTCTCCATTCGAAGACTCTGATGCAGAGGAGTCTATTCCCTCGGTCCCCCCTCCCCCCCCTGAGGACTTCTCTTTTGGGGAAACCCTGCATACATTGAGGGAACACTTTCACTAGGAAGGCCAAGATTACTCCGATTCCAAGAAAAGGCTCAAGGAATTTCTTCTGCTCTCCCAGCATAGGCCACTGACTATCCCTCCTGTTTTAGATATATTGGATGATGTGTACACAGAAGCCAGCCTTAATCCTGATTCTTTGCCTCCAGCTCCTGTTAAACCAGACAGGTATTACCGGGTTCCTGATTCTCACCAGTTCTATATAAAAGCCATACTGCTGACCCAGAAACAATTTCACAGGGTCCCAAGGGAATTAAGGCCTCTACTGCTAAAAATCCATTACCTTCAGAGAGAAATTCCAGAGCTTTAGAAAGGTGGGGGGAAAAGGTGTACACCTCGGCCATTTTAACCATGAGGGCATTAAACTGTCAGTTTCATATGTTAAAGTATCAACAGTTTTTGATATCTCAGCTGAAAAGCAAGATGACACAACCAGATTTAAAAGAGTTGCAGGATTTGTTGCATGGTGCAGAGCAAGTGGGTAAACATACCTTGCAGTGTGGTTTTGATGCTTTAGAGGCCTCATGTAAAGCTGCTGTTACGGGGTCTGTTATACGTAGGCATGCTTGGCTCAAAGAGCAAACCTTACCAGATCATGTCAAAGCTAAATTATTAGATGCACCTCTTCAAAAGATGTATTGTTTGGTGTTAAAGCTGAGGAGGTGCTAAAGAAAATGGAGGAAAACGCGAAATCAATGCAAACAGTGAAAGATTTCCTGCAGGTACAGCCTCCACGTTTCAGCAGAAACTGGCCTTCAAAAAATTGGTCCTTTCCAGCCACGGACAGACCTCAAAGGGGCAGATACAGGTGCCCAAGGGGCAGAGGGCAACCTCAAGGATCCTTCAGAGCCAGACAGTGGCAAGCACCAACCCCAAGAGGTGGAGAAGATAGATCACAGTCTTTTAGAAAACAGACACAATGACTTCCCCCTACACCTGCCAAGCAAAGCTTTAATAGCAGCACGTTTGGGCGGAAAATTGACATTATTCTGAAAAAATTGACATATTGTTACAAAAGACAAATGGATTCTGGACATTATAGACAGAGGCTACAGGTTCCACATTAACACCCTTCCAAAAATGAAAGGCATGCCAAACCTGCCACAAAATCAAAGGGAAGAGGCACAAAAACAAGTTTCAGCTCTCATGGACATGAAAGCAATTCGAGGTACCTGCAAAAGAACAAGGTCAAGGGTTTTATTCCAGACTATTCCTGGTACAGAGGAAAGACAAAGATTGGAGACCTGTCTTAGACCTATCCATCCTAAACACATATCTACAGGTGCCAAAATTCAAGATGCTCACATTACAGCAGCTTCTTCCCATGCTGGGCAAGGATTCTTGGCTGGTAACATTGGACCTCAAGGAGGCATACCTGCATGTCCCTATCAGACAAGATTGCAGAAGATACCTCAGATTTCTTGCAGGTTCAACCCATTACCAATTCTCTGCATTGCCCTTTGGCTTATCTACTGCGCCCAGAGTGTTTACGAAATGCCTGGCATCAGTAATCGCCTTCTGCAGACTACAAGGGATACAAATCTACCCATATCTGGACGACTGCCTGATCCAAGCGGACAGCAAGGACATACTACTGCAGCACCTGGCATTTGTAATAAAACTGTTGAACTTCCTGGGATACACAGTCAACAAAAATAAATCAAAACAAATACCCTCTCAACAAATAATTTTCCTGGTTGCCAGCTTGGATACAACCACCCAGATGCCCTACCTCACGCCAGACAAGCAAGGGCAACTGTCTCAATACTTCAGAAAAATGGCAACTTACACCAGGCTAACTGCAAGGAAAATCCTGCAGGCTCTGGAATTCATGGCATCTTGCATCCTACTAATCCCATGTGCAAAGCTGCATACGAGGAAACTTCAATGGTACCTGAAAAACTTATGGTCTCAACACAGCCACAGCTTGGAAACAATTATCCCACTCATTCCATGCCTTCAAAAGGAATTTTTGTGGAGGACTCAAGCTTGCCAAAGAAACACAGGTCTTCTTTTCTGTGTACCTTAAGCAACTCAAATCATCACAACAGACACCTCAGACTACGCCTCGGGAGCGCACATGACAGATCAGTGCATTCAGAGAAAATGGACCCGGAAAGAGAAGCACCTTCACATCAACCAAAAGGAGATGCTAGCCATGCAAAAGGCTATTATGACCTTCAAAGACCTACTGCATCCAGGCCAGCTATTGATAAGGACAGACAACACCACAGTGATGTGGTACATAAACAAACAGGGGGGAACTCATTCATACCCCCTGTGCAGGCAAGCCATGACCCTATGGAACACAGCACTAGAATTGCAAATTCAACTGCAGGCACAATTCCTGCCAGGGAAGGAAAACACATTGGCAGATAACCTAAGCAGAAATGTGACAAATCCACAAGAATGGAAGTTGCATCCTCAACTTTTCACAAAAAAGGCATGGGGACAGCCAGACATAGATCTCTTTGCTACCCACAGAAATTGCCAGTTGAAAAAATTTTGTTCAAGGACCTGTCATCCACTGGCCTGGAAAGTGGATGTACTTTCCTTCAATTGGACAACATTGACAGTCTATGCCTTCCCGCCTCTTCCTCTGCTGCCCAAAGTTCTATTAAAAGCCAGAGCAGAGAGGCCAAAAATGATTCTCATCGCTCCAGACTGGCCAAGACAACACTGGTATCCGCTCCTGAGGAGCCTGACACATTCCCCACCATGGATCCTACCTCTAGTCCCTCTTCTGTTGTCCCAGCACAACTACAAAACCCTTCACAGCCATCTCAAAACTCTAAATCTAGCTGCATGGAGAATTCCTTGATTTCCCAACGGTTTCTCCTCTCCAAGGAGGTGCAGGATGTCATCTTGGAAGCAAGAAGACCTTCTACTAGAAAGACTTACTCCATCAAATGGAAACGATTTTGTGCCTGGAATCAAGAAAAGGGACAGAATCCTTGGGTAATATACAGGTATAAATAAAATATAAATATACCTCAAATTTTACAGTACCTAGCTGAGATGTTAAACAATGGACTTTCCTTCTCCTCCATCAAGATCCACGCTTCAGCCATTTCTGCACAATACAACACAGATCCTCCATTATTCTCTCACCCTCTCTTAAGGCAGTTCCTCAGAGGGGCAAAGAATTTAAAACCCCCAAAGAAACCACCAGTCCCTGCTTGGGACCTCAACTATGTATTGGAAAAGCTGGCCCTTCCTCCCTTCGAGCCAGCTTCTTCAACAGAGTTACAGTACTTGTCATGGAAAACGGCCTTTCTTCTGGCTATCACCTCAGCACACAGGGTTTCGGAGCTGCAGGCCCTCATGGCTGTGCAACCATTCATCATTTTCCATCAGGACAGAGTTTCCTTATGAACCAATCCTACCTTTATGCCAAAGGTAGTATCCAGTGTAGCTTTGAATCAGACTATCCACTTATCTACCTTTTATCCTAATCCATAAAAAGGAGAAAGACTACTACATTCCTTGGACATTCACAGACAACTTCGTTACTACTTGGACAGAACAAAGCCATTCAGGAAATCTGAGCAACTCTGTGTCCTATGCTGTAGGTGCTCAGGGAAAGGCTATTTCCAAACAGACAATTTCAAAATGGATAGCCCACTGCATACGCTTTTGTTAATCATTTCATGGAAAAACTGTGCCTGCATGCATCAGATCCCACTCCACCAGAGCCACAGCTACCTCTGCAGCCTTCCTCAGGGGGGTCCCTACCAAGGACATTTTGGAAGCAGCCACCTGGAGTTCAGTGCACACTTTCTTCAAGCACTGTCACCTCCCACTATACTCAAAATCTAGAGCGGGCTTTGCCACAGCAGTCCTGCAGGGCATCCTAGCCCCTCCTAGTTCCACTTAGTGCCTATCACCCTTACTTAGCTTTGGGATTCTACCCATCTGTTATGACTGCAGCTGTATGCACGATGAACATAGTACAGTTTTGTACCTACCATAAATGTAGATGTTCGAGTGCTCATACAGCTGCAGTCCAGGTTTCTCTCCCTCCATCCCTTCTTAGGAAAGGCCTTATGACAAACACTTTTCATATAATCTTTTTGGGGTATTCTTTTATGGTGTATTTGCTTGCAACTACTGTTTTTGATTTATCAACATTGCATCTTTGCATAACGTTATGTTTGCCTTCCTTCTGGGGGCACCTGACATCTGGGGCAAGAAAAACTGAAGAAAATGGCGTCGGCTGCCTCTTTTATACCCCTGCCGCACTGACGTCAGGGAAGAAGCGATGACAACCGACGCCGGACCTAGACTTTGGAATTCGGCCGACCGAGGACCCGCCTGACTGCAGGATAACCCATCTGTTATGACTGCAGCTGTATGAGCACTTGAACATCTACATTTATGGTAGGTACAAAACAGTACTTTCTATGTTTATATTTATGGTGGACCTATCCAGGTCGAAACAGACCACCAGCCTCTAGTCACTATTTTGAGAAAGAATAATACATACAGCTCCTTCCAGATTGCAATGCATGCTGCTGAGATGGCAAAAGTCTTATTTCAAGCAATAAGGCAAACTTTTGTCTTGCTGATAAATTATCCAGATTGTTCAGAAATAAAACGGAACAGCACGAGAATGAGAAACTTGATTTTGAAGTCATGGCAGTGAGGCATTTTTCTTCCTGACTGCGCGATCATACAGCCACAGATCTAGTTTCACAGAAGCACAACCACTTTATCAAGCGATGATGGCAGTCAAAGCAATCTAGCTTACCTCAAGAAGTGTAACCTTTTTTTCCATACAGAGATGAGATTGTCATACAGTGGTATCGTCATGAAATTATACGTCCTAAAGTTATTCTTCCAAGGTGTTTGTAAGAAGAGTGCATTACTGTCTTGCATTGTGGTCCCCCAGGAGCAGACTCTTAACAAAAGAAGGGTGGGAGGACTGGTATTTTGGTCTTTTATGTCACAAGATATTGAGAGAGTACTTTCATCTTGCTCAGTATGTAACAGTAGTAAGTCGCATCAACAGAAAGAACCACTTCAGCTAAACTAGATTCCTGAACTAGCTTGGTTGACAGTAGTCACCAACATTTTCGAGTGGAATGGTTAATATTATCTAATGTTAGTTGACTCTTATTCATATTGGTTTGAGATCGACCTACTTCCTAATCTAGCGTCCATAATTGTCTTATTGACTGTAGATCAGTGTGTGTGTGTATAACTTTAAAAAGCTGTCCAAGAGTTTGAACAAGTGTATAAATACTGAGCACGTGAGCCTGACTGCCATTTTGTTGCAAGCTATCGAGATGTAAGTATGTATGTATGTAAGGTCTGTCTGTTAATCGGTTTGTTTATATTTTATGGTGCTGCTATCCATCCTCGTGTGTTTCTATGTAATCTGTCATTTAAATGAACTGCCCTGCCTGTTAATCATCTGTATTTAGAGGGATGAGCGACAGGTGTAGGGTGCTGTCTAGGTTCTTGGACCTTGGTATTCTCAGACTGCAGAGAATTACAAGTGTTTAAATCAAACTTCCAGGTAATGTAGAAGAGGATAAACTCCAGCACACTAGGGCAGTTTACAGTAGTGTTGATGAATTAGTAAACTAAAACAAAAACTCTGAAACGTCATTCACAGAATGTCCACTGAAAATCGATGCATGTTAAAAGGTTAATAAACATCCATTTTCAGTGGATGTCCTGTGATCGTGGTTTCATCACTACTGTTTTGGGTTAATGTGCAGCAGGCTTTGGTGGCATGGGCTCAGAGTAAAATCAATTCTGCTAATGTTAATGTTAGAGGCATAAAGGTCTGCTGGTAAAAGCTGGAAAAGTAGTGGTACCCACTGACAGGCAGAAAAGTTAAAATATTATAAAGCAACCTTTATCTGTTGAAACAGCCTTGTGTAAGTTTTTGGAGCCCATTTTTTAAATATCACTGGATGTTGGAGATTATATCTTGGCACTTCTCAGAGGTAGTGTTTTTCCCCTCGAGTCCAGAAGAGGCAAGTTAATGGTGGATGAAATGTATGTTCCTTTTGGTTGGTCTTCCTCCACTGCCTAAAGGAAATTATTTGTGAAAGGATATTTTCTGAATGAAGTGTAGTACTCTACCAGTCTGAGGCTGCTTTTCTATATTTCATCATTATTCTTGTTGGTTGTTAATGTTCAGCGGTTATATTAGTTTTTATCAAAACACCAGAGTACAACTTCGCACTAGGTGGTGATTCTATTTTAATAAAAGTCTAGTTATACTGCATAATAGTCTTATTATCAACTTCTTTCAATGCTGCAATAGAGTATCCTAGTTGTTTATTCGAATTTTTGTTCCCTGCTAAGCCTCATATTGAACTGTAATGCATTTACAACTTGCAGCAGATTAATTTATGTTTCTATAGTATTGTATATTTTTGTATTTCTGCATTTTGGTTTATTTTTAACTTGTTTAGTAGTATGTAGCGGAGCTTTTCTCCCAGGGCCTCCACTGACAATGGACATGTATCCAGTTGGACTAGCCCGGTTAACAAATGTAAAATAAATAAAATAAAATATTATGTTTGTTTATTGGCATTATTACACAACCTTTTTATACATGCCTTGATTATTGCTGTCAGCATGGCATTTTTTTTCTGATTCCTGTTGTGCATTTTTATCTCTCTTTATAAAAGGAATTGGTTATGCTTAAAGATAGTACAGTAAACAGTATATGTATATATGTCTTGTGCATGCGTTTTTGTCTGTCCTCCTCCTCTGAGTCTGAAATTGTAGCGTATAATTTATAGGGTGTAATGGATCATTATAACACATTAACTAAGAAAACATTTTTTCTTTCAGAACACTCATGTACCTCGACTGATACCTTTAATAACAAGCAATTGTACTTCAAAATCAGTGGCTGTCAGAAGGTAATGCTTTGTGTTTGTGTGTGCTTGCTTGTGCCCGCATGCTTATTAACTTTTAGAAAATGGTTGCATTATTTCGTCTTTCATTTTTTGCAGAAGTCCAGCTTTAGACAAATGTTATTGAAGTAATAGATCTCTTTAGATTGTAACTGTGGAATTTTCTCTCTCTTATGTTAAGATAATGTCCAGTGGTGGAAGAAATCCTATCTCGCAGTTTATTTTCTTTTCTTTTACTGGCTGTGCTAATCCCATTAGACAGGACAGTTTCAAGGGTTACCATAAGTGGTATTTAAGCCTATTTTTTGTTCATTATGAGGTAGTCTTCTTTACCCTGTCATAAGTTTTTTTCCCCCTTATTTTTGCTAGAAGAAGGGAAGTAGAAGCCTAAGGTTGACTGGCATAATTGTTAAGGTCTTGTAATGCGGAAGGTACAAGATTTGATCCTGACCTTTTGCCAATACCTCTATGGAGTTTGCATGTTCTTCCTGTGTCTCTGTGGGGTTCCTCCCATCTCCCAAAACATGCTGAGTGTTAACAACTCAAACTCACCCAACAATGGAGTTGTGTGCTGCAGGACAGACTTTACTTGGTGCTTGTAGGAGGAAGAGTTTGTGTAGACCAACCTCTTTGGGCAGCAACTGTGGTGCTCAGTACCTTCAACATAGGAGAACACAGATCACATACTGAGTGTCATGTCAGGATTAGCCACTCGATGGTGTAAAATCTGTTGTGTTAACTAATGTCCTCAAAGTGCCATTGAATGACAAGATAAATTGTGTTGTTTTAATTAGTTTATTTCCCGCTACACAAACATCTTACAAAAGAATCTAACACGGAGAAATTACTAGTGCCAAAGTCATAGATTAAAACTTAATGCCAAGAAATGCATTATTGTGCCTTTTGTGAAAATGGCCAACCTGGCTAATTACTCTATTAATAAGACACTCTTAAGAGTTTTCCTGGAAGTCTGGGATCTGGGAATGTATATAGACAGTAATCTGGACTATGATCAACATCTGGCCAAGGTAGTAAGAAAATCATTCTTTGTTGTCCAACTTATAAGTAAGTGTGTGGCGTCCAGGTCCGAAGAAGTCATAGTGTCACTTTATTCAGCTCTTATCATAGCCATCATTTAGTATAATGCCTCCTTTGGCATGTGCCTGGCTAGACATATGCAGCAGTTAGAATGCCCACAAAGATTCCTTACAAGGAGAATCCATGGTATAAACACATTGTCCTGTATGAATAGCTTAAATACTTATCTCTGTACTCTGTCTCCTACAGATTACTGAGGGGCAATCTGTGCCTGGCATGCAAGGCATCCTTGGATCCAGCTCTGAAAGATCTTTTGCACTTCCACAAAACAAAGAATATCAGAACCACTAGATCCGAGGAATTACATTTTATATGTGACATAAATAGGACATGTAGATGAGGCAGGTATGTCTCTCAGAGGATCCACATGCTCTGGAACAGGCTCCCCATCCAAGCAGAATTCATTCGTAACTCTATTTAAGCATAACCTTGACCAGTGGATGGAAAATTGGAAATTCACTCTAGGTCTGCCCCTCCCCCCATGTCTCTGACAGACACACACACACACACACACACACATATATATATAATGTATGTATATATATATATATATATATATGTGTATATATATATATATATATATATATATATATATAATGTATGTATATATATATATATATATATATATATATATATATATATATATTATATGCGCACACACACAGGTATACAGTTTGTATTATGTCTCATGCCCCCCCCCCCCCAGGTCTCTTCTGAAAATAGGATTTACACCCGGTTGGACTTCCCTGGTAATCAAATGTCAAATAAAATAAATAAAAAATTGCTACCAACTTTCCTCGTTAAGTCTCACAATTGGCTAAACTAGAGCAGTGTTATAATAAAGTAGCCAGATTTGCAGTATACAGTAACAGTAGCAGACACCATTGCCTAGTCCTCAAGAAGAAAACAATTGGTTAGAACTGTCAACCTAACTAAAATACACTCACTTCTCTATAAGCCAGAAAATTGTCCAGCCCTTAATAACTTAATACAGCATTACTCCCCAGTAGAATTTTGCACTGTTAAAACAAATCACTAATGCAACCAAATCATGTAATACTGCAGGTGACTGTCTGTATTCAAACATTGTAACTAAACTGTGGAACAACATACCACTACTACTGAAATCTATTTAGAATGCAGTCTCATTTAAAATCCAACTAAAATTTCACCTATCACATCATTGGATTTGCTCCTCTACATCCCCAGGATAAGTGTGACTAATGTCTTCAGCTTGCCATATTGTCAAACCATTTCTCTTCATTCAGAATCCCTTATCTCTCAACCAGTTTTCACCAGTACTTGAATAGTTTTACTAGCATCTTCCAGCTGTATACATTATTTTGTGACAATGATCACTTTCCACCTCTATACTTCTAACATAAACTTTTAATAGTCATATGTAAAATTATTTGTAAACCTACTTTACACCCTACCCTCATAACCACAATATTAACATATTTTACCCTACCTACTCCCTTCCCCTCACTTTTTTCTTTATATTTCTAAGCACTAATCACATTCTGTCCGACAAACCCACTAATGCACCTCATCATATCCTCAGTGTTAAACATCTTCTAATTCCTAAGTATCTTTTATACTGTAATAGTTATCTCTGCTTTTATATGAATGTAATCTAATTGGCAAATGTGTGTGTAATTGTTGATATATATATATATATATATATATATATATATATATATATATTAATGTCTGTTCATGTATATTACGGAATTTTTTTTTATACATGTTTATAATATGCTGATGCTTTTCTCTCTCAGCCTCCATTGAAAATTGGTTTTTGACTAAACCCAGTCATACAAATCTGGTAATAGAAAACAGAAGTCCATTTTACTTCTCACAGATGCACATTAGCCACACATTGAAGTATTCCATGTTGCTTCACACAAGTCACACTAGTCCTACAAAGCCAGAATAATCTGTAGCCAGCTAATCATTCTCCTCCACAGACATCCCCAGTAAGTATACCTGTTCTGGCTGTTTGGTGCATATCAGGTGTTAAGTAGCCCATCTTACTTTTCACACATTAACATTAGTCCTGCAAAGGTTGATAATGGTTGCTTAAAAAGTGAGCAAATGACAAGTTACTTTCATCCAGCCAACCCCAATTCCTCCACCCCAGCCACTGGTTGTAGCCAAGACATCTGATGGCCATGTAAAATAATTTATACCACACCACCCACTCAAGTTGCCACATGACATTGAAGTATTGCAAGATGCTCCACACAAATCAAAGCCAGAAATATTGTGCAGAATATTTGGTTGATCATTGCCAATGCCACTGTAAAAAAAAAACATACCTTAAACTTACTGCCACTGCTTCTGTCTCACTACCTCAGCCCATTCCTGTTAATTGTCCAGAATTCTGTAGAATGCCCTTATTGCAGTCAATTCATAAAGCCAGGTAAAAAAAAATCATCTGGGGGGGGGGGGGGGGGCTTCACGTTGATGCAGAACCTCATGTGAATACCACAGCTTTGTGGCTGTGTATTTGAAAGTGTGAGATCTCTGCTGTGTAATCTCATAGTGCTCAAGACTAGCATGATGATGTTCCTTGACTGGGATGGTCAAGTTAAGTGGAGTGCCTCTGGGCATTCTTCGCATTGTGGACCCATTTTTCTCAAGCAGGGTGACATAATTATATATATTTTAGAGCAAAGAAACAAAATATTTTGTTGCTGTAAAAATAAATGTGGAAAAGAGCATCTGTACAAGCATGGTGGGGTTCCTATTAGATGACCAAATACGCATTCTTTCAAATGGGTCGAACTTGAAAAGACAAAATGATGAAGCAGCATATAAGCAAATTCTTTCCCAGGGAAAGAAATCGCTTGGCCACATCCGTTACTTTGCCGTTTTCATCACTGTAGTGCGATCTCGGAGTTGGTATATTTAAGTAGGGTGTGTGTGGGGGGGATCAGCCCCCCATGTAGGGGGGCAAAGTCCCCCCCCCACTTAATGTTTTAAGTGTTTTTTGGAACAGTGTTTTTTTTTCCCCCTTGGAAAAAAATCGCTGTTCTAAGCATTCGAGTTTGTAAGCTTTCGCTTACATGGGTCGATAAATCATCGTTTGCTTTTCTAAGCGTTCCATGATTTAATATAGACCCGCACGGTGCCATAGACAGTCACCTAGTTCACCTATATGTAAGCCTGGCACTGTATATATGTACTTAGACATATTTCTTTTCTCTTGGTGGAGTCTGTCGTACTAAAGGAAAGCTTGTATTTCATTTTCCTTTATTTTGCTTATTCTCCATGTTTGTTGTAAAGTGTTCTTGAATTGGATATTACCTTACATTTTTATTGGTTTTGTTTTTGACTCGTGATCTGCTGTTTGTCTGTGCATATCTCCACACACCCACATATTTATTCAAGGAGGGGCTGCTGGCCAAATCCTACATTAACTCTGGGGACAGACCCTCTGACCTCACTGTCCATATCTCCTCAAACAGAAGTTTCCCCTTCTTGCACGTTTTTATCTTGCTTTATTTTACTAAAACATTAATTTGTGCTTTTTGGACCTCTTATCTTGATATGAAAAATAGAAATTGGCTGCTAATGACTCTTTAGATAATGTAGATTATACAGTATATACAGTACAGTATGAAAATTCTTTTAATTCCCTGTCCAGACCCATACAGGCTTCAGGCTGTTGTTGTCTGCTTCAGTGCTCGCTTAATCTTAAATCCCTCATTTATTCCTTTCTTGATTCCCCAGATGTAACCCTTTGGCAGACGGTCCCCCAACTCTTTAGGAATTTGACCTCTGTAGTACGTTATAGTTGGAGAGCGAGATATTAGTTGGATTAGTTGGAGAATAACAAACGTGGAGCCAGGGAGAAGTCTTACTTGCAGTGGACTGTCATGACAGTCTAGCTGTGGAGCCAGGGAGAAGTCTTACTTGCAGTGGACTGTCATGACAGTCTAGCTGTGGAGGTGACTAATGCAGTGTTGTCAGGACAATGTTGAGACCCCCTGTATTATACCTGAGATATCCTTCACGATTCCTGGTCCTCCACCCGAGGTCATCCAGGCATCAGACTTCTTCCTCCGCATCCCTTCTCCTGGGAATGAAAAAGCTTGCTGTTGGCGGCTTCATGTAAGGCCACCTGGTCAACTATAATTGCAGTACATGTTCATTCCCAAACTGAAGATCTGATGTCCTTTTCATTCTTTCTCACTGATTGTTTATGGATCCGACCCTCAGATCCAACTCATCCACATTCTTTCAGACTTGGATCTGAATCTCGAGCTCCTCCCTCTACCCATAATGCACTATATTAACCCCTACTCCTCAAATCTTGTTTGCTGCCATTGTGACAGGACGTGGTTCTCCAGAATATTGAGCTATAGAGAAAGTTGAGGGTGATTTGTTTTTTTGCTTAATACTTTCGGTAGTGTAAAAACTAGGTACTTGTACTTTGTACTTTCTTCTCTGTCCAAGTCTTTTTAGTTTTTCGCAGACATCAGGGTTGACTTTTCCCCCCTTCAACTCTGTGCTGTGTTTCTGTTGTTCCAGTTGGCACTTTCCTTTCTGTTTAGATAAAACTTTCTACAATGGAAAAAAAAATTCTCTTTCCTTTTTTTTTTGAACTTTTGATGTTATGTTGTTCCTATCTTGCCTTCCTTTATGTTGGTTGGGTTCAGAGCTGATCCTCGGGTCTAACTCGGATGTATTCTAAAGCTCGAGAGCTTCCACTGGCTCAAGGGTAGACCCTTTCCCATCATGCCTAGTGCTAGTTACCCAGATATCGTTTGCCGCTTGAAGCTTTAAGATTGCTGGATACTGACTCAGGTTAAGTGTTTGAATTTTCTTGTTGTATTTTGTATTTAAATCTTAATATTTTTCAGGAATCTTTCTCTAGATTAGTAGTATTTGTTTAGAATCCCTATCTCCGTTTTCTGGTGATTGTTGTTGTTTAGGCCATCATTTTTCCTTCAGGCCTATCCCCCTTTCGAATCCGTTTTTTCTTAGAGGATAGCCCCTTGCTCTTAGCTCGTTTTCCATTAGAGGGCTTCCCCTTATTCCCTCCTACTACCTTTCAGATAAGGAGTTTGCTGTTTAAGTTAGAGGCTTTCCTCAGTCAGGGGAGTTGTTGTTTAACATAGAGGCTGTCCCCCTTCTGTTACCTTCCATTTTTTGTTGTTTTACAAAAAAAAAATGTTAGATATACTGTTGTAGGGGTTATTGTAGAGTTGTAGATTTCCTGTTCTTCATATCTATAATCTCATTGTATTGTAACTATAGTGTATTGTGCTTATTGCCATTTGTGATAATGTCCAAAGAAGCACCCAAAGAATCCAAACCTTGTGGATTCACGGTGTGACTCGTGCTCCCAAAAAATGTCCTTGACTGATGGACCTACGAGTTGTGTTTGTCTGGGAGCCATGCAACTTGCAGGACTCGTGTTCTGTTTGTCATCCTTTTAGCGCCAGAGTCCTGCAGGAGCATAAAAAGAAGCTTATTCTGAGAGGTTTACTGAAAGGGCCCTTTGACACTCCAGTGGAAGGGAATCAGACTAGTAAACCAGGAAAATCCCCCAAACTAACATCTCCGTCGGTTCCATCCCTGGAGCCGTCGAGACAGAGAGAAATCTTCCAGTTCGTCAGATCCAAAACCTCTCGGGTCCAACAAGACCTTATCTCCTGCGGTTCCACTATTATCCTCCGAACCATCTATTAGTCACAAAAGGACTAGATCTTCTTTGCAACTGGTGAGGTCTGCACCACATTCACTGCTTATACTGTCTGTGGCGGGCAGTCATCGATCATCCACCCACTCCTCTCGATCGTCCAGGAGCCTTTCAGATGATGTGGAGAGGGTGGTGAAGAGGCTTCTCAAGACACTGGCTCTCGACAAAAATCTTATCGAGCCCAGCCCGTATGGATGTTAGGCCAACAACCCCCCCCCCCCCCCCGGATCATTCATTCATCCTCCGACTCACCTGAGCTAGGAGCCGGAGTGCATGGAAGTCATTGTGGTGGAACCGTCTGTTCTGAAAACCTCCGGTCTCTCAGTTCCGACATCCACTCCGATCTCCTCAATACCTCCTTCTATCAGGGGACCTGGGAGATGACACTCTCTCATCTGCTTTGGGGGGGGGGAGCGGCATTGGACCCTTGTCCAACCCCACTCTCCTTCTTGGAGCTTCATCGCAGGTGAGATCTGCTCCCACATCGGCCTCGGAGCCATCGCCCTCTGTGTGGGAGAAGTCTCTCGACTCTTCAGAGCTGGGGACCCTCTTGGGCCGGGAACGTGATGCCTTCGAGGTGATGAGGAGTGTGCTGTCCTCTCAGACACCTCCTTCCTCGGCTTCAGCTACTCCATCCCCTACGGAGCCAGTGTCTTATCTCTCACCATTCCTCCTTTATAAGCGTAGGGAACCAGTGCCCCAGGACACCCCATTGGGCGACCCGCCTCTTCCGAAACCTCCCCAGAGCATTCCCCTGAGGAGGTCCCTCTGAAGAGAACATGTAAGAGGAAGCATGAGGACTCCCCTGAGTCTCAGACATTGGACATGGATTTGGAGGACTCAGAAGGGTCCCCACGGTCCCCCTCTGAGGATGTCTCATACTCTGACATCCTGGAAATCCTCAAGCATAGGGGTGGCTGGAAGTCACTTTCCCCTTCTGAGGACGAGTTCGTGTATCTGAACGTATTTGGTTCCCGACCCTCCACCTCTTGTTTGTCTCCGCCCTTCGACCCGCTTCTAGGGGTAGTAAGTCGAAAAGAGTGGCGCTGTCAGGAATCGATGGAAACAGTTCCACGGAGGCCCAATAAGTTCATAACGGCACCAGATGACATAACGTTCCTATCCAAGGGTGTGTCAGTTGATGCTATGGTGGTGGCGGTGGCCATTAAGAAGGATTTAGAGATTTCTACATCTGTCCATCCACCGAACAAAGTGTCCCATACGATGGACATATGCAGGAAGCGTGTCTTTTCTTCAGCGGCCTTTACTCTTAGGTCACAGAATTATTTATCCCATTTCACCCGCCTTCAAAGGGATCTCCTTTAAGAGTTAGGAGGTACCCTACAGGATTTTACAGCTGCAGGAGCTGCAGATAAACCTGCTTCTCAGCTTGCGACCTTATCTTCAGTAGTTAACTCCTCCATGCAGCTTTTCTCCTGTGCAGCCGTTGGAGTGAGCAGGGCTGCAGGCACAGGAGTCGCCTTACGGAAACATTCCTTGATGCGCCTTTGTCAATTTGTGGAGCCTTTCAAGTCCTCCTTTACCAACACGCCCTTTGATGGCTCATCCTTTGGGCCTAAGGTAAAAGAGACTCTAACCAGGTGTGAGTAGGATGGCAAGACTCTCTCTGCCGTGGGAATATATTTTTCCATGCCTTCTAGACCTTACCCTAAAGGTCATAAAGGCGGAAAAATGTGGTTCCGGAAATCCCAGGGAGCTTCGCCTGACACGTGGTGATTTTTTTCCCCCTGGGATAGAGGGGGGAATAATAATGGTAGACACCACCCTCGCAGCAGAGGAGGTCCGCAGAGTCAGGGCGACAGAGATATGTTCTCTGATAGGTCCTTGCAGCACTCCTGAAAGGGGGCCCACCTGTCCACCTCTGGAGGTAGTCGGAGGAAGTTTGTCACTGTACCAAAAAGCCTGGTAAAATATCACAGGAAGACACATGAGTAGAGTCGATAATATCCAGGGGATTCAGTATTCCTTTCTCCATGCCACCTCTTCAACAAAAAGTCCATCCCAGATGTGCCACCCAATCTAAGGGAATAAGCAACTGTAGAAGTTCAAAAGTTGCTTAGTCATCCAAGAAGTCTCTGCATACCAGATTGGATCCGGAACTTGCTCAATGTTCTTTTTAGTACTAAAGAAATCAGGGGACTGGAGGCCCATTTTGGACCTCAGCAGACTCAACAGGTCTGTCAAAAAGACAACTTTATGTATGGTGACACTGCAGTCCATACTTCCCTTTCTGGGAAAGGACACATCTATCTCCAGGATGCGTACTGCCATATCAAGATGGACAGGTGATCCAGGAGATTTCTACGCTTCCGGCTGGGAGTCAGTCACTACCAGTTCTGAGCTCTGCCCTTTGGCGTCACCACAGCCCCCCGGGTGTTCACCAAATGCATGGCAGTAGTCACAGCTCATCTGAGGCATCTGGGATTCCAGGTGTTTCCATATCTGGACGACTGGCTCCTTACTGCCACCACCACGCATCGACTAACCAAGACAAGGGGCACCACAGTACGCCTCTGCTCTCAGCTAGACATCACTATATACTACGAAAAGTCTGCCTTGTTGCCCTGTCAATGTATTAACATTTATAGGAGCAAATCTAGACACCAAAGACATGATAGCAAAATTGCCCCAGGAGAGGATGTCGACCATTCTACACCAAGTTGCAACTCTAATCGGGAAGAAAAAGACTCAAGCAAGATTTGTTCTGAAAGTCCTGGGCTCAGTGGTGGCAGGAATAACACTAGCTCCATTGGTACATTTCCACATGAGGTTATTGCATTGGCTCCTGTTTGCTCAGTGATCCATACAAGATCTACCCATGTCTCACGAAATTCTCGTCACGGAGACTTGCAAGAAAGACCTAAAATGGTGTCTTCAGTCCACCCAGCTGATGATAGGCAGACTGTTCGTCCTCCCCCAAAAAGTGGCCACAGTGACCATGGATGCTTCCTAGGTAGGGTGGGGGGGTGAGGGGTTATTATCTGGGTCAGACTGTTCACGGAACTTGACAACATCACAAGTACCATTTGCATATAAATGACCTCAAGATGAGAGCAATGCTCCTAGCATTGCAAGCACTTCACAGCTCTCTTCCTATGGGAAGATTGCAATTCAGACGGACAACATGTCAGTGGTATGGTACATCAACAAGCAAGGCGGAACCAGATCCTACCCCTTATGTCGAGAGGCCCTAAGGGTATGGTGGTGGGCATTGTCCTCCCAATGCTTTCTGATCGCGACACACATCCCTGGGAAATCCAACATGATAGTGGACAAGCTAAGCAGGGCTATACTTATGCCTCACTAGTGGTCCCCGAAACAGGACATTGCGAACCAGATTTTTTGCAAGTGGGGCCACCCTTGCTGCTGCTTTTTTGCCACATCCATCATTGCCAAATACAGCAGCTATTCTGCACTAGTCCCCCCCCCATCGGGACAATTACCCAGGGATGCACTTGTTCACAGTTGGCCCTTGGGATTTCTGTATGCCTTTCCCACGTTCCCTCTGATTACAAAGGTTCTTCAGAAAGCAAAATTGGTGGGTTGCAAGCTAATCCTCATTGCCTCCTACTGGCCTCATCAAATTTTGTTCTCGTTTCTATGGCCCCATCTTCTGGAGGAGCCTTGGATCCTGGACCCAGCTCCAGATTTACTTTTGCATCAGTCGGGCACATTCAGTCTTACCTTACAGACCCTTAAGCTGACAGCTTGGTTCCTCCACTTCCTGGCTTAGCCAGGCTTCCGGGACATCTCCCCAGCAGTACAACATGTTCTCATTTCCTCTCACAAATCCTCTATGAGGAAACTGTGTACTAGCAAATGGAAACTGTTCTCTTGTTGGTCTGTCAAAAATAATATTGATCCTTTTACTGCACCCATTTTAAAGATCCCAGAATTCCTCACTGAAACTTTTAACCAAGGAGCAGCAGCAGCAACTGTCTAAGTTCAGTTGGCTGCTATTTCCAACTTTCATGTGGGAGAAATGGGTTCCAATGTTCTGTCTCACAGGTTATGCAAAGCTTTTCTGAGGGGTACTACCCTTTTGAGACCCCCAATAAGAGAGCCACTCCCTCCTCGGAATCTAAACTTAGTCCTAGCTGCCTTGATTCTTCCTCCATTTGAAAGGCTAGTTCTTGTGCTCTAAAATTTTTTACTTGGAAAACATCTTTCTTGATCGCCATTACCTCATCTAGGAGGGTATCAGAATTACAAGCCCTTTCCATTCGTCCCCCTTATTTAATTTTTTGCAAAGGTAGGGTTTCTGTCAGGACCAACCCCAGGACCCTAGATTTCCGAGTGAGTAGGCATGGGATCTGAGGAAACCTTCCTCTACTCCAGCAATGTCCATGGCTGTTGGATCAGAGCAGGTCTTGGATCCGAAAGATCAGTGTCAGGTCTGAGAGGTTGAGCTGGTCTCCAACATGGTTGGATCTGTCTCTGCCTCTTGGTGCCCTGGCCTTTGACAGCTCAGGTCCAATTCTTTCTGGAGGGCTCGGATCCGTGGTGGGCACCAACCTATCGTCCTCTGCTGCTTCCGCTCTGGGGAGGTTGGGAGGGGTTCCCTGGGTCCATCAGCCTTTCAGGTAGTGGAAAGGGCCTTCTCATTGCATAGAGATCCATCCTTTCGCATCTCGGATACTATCCCTTGCACTGCTTCAGGTCTGAGCGCTGAGTCCATCATTCCTGCTCCTTCAAGTCAGCCTACACTACAAAGCCTCCACACTCATTTCCCACAGGGTTTTCCCCATTCTTGTAATACCTCTCCCGTAGACCCCATGAAGGAGGTACCACGAAAATGACATGCAAGAGTAGGCACATTGACTCCCCAGTAGAGTCCTTCACTGAGGACACTGACGTCAGTGAGGGAGATGGATCCCCTCTGTAGCTCAGTGTGTGCATGTCTGTTTAAGAAGCTATCCAAGGGCTTGTACAATTGTATAAATACTGAGCATGTGCAAGCCTGATTGCCATTTTGTAGTTAGCTGTTGAGATGTAAGCATGTATGTGAGTAAACTCTGTCTGATTAGTTAATTTATGTTTATTGATGCTGTTATCCATCCTGATGTGTTTCTACATAATAAAGCATCTTAAACGTACCACCCCGTCTGCTTGTCTTTTAAGTGTAAAGCGATGAGTGACACCCTTGATCACCAACTATGATGCCTCCTTTGGAGACGTCCTGGAATTCCTAAAACAGAAAGGGGTTGGTCTTATCAACCTTCTCCAGATAAATCAGTGTTTTTGAATGCTTTCGGGGCGGGCCCCTCTACATCTTGGATGACATCCCCAGTGGATGAACTTATTGACCTAGTTTCTTGCCGGCCCTGGAAGGAACCAGACACTGTTGAGCCCATCCCCAAGCGTACAGACAAGATGTTCATCGTGCATACAGCTGCAGTCATAACAGATGGGTTTTCCTGCTGTCAGGCGGGTCCTCAGTCGGCCGAATTCCAAAGTCTAGGTCCGGCGTCTGATGTCGTTGCTTCTTCCCTGACGTCAGTGCGACAGGGGTATAAAAGAACCAGCTGACGCCATTTTCTTCAGTCTTTCTTGCCGCGCGGTGCCCGAAGCAGAAGCAGTTCGCAAGTGCCGGTTGGCCAGCTCCTGAGATTACGAATATTTTTCAACCGAAGTCATCTTGAAAGCTAAGTACCCGCTAGAAACTTTTCTTGCCTCAGACCGATGTCAGACAAAGTTAATAATTGCATTTCATGTGGGAAGCAAATACCACATAAGGATTTCCATTCCCTCTGCATTCCTTGCTTAGGCCCAGACCACGACGTCTTGGCCTGTCGTTTTTGTGCTACATTCAACAGACGCACTATTAAGCGTCGGGCGGAGTTTGCCCAACACTATTTTGCCAAAAAGTTTAATTACATTATGCAGTCGGATAATCGGACTCCAGTTTTGAGTAAAAGACACAGAGATAAGGACCGACATACGAGGTCCGCGACTTCTACCAGCACCACGCTAAAGCCGACTACTGGTGCTCCGGTTCTCAGCGTGGCGCCTACGCAGCCCCTGACTACCAATGACACTTCATTAGCGGTGTCTTCTGTGCCCGAGGTCGCAGGCTCTTCGGCCCACACCCCGATTACAGATACCGAAGCCACTCTTGGTGGGGAAACTCAGAGTTTAGACAGCCCTGCCACCTCTCAAGGTGTCTTCAGGCCTCCTCCTTCTTTTTCCATTAAGGCTTTCACTAAATCTAAAGCAGCCATGCATTCTAAAAGACAAGCTCCACAGGGCCCCTCTCAAGGCCCCATGCCTAAAAAGCAGATGCTCAAAATGGCTGAGGATTTGATTACTCTTATCAGGGGTTCCAAACCCCCCTCGGACAAAAGGCCCAGAGTGGAGGAAGAATACCCTTCCTCGGACCAGGCCTCCATTACTTCAGAACATTCTGAAGACCAGGAACATTCATACTCCCCTTTTGAAGATTCTGATGCAGAGGAGTCCATTCCCTCTGTCTCCCCCCCCTGAGGACTACTTTTTTGGGGAAACCTTGCATACCTTGAGGGAACACTTGCACTGGGAAGGCCAAGATTACTCAGACTCCAAGAAAAGGCTCAGGGATTTCCTCTTGCTCCCTCAGCACAGGCCTCTGGCTATCCCTCCTGTCTTAGACATACTAGATGATGTGTATTCAGAGGCCCAGCCTCAACCCAGACTCTTTACCTCCAGCTCCAGTCAAGCCTGACAGGTATTACCGGGTTCCTGATTCACACCAATTCCTATACAAAAGCCTTGCAGCTGACCCAGAAACCATTTCACGGGGTCCCAAGGGAATTAAGGCCTCCACTGCCAAAAATCCATTACCTTCAGAGAGAGATTCCAGAGCTTTAGAAAGGTGGGGGAAAAAGGTATACACCTCGGCCACCCTAACCATGAGAGCATTAAACTGTCAGTTCCATATGTTAAAGTATCAACAGTTTTTGTTATCTCAGTTGAAAGGTAAAATGTCACAACCTGAACAACCAGACTTGAAGGAGTTGCAGGATTTGTTACATAGTGCAGAGCAAGTGGGTAAACATACCTTGCAATGTGGTTTTGATGCTTTAGAGGACTCATGTAGAGCTGCTGTTACAGGATCAGTCATACGTAGACATGCTTGGCTCAAAGAGCAAACCCTACCAGATCATGTCAAGGCTAAACTACTAGATGCACCTCTTTAAAAAGATGTATTGTTTGGTGTTAAAGCTGAGGAGGTATTAAAGAAAATGGAGGAAAAGGCAAAATCAATGCAAACAGTGAAAGATTTCCTACAGGTACAACCTCCACGTTTCAGTGGAAACTGGCCTTCAAAAAATTGGTCCTTTCCAGCCACGGACAGACCTCAAAGAGGTAGATACAGGCGCCCGAGGGGTAGAGGGCAATCTCAAGGATCATTTAGAGGCAGACAATGGCAAGCACCTACACCAAGAGGTGGTGAGGATAGTTCACAGCCATTCAGAAAGCAGAACCAGTAACTTTCCCCTTTGCATGCCAAGCAAGGCTCAATTGGCAGCACCTTTAGGCAGAAAACTGGCATTATTTTCGAAAAATTGGCATATTGTCACAAAAGACAAATGGATCCTGGACATTATAGACAGAGGCTACAGATTCCACTTTCACACCCTTCCAAGAATGAGAGGCATGCCAAACCTGCCACACAATCAAAGGGCAGAGGCACAAAAATAAATTTCAGATCTCATGGACATGAAAGATATTCAAGAGGTACCTGCACAAGAACAGGGTCAAGGTTTTTATTCCAGACTATTCCTGGTACCAAGGAAGGGCAAAGATTGGAGACCTATTTTGGACCTATCTATCCTAAACACATATTTACTCGTACCAAAATTCAAGATGCTCACATTACAGCAGCTTCTTCCCATGCTGGGCAAGGAGTCATGGCTGGTAACATTGGACCTCAAGGAGGCATACCTGCATGTCTCAATCAGACAAGATTGCAGAAGATACCTCAGATTTCTTGCAGGTTCAACCCATTATCAATTCTCTGCATTGCCCTTTGGCTTATCTACTGCGCCCAGAGTGTTCACGAAATGCCTGGCATCAGTAATTGCCTTCTGCAGACTTCAAGGGATACAGATATACCCATATTTGGACGACTGCCTGATCCAAGCGGACAGCAAACACGTACTTCTGAAACACCTGGAGTTTGTAATAATTTTGTTGAATTCTCTGGGATACACAGTCAACAAAAAGAAATCAAGATGAATACCCTCTCAAACAACAATTTTCCTGGGTGCCAGCGTGGATACAAACACCCAGATGGCCGACCTCACGCCAGAGAAACAAGGGGAACTAACTCGTTACTTCAGAAAACTGGCAACCTTCACCAGGCTGACTGCAAGGAAAATCCTGCAGGCTCTGGGATTTATGGCATCTTGCATCCTACTAATCCCATGTGCAAAGCTACATATGAGGAAACTTCAATGGTACCTAAAAAACTTATGGTCTCAACACAGCCACAGTTTGGAAACAATTATACCACTGATTCCATGTCTTCAAAAGGAATTTCTGTGGTGGGCTCAAGCATGCCAGAGAAACATAGGTCTCCCATTCTGCAAGCCTCAAGCAAATCAAGTCATGATGACAGATCGGTGCATTCAGGGCAAATGGTCCCAAAAAGAAAAACACCTACACATCAATTAAAAGGAAATGCTAGCAGTAATAAATGCTATTATGGCTTTCAAAGACTTACTGCATCCAGGCCAGCTATTGATAAGGACAGACAACAACACAGTGATGTGGTACATAAACAGGGAGGAACTCATTCTTACCCCCTATGCAGGCTAGCCATGTCTCTTTGGAACATGGCTCTGGAATTACAAATCCAACTTCAAGCACAGTTCCTGCCAGGCAAGGAAAACACGCTGGCGGACAACCTAAGCAGAAATATGACAGATCCACACGAATGGAAGTTGCATCCTCAAGTTTTTACAAAGATAATTCAAGCATGGGGAAGGCCAGACATAGATCTCTTTGCCACCCACAGAAATTACCAATTGACAAAATTCTGCTCAAGGACCTTTCATCCACAGGCCTGGAAAGTGGATGCACTCTCCTTCAGTTGGACAACAGTGACAGTTTATGCCTTTCCACCTCTTCCTCTGCTGCCCAAAGTTCTATTAAAAGCCAGGGCAGACAGACCAAAGGTGATTCTCATTGCTCCAGACTGGCCAAGACAGCACTGGTACCCACTCCTGAGGAGCCTGACATATTCCCCACCATGGATCCTTCCGATAATGCCTCTTCTACTGACTCAGCACAACTTCAAAACTCTTCACAGTCAGCTGAAAACACTCAATCTAGCCGCATGGAGGATTCCTTAAAATCACAACAGACCCTACTCTCCAAGGAGGTGCAGGATGTCATTTTGGAGGCCAGAAGGCCTTCTACTAGAAAAGCCTACTCCGCAAAATGGAAATGGTTTTGTGCCTGGAATCAGAAAAAGGGTCAGAATCCTGAAATACTGAATTTACCTCAAATATTACAGTACTTAGCTGAGATGCTAAACAGTGGACTTTCATTCTCCTCCATCAAAATCCATGCCTCAGCCATTTCTGCAGAATACAACACTGATCCTCCTTTGTTCTCTAACCCCCTCTTAAGACAGTTCCTCAGGGGGACTAAGAATATAACACCCCCAAGGAAGCAACCAGTACCTGCTTGGGACCTCAATTTCATTCTAGAAAAACTGACCCTGCCTCCTTTTGAGCCAGCTGCTTCAACAGAACTGCAATATTTGTCATGGAAAACAGCCTTCCTTTTGGCTATCACCTCAGCATGCAGGGTTTCGGAACTACAAGCCCTCATGGCTGTGCAGCCTTTCAACATTTTCCATCAGGACAGAGTTTCCTTACGAACCAACCCTTCTTTTATGACAAAGGTAGTATCCAGGGTAGCCTTGAATCAGGCTATCCACTTACCTACCTTTTGTCCTAATCCACAAAACAAAGGGGAGAGACTACTACATTCCTTGGACATTCACAGACAGCTCCATTATTATTTGGACAGAACAAAGCCTTTCAGAAAATCAGAGCAACTCTTTGTGTCCTATGCTACAGGTGCTCAAGGGAAGCCTATCTCCAAACAGACAATCTCAAAATGGATAGCCCACTGCATTCGCTTTTGTTACTCTTTTCATGGTAAAACTGTACCTACAGGCATCAAATCTCACTCCACAAGGGCCACAGCTACCTCTGCAGCTTTCCTCAGGGGGGTTCCTACCAAAGATATTTTGGAAGCAGCCACTTGGAGTTCTGTACATACTTTCTCCAAGCACGATCACCTACCATTATACTCCAAAAATAGAGTGGGCTTTGCCACTGCAGTCTTGCAGGGCATCCTGGCTCCTCCTAGTTCCACTTAGTGCCTACCACCCCTTTTTTAGCTTTGGGATTCTACCCATCTGTTATGACTGCAGCCGTATGCACGATGAACATAGTACAGATGTCCTTCAAGAATGTAACTGCAGTCATAACATATGGGTTGTCCTGCCTCAGGCAGCCCTCGGTCGGCCGGATTCCAAAGTCTGGGTCCGACGTCGGGTCGCATTTCTCTCCGACATCAGAGCGGCTGGAGTATATAAGCATCAGCCGACGCCATCTTCTTCAGTCTTTCTTGCCGCGCGGTGCCCGAAGCATTAGCAGTTCGCAAGTGCCGGTCGGTCAGCTCCTGTATTCTTCGAATCTGAAGTCATCAAAAAAGCTAAGTACCCCGTTGGGGACCTTTTCTTGCCTCAGCCGATGTCAGAAATTACTGAAAAAGTTAACAGTTGTCTGTCTTGTGGTAAACAAATACCTCATAAGGATTTCCACTCTTACTGTCTTCCTTGCCTTGGCCCAGACCACGACGTCTCGGCCTGTGTCGCCTGTGCTCGCTTCAATAAGCGCACTCTCAGGCACCGGGCGGAGTTCGCTGAAGACTTTTTCGGCGATAAATTTGCTTATACAATGCCATCGGAACTTCCGACATCGCAGACTCCTAAGAAACGGAAAGACCGGGACCGACATCCTCGGCCCGCGTCTTCCACCGACTCCACGCCAAAACCTACCGCGAGTGCTCCGGTTCCCCCTGAGACGGTTATTTCACCGCTCCGAACCGAAGACACCGCATTACCGATACCTCCGATACCGGAGGCCACACCGCCAGTTATAGATTTTCCTCCGGATACTGAAACCGAGGAAATGCCCGAGACCATTGCTGTAGATAAGGTCACTCCTGCACGTGGAGCTGCTAGGCCTCCTATGGCCATGTCTATTAAGACCTACACACGTGCTAAGGCAGCCAGCAAGACTAAGCACCTTTCTGCTAAAGCCTTACCTCAGCCTACTCCTGAAACACAAATCATGACTATGGCCGCAGACTTAATTTCCATGATTAGGGGTTCACAGGCCCATCCTGAGAGAGGATCCCAGCCTCCTCCTGATAAGAGGCCCCGGGTTGAACCCTCTGACCCTATCCCTTCAGATGAAGATTCTGAGGACTCTGTACACTCCGATGGCCAGGAAGAGCTCTTCCAGACCTATGAGGACTCGGATGCAGAGGATTCCATCCCCTCGGCCTCCCCTCCTGAGGATATTTCTTTTGGGGAAGTTCTGCATACTATGAGGGAACATTTTAAGTGGCAAGGCCAGGAATATTCTGATTCCAGAAAGCGCCTTCGAACCTTCCTTAAAAAGCCCCAACACAGGCCCCTGGCTATACCTCCTGTGCTTGATGTTTTGGATGACCCATACTCTGACTCCAGTGTTACCCCGGATACTCTTCCTCCTGCTCCAGCCAAGCCAGACAGATATTATAGGGTCCCAGAAACACATTCTCATTTCTTTAGGGCCCATGCTGTTGATTTAGAAACTATTTCTCAGGGACCTAAAGGGGTTTCAGCATCCACCTCCAAAAATCCTTTGCCTTCCAACAGGGAAGCTAGGTCATTAGAGAGATGGGGAAAAAAGGACTACACCTCCACTACTTTATCTATGAGAGCTCTGAATTGCCTCTTTCATATGTTTCAATATCAAGATTACCTGTTAGATGATTTACAGAAAACATTGGCCTCTCCTGAACCTTTAGACAGGAAGTCTTTGCAGGAAGCTGTACATAATTCTCAGCAAGTCAGCAATCACTTTCTGCAGTGTGGATATGATGCATTGGAAGCTTCATGTAGGGCAGCTATGACAGGGGCGGTCATTCGTAGACTTGCATGGTTAAAAGAACAACCTCTACCAGATCATGTTAAGGCAAAACTTCTTGATGCACCCTTGGAAAAGAACAAGCTTTTTGGTGCTAATGCTAAAGATGTGTTAAAGTCCATCGAGGAAAAAGCAAAATCAGTTCAGACGGTCAAAGATTTCCTCCAGGTTCAGCCACCCAGATTCAGCAGGAATTAGCCTTCAAAAAACTGGTCCTTTCCTAATCCTGAAAGATTTCAAAGGGGTAAAAACATGTGTGGCCGAGGAAGAGGACAATACAGAGGTTCTTACAGGGGACGACAATGGCAACCAGCAAACCAAAGAAGTGACACAGGGGTCTCCCCTGCCCCACAGGGACAATCTCAATGACTTTCCTCTACTGCCGCTGACCAAGGAGCAAATAGAAGCTCCCTTGGGCGGAAAATTATCTCTTTTTTCAGACAATTGGCACAGATTGACAAAGGACAAATGGATTTTGGACATTATAGACCAAGGTTACAGGTTCCACTTTCATACCTTACCAAGAAAACAAGGCATGCCAAACCTACCACAAAACCAGAGGGAAGAGGCTATCAAGCACATTTCTCTGCTTGCTTGGATCAGAGCAATAGAAAGAGTTCCACAACAAGAACAAGGCCAGGGGTTTTACTCAAGACTGTTCCTTGTTCCAAGAAAAGAAACTCAGTGGAGACCAATACTGGATTTGTCCGCATTAAACACTTTTCTCATAGTACCAAAGTTCAAAATGCTGACTCTACAGCAGCTCCTTCCCATGCTGGGCAAGGGGTTTTGGCTGATTACTCTGGACCTCAAGGAGGCATACCTGCATGTCCCTATCAGACACAGCTGCAGAAGATACCTCAGATTTCTTGCAGGGCCAGAGCATTATCAATTCTCAGCATTGCCATTTGGCTTATCTACTGCGCCCAGAGTATTCACAAAATGCCTGGCTTCAGTAATTGCTCATTGCAGGCTCCAGGGGATCCATATTTACCCGTACCTGGACGGCTGCCTCATACAAGCGGACGACAAATTGATTTTGACAAAAAACTTGAACTATGTCATACAATTGCTACAGGCTCTGGGATACACAGTCAACTTTCAAAAGTCAAGACTTCAGCCATCCCAGCAAATAACCTTCTTAGGAGCCAATCTAGACACAGCCTCTCAAATGGCTTACCTGACAGAAGACAAGCAAGAGAAGTTAACTCATTATTTCAAAGATTTGGCAAAACTCACCCAGATGACTGCAAGGAGATTCCTACAGGCCCTGGGTTACATGGCATCCTGCATTCTCCTGGTTCCATTAGCAGGACTACACATGAAAAAGTTTCAATGATACCTAAAAAGCCTATGGTCTCAGCAAAGCAACAACCTAGAGACAACCATACCGCTCATTCAATGCCTACAAAAGGAATTCCTATGGTGGGCCTCGGTAAGCCAGGCAAACACAGGTATGTCATTCATAAAACCTCAGATAACACAGACCATGACCACAGACGCCTCAGACCTTGGATGGGGGGCGCACATGGAGGGCAGATGTATACAAGGACAATGGTCTCCAAAGGAAACACATCTGCATATAAACCAAAAGGAAATGCTGGCAGTAATGCATGTCATCGAGGCCTTTCGACAACAACTTCTGCAAGGCCATCTACTGATACAGACAGACAAACACCACTGTGATGTGGTACATAAACAAGCAAGGGGGCACCCATTCCTACCCCCTTTGCAGACTGACAATGAATCTTTGGGAAAAATCACTGAGCCTAAACATACAGTTGCAATCCCAGTTTGTTCCAGGCAAAGACAATGTGCTGGCGGACAGCCTAAGCAGGAATTTCATAGATCCACACGAGTGGAGGTTACATCCGAAAATCTTCGCACAGCTCACCTCGACTTGGGGCAGGAGTAGAGGCCAGAAGTAGACCTATTTGCCTCCCACCTCAACCATCATCTACAAAAATTCTGTTCAAGGACATATCATCCACAAGCTTGGAAAATAGATGCTCTTTCATTCAACTGGAACTTCCTAAAAATCTATGCATTCCCACCTCTGCCACTGATGACCACAGTATTACTAAAAATCAAAGCAGAGAGGCCCAAGGGGATCCTAATAGCTCCAGACTGGCCAAGACAACAGTGGTATCCACTACTACGGAGCATATGTCACAACAAAAAGTGGGCCCTTCCCCACTGGCCCCTACTTTTGACTCAACACAACTTCAACACAGTGCATCCAAACCTTCAGACGCTGCAGCTAACAGCCTGGGAGATCCCATGAATAACCTCAATCTATGTCTCTCCAAGGAAGTTCAGCGGATATTAACAGAAGCTCGAGGACCATCCACCAGAAAGGTTTACTTAGCAAAATGGAAGAGATTCAGCATTTGGAATACCAGCAAGGGACATGATGCATCATTATTGAACATCCCACTCATCCTGGAATATTTGGCAGATATGCTACAGAATGGACTCTCATATTCTTCCATAAAGATACATGCTTCAGCTATTTCAGCTAGATATAACACTGATCCGCCTGTGTTTTCAAATCCTTTGTTAAGGTAATTCCTCAGGGGAATCAAGAACATTAAGCCACCAAGAAAGGCTCCAGTGCCAGCTTGGGACCTCAACTTTGTCCTAGAAAAACTGGCTCTACCTCCCTTTGAGCCAGCAGCTTCAGTGGACTTACAATTTCTCTCATGGAAGACAGCTTTCCTGTTGGCAATTACCTCAGCAAGAAGGGTTTCGGAACTACAGGCCCTAATGGCAATACCACCGTTCATAATCTTTCACAGAGACAGGGTCTCCTTAAGAACCAACCCTACTTTTATGCCAAAGGTGGTATCTAGGGTTTCTTTAAATCAAGCTATTCACCTGCCTACTTTCTTCCCCAATCCTGACAGCAAAGGGGAAAGACTGTTGCATACCTTGGACATTCACAGACAACTTCGCTACTACCTGGACAGAACCAAGACCAGTAGGAAGTCTGATCAGCTTTTTGTAGCTTACGCCCCTGGAGTACAAGGAAAAGCAATTTCCAAACAGACGATTTCAAAATGGATTGGACATTGCATCAGATTTTGTTATTCCTTCCATGGGAAGAATGTTCCAGCCAATGTCAGACCACACTCCACCAGAGCTACAGCCACCTCTACAGCATTCTTAAGATGGGTGCCTACAAAGGACATTCTAGAAGCTGCTGCTACATGGAGCTCCGTGCATACATTCTCCAAACACTACAATCTCCCTTTATACTCCAGATCCAGAGCAGGTTTTGCTTCGGCAGTCCTGCAGGGTTTGATTGCCACACCATCTCTTTCCTAGAGCATTCCTCCTCCCCCAGCTAAGCTATGGTATTCAACCCATATGTTATGACTGCAGTTGCATTCTTGAAGGACATAGTACAGTTTTGTACCTACCATAAATGTAGATGTCCGATAGATATGCAACTGCAGTCGGGTTTTCCCTCCCTCCTTCCCCTCTATGCCTTGGGTCCACTCCTATCCCTATTATCCTTAGCTGGGGATATCTGTTATGGTGTATCTGTTTATTGCTTATTTATTGTCTGGAATCCTATTTTTGTCTTCCAATTTGATTACAGCCTTCATTGGAGGGCAGCTGGCATCTGGGGCAAGAAACACTGAAGAAGATGGCGTCGGCTGATGCTTATATACTCCAGCCGCTCTCACGTCGGAGAGAAATGCGACATCAGCCGACGTCGGACCCAGACTTTGGAATCCGGCCGACAGAGGGCTGCCTGAGGCAGGACAACCCATATGTTATGACTGCAGTTGCATATCTATCGGACATCTACATTTATGGTAGGTACAAAACTGTACTTTTTGTACCTACCATAAATGTAGACGTTGGAGTGCTAATACAGCTGCAGTCCAGGTTTCCCTCCCTCCTTCCCCTCTTGGGACAGGCCTAATGGCTAACACCTCCTCATACAACATGATTGGGGTATTCCTTTATGGTGCATTTGCTTGCAACTACTGTTTTTTTATTTTATTGCATTGCATTATTACATAGATTTATGTTTTGCCTTCCTTCTGGGGGCACATGACATCTGGGGCAAGAAAAACTGAAGAAAATTGCATCGGCTAGTTCTTTTATACCCCTGTCGCACTGACGTCAGGGAAGAAGTGACGACATCCGCCGCCGGACCTAGACTTTGGAATTCGGCCGACCGAGGACCCGCCTGACGGCAGGAAAACCCATCTGTTATGACTGCATCTGTATTAGCACTCGAACATTTACATTTATGGTAGGTACAAAACTCTACTTTTCTTGTTCCCCTAGCAGACAGAGCGCATGTTTCCAGTAGCTTCTTACCCTCACGTTGATAGTACGCAGCACATGGTTAAAAGAAACTGGCCCAGGCAGATAGTTAATGTAGTTCCTGCCACACCCACAATCAAACTCTAGAGCTTTCTAGCAAGTTCCAGAGTTTGCACAGCCTCAGTGAAGCATAAGAGTGAGTCAGCGCACCCAAGCCATGGGCCACAACCTAATTTCATTGTTAACTGTCTTAACTGTGGTAGTAATCGTGACTCTAAATGGCAAAAGTGCTTAGCTTTTGGTCAGCAATGCCACAGATGTAATAAATGGAATCATTTCAAAAGATTTTGTCAAAGTGCGCACACACTCACAAAGATTTCAAGAACCGAGTTGATCAGTTAGACAGCCATGATTCAGAGCCTCATTCTTTTTATGTTGAGTATGTCAGTGCGAAGTGAAACAGTCAGTGCAGTTGATTTATGGGCCAAGAATGAAATATTTTGTAATGTTCAGATAAATGGCAAACCCATAGAGCTCAAAGTGCAGTGTTATGTCTGCAGAAACATGTGCTTATGTATGTGCTGGTGAAAAGGATGATTTGGCAAAGTGTGTGAAGCTTGTTGCATATGGTGGTGAAGAAATTCAAACCGAAGGCTCGATAATGCTTTCATGTTACTCTGCTGGTAGAAGCTACGACTTATTTTATGTGGTCAAAAGACGCATGCAATCATTATTAGGCCTCAGCAACACACTGAAAATGGGACTACTTTCATTTAACAAGGAAGTTCACCATGTTTCCTTAAAAAGACCACTACTATAATTTCGCCCAACATATTTTTTCTACCTATGCTGATCTTTTCGAAGACAAACTAGGCAAGCTTCCAGCTGTGTACTCCATGAAGTTAGACCCAGATGTCAGTCCAGTTATCAGCCCAGCCAAAAAATTTCCAATAGCCATGTGGACTAGAGTTAAAGGTGAGTTAGACAAAATTGTGCAAAAAGGTATGATTTGTCCAGTTATTGAACCGACTGAGTAGGTATCATCCATGGTGGTAGCTTATAAGAAAAGCTCAGACAGAATATGTATTGACCCACGAGATTTGAACAGCGCACTGAAAATACCTCATCATCCAGTGTGCACAGTCGAAGAAGTTGCAGCTTTCATGCCAAGTGCCACTGTTTTTTTTTGTCTTGGATGCAGAGAGTTCATTTTGACAAATTTTGCTTGACAAGAAATCTTTGTTGCTCACTACTTTCACTACTCCATTTGGAAGGTAACAGATTTCAGAGAATTGCCATTTGGGATAAATTCTGCAACTGAAGTCTTTCAACGTGCATTGGAGCAAATTTTTTCTGGGTATCCTTGTGCTACTAGGTAATGGTGAAGCAGAGCATGACAGAAATCTCAGAATACTTCTGGAAAGGCCACGTCAAGTGAATCTTAAGCTCAGTGAAAAGAAATGCAAATTCAGGCTAGGAGAAGTCACTTACATTGGTCATTTATTTACCAGTTCAGACCTACGACCAGACCATTCTAAGCAAACAGACAGACATTTTCGAGATGCCAGCTCCAGACAATGTTCAAGCCCTGCAATGTTTTCTTGGCATGGTTAACTACCTAAGCAAGTTCATTCCAGACTTGGGTCAAATATCAGCACCACTTAGAGAGCTAACACATAAAGATATGTGTCTTGGTCTTGGCTGGAACAACACCAGAGAGCATTTGATGTCCTGAAACAGAGAATTGCCTGTCTACCTTCTCTGATACTATGATGTACACAAGCCAGTTATTTTTCATGTGATGCTTCCAAATTTGTCTTGGTGCAGTCATTCTACAAGAGGGGCCAACCAGGTGTTTGTGTCTAGAACTCTTACCTAAGCTGAAATGCAATATGCTCAGATAGAAAAAGAGCTCTTGGCAATTGTGGTTGCATGTTCCAAGTTCCATGATTGTGTATGGCAGACCTATCCAGATTGAAACAGATCGCCAACCTCTGGTCACTATTTTGAGAAAGGTTATACATACAGCCCCTACCAGATTGCAGTGCATGATACCGAGATTACAAAAAGTACCATTTCAATCTTTTCTACAAAAAATGCACACTTTATCTTGCTGATAGATTATCCAGATCACCCAGAAGTACCACTGAACAGCACGAAAATGAGCAATTTGATTTTGAAGTCATGGAGGTGAGAAATGTTTCTTCCACATGTATTGATGAGCTCCGAGATCATAGAGCCACAGATCCAGTTTTACAAAAGCTCAACCAATTCCACAGAACAGGATGGGCATCAAAGCAATCTAGTTTACCTCCTGAAGTGGAACCCTATTTTCCATGCAGAGATAAGATTTTTGTCTGACTGTGTCATCATGAAAGGTCCTCATGTTATTGTTCCAAAGTCCTTGCAACAGGAATACATTACTGCCTTACACTGAGGTCACCCAGGAATAGATTCTACCAAAAGAAGAGCGAGAGGCCTAGTATTTTGGCCTTCTATGTCACAAGATATCAACAGAGTACTTTCATCTTGTTCTGTGTGCAATAGTACAAAGCCACATCAATAGAAAGAACCATTTCAGCTAAACCAGATTCCTGAATTACCTTGGTTGACAGTAGCCACAGACATTTTCTAGTGGAATGGTCAACATTATTTGGTGTTAGCAGACTCTTATTCCAGTTGGTTCGAGATTTACCTTCTTCCCAGTCTGGCATCCAATACTGTCATTACTAAGAGGAAGTGTCATTTTACAGTGCATGGATCTCCTCACAAAGTTATTTCTGACAGTTTACAAGCCAACAGTTCCAAAAGATTTGCAGAAGCATAGGACTTTACTCCTGTCACGAGTAGCCCATAATATCCTCAATCCAGTGGTTTGGCAGAACACTCAGCTCAAAGTGCAAAGCAGTTACTAGAGAAGTCAAAATGAGATAATAGTGATGTTTTCTTAAATCTCAAACATTCCTTGTGATAAACATCTTGGTTCACCAGCTCAGAGACTTCTGTCGAGACAAACCAGAACCACATTACCCATCAGTAGGCAGTTGTTGGTTCCATGTGTCAAGAACAGCAGGTCAGTAGTCAGTTGTTGGTTCGATGTGTCAAGAACAGCAGGTCAGTGAAAGCCAATCTGTTGAAGATGCATTTAACCCAGAGGTCCTACTAAGACCAGCAAACAGCTCAATACATTACAAGAAGTAGTAGTAAGAATGCAAACATCCAAAGATTTTGATCGGATTGGAGTCATGAAGCACATCTGTCCAGAGTCAAGATCATACATTGTGGAATCACAAGGTGCAGTTTTCAGGTGAAATCGGAAGCATTTGATACTAGTGTCCAGACCTGTACCACAGCATATAGCATGTGAGAAAAACTCATCTCAGAGTGAGTTGTCCAGTGTTCCATTTCCAGTGGAAGATACAGAAAATATCCCCATTCCTGTGATGACTCCTGAAGTTCCTGATACAAGTTCTTCACCGAAGACTGTCCCCGTTGCTAAACCCAGTCCTGAATGTTATGTAACAAGATCCAGTTGTCCATGTCCAGACCATGTTACAGACACACAGCCACTTGGACATTAACTTTGTGTTTGTTTCTGAATGTCTTTATTGATGCATGTCCAATTACAATGTTATTTTGATAAAGGACAATCTTTTTAAGAGGAAGGATGTAGGTTAATGTATGCATGTCTCTTTAAGAAGCTATCCAAGGGCTTGTACAAGTGTATAAATACTGAGCAGGTGCAAGCCTGACTGCAATTTTTTAGTTAGCTGTTGAGATGTAATTATCTGTGTGTGTGTGTGTGTGTGTGTGTGTGTGTGTGTGTGTGTGTGTGTGTGTGTGTGTGTGTGTGTGTGTGTGTGTGTGTATGCGCTGTCTGATGATTAGTTCATTTGTTTATTGATGCTGTTATCCATCCTGAGGTGTTTCTACATAATAAAGCATCTTAAACAAACCACCCCACCTGCTTGTCTTTTAAGTGTATAATGACAAGTGACACCCTCGATCACCAAATATGACGTCTCCTTTGGAGACATCTTGGAAATCCTAAAACAGAAAGGTGGTTTGTCTTTCCAACCTTCTCCTTCTGATAAGTTGGTGTTTTTAGAGGCTTTAAGGGCAGGCTAATCTACATCTTGGGTGACACCCCCAATGGATGAACTTATTGATCTAGTTTCTCGTTAGGCCTGGAAGGAACCAGACACTGTTAAGCCCATCCCCAAGTGTCCAGATAAGTTTCTTGTTCCTTCACAGAGTACATTGGAGCAAAGGTGGTGTCCCCATTGATGCCATTGTTGTGGCGGCAGCCACTAAGTAGGAGCTAGCCAAACAGAGCTCCTCTGTCCATCCACCAAACAGGGAGTCCAGGGCGACAGACAGATTTGGAAAGTGCATCTACGCCTCAGCCACTTTCACACTGAGGTCGGTGAATTATTTGGCACACTTTACCTGCTTGCAAAGCAATTTGATCAAGGAGCTCTCGGACTCTTTTGCCGATACCATATTGGCAGAGGACCTCAAGAACTTCTCTCCCCAACTGGCTACTCTGTCCTCTAATGCTAATTCTTTGATGAGGTTGATATCCCATACAGCAGAAGGTACCTCACAAGCAGCTGATTCAGGCTTAGCTGTAAGGAGACATGTTTGGATGAGGCTGTGCAGCTTTGTGGAATCCTTTAAGGTGTCCTTTGCTAATAACCCCCTTTGATAGCGCCTCTCTATGTGGACCATTGGTGAAAGATATGCTTACCTGCAGCGAACAGGAAGGAAAGGCCCTGTCTGCCGTAGGAATTAAGTTTTCTACACCTCAGAGGACCTTTAATAGAAACCAGCGAGGAGGGAAGAAAACTTGGTTCTGGAAATCTCAAGGGCCTTTTCAGGACCTGAGCGGGAATGGTAGCCGTTACACCAGAGGCAGAGGATGGCCACAGAACCAGGGCTTCAGAGATTCTGATAGGCCCTATAAGAGCTTTTGAAGTGTTGCCCAACTGTCCATCTCTGGAGGCAGTTGGGATTCCTGTTTCCCTGCACCTAAACACCTGGACAAATCTTACAAAAAATGCATGGGTGCCAAGTGTAATATACAGAGGTTACTACATTTCCTTTTCCGTTTTGCTTCCTGTTAGGAGGAGTAAACTCCCTGAAGTTCAACCCAGTCAGAGGGAGTATGCAGCTCAAAAGGTTCAAAAGCTGCTACAAGAGAGTCATCCAGGAGGTCCCACCTGAACAAATAGGATTCAGAACTTACTCCTGCTTCTTTCTATTGCCAAAGAAAACGGGACCTGAGACCAGTTCTGGATCTAAGCAGTCTGAATCAATATGTAAAGAAGTCTAAGTTCTGAATGGTTATGGTTCAGTCCATCCTGCCTCTTCTGCGCAAAGACGATTGGATGTGCTATATAGATCTCCAGAATGCATACTATCACATCAAAGTAGACAGGTGCTGCAGGAGACCACCTGCTCATTCTGCTGTGAGCCAATCACTACCAATTCAGAGTACTGCCCCTTGGGCTCATCACAGCTCCACATGTGTTTGCCAAATGTATGACAGTCGTAGCAGCTCACCTGAGGCTCAAAGGATTCCAGGTGTTTCCCTGTCTAGATGATTGGCTCCTCACTGCCCCAACAAGGCATCAATTTTTACAAGCCAGGATTACTTCCTTCGGATCTCCAACTCATTAGGCATCACAGTAAAGCTTTCAAAATCCAAGCTGACTCCTGTACAAGATCTGGAATTCATAGGAACTCAACTAAATACGACGAATTAAGTAGCTTCAGTACCTCTTCCACCGCATCACATCTGTGAGAAGACAAGTGTGAGGGACTTGCTATCTCATCCCTCTTTGCCAGCAAAACTTGTGTTGTAAGCTCTTGGATCTATGTCATTTTCCATTATTCTAGTCCCTCTGGCAAGATTCTTAATGAGAATTCTTCAGTGGACCTTGGCGGTACAGTGGTCTATTCTTTACCAGCCTGTATGTGATCCCATGAAGCTCGCCCCAATTTGCAAATGTCATATTCGATACAGTCAGATGATCTCTTTTTGGGCAGAGACCCCCCCCAGTAGCCACAGTGACCACTGACTCCTCCTAATTCTGGTGTGGGGGCATTACAGTGGAAGGACGGTCCAAGGTACATGGTCCCCACCGGAGGCCAAGTTGCATGTAAATGTCCTCGAGGTGAGAGCATTCCTCTTAACGTTTCAAGCCTTTCAGAACATTCTCACTCTGGGGACTATTGCAGTCCATACTTACAACTTGTCATTTGTCTATTACATCAAGCAAAGAGTAACTGTTCCCACCTGTTATACAGATAGGCCATGAGGGTCTGGGAATGGGTGATCTCTTCAAACTGCATTCTAATTGTAACACATATACCGAGGAAAGCCTACATGCCAGCATATAGACTAAGCAGGTCCAGTCTGATTCCTCATGAGTGGTTCCTCAATCAACCATTAACGAACATGATGTTCAGCCATTGGGGACGGCCTTGCAACAACATATTTGCATCTGCCCTCAGCAAAAGGTGCAGCAGGTACTTTGTTCTGATCCCCTTGCGGGGGAGTCACCAAGGGATGCTCTGGTTCATGATTGGCCCCCCCCAGGTCTCCTTTATGCCTGCATCCCCTCTCCCATTGATCCCCAGGATTCTGCACAAAGCAAGCAGGCTGAAGAACTCAGTCATCCTCATTGCCCCCTTCTGGCTTCTACAGGTATGGTTCCGCTTCCTATGGAATCATCTGAAATATCATTTATGGTTACTGGAGCCCTGTGAGGATCTCCTTTCTCACCCGACAGAGTTTCATCATCCCAATCACCACACCCTCAAGTTAACTGCATGGTTTCTCCACTTACAGTGATAATATGACAGTCCAGGCTCACTCCTCCTGTTCGTGACATCATTTTGGCCTGTCAGAAGCCTTCCACTAAGAAAGTCTACAAAAGCAAATGGAAAAGGTTCTTTATATGGGCCTGTAAAAATAACATTAACCCTTTTTCAATGCCTAATTCTGCCATCCTCCTTTTCCCTCAGTAATCTTTTTAAAAAAGAGGCTATTTTCTTCACTATTAAACTTCAGCTAGGAGCGACATCCAATTTCCACGCTGGAAAGTAATCCACTTCTCTTGCAACTATGTAAAGCATTTATGAAGGGTATCTTCATCATTAGGCTTCCCATAACAGACCCGTCTCCTCCCTTTGACCTCACTTTTGTCCTTCAGGGAATAACACAGAAACGTTTTGAACCAGCAGACAATTGTGATATGAAATTTTTTTCTTTCAAAACTATATTTCTAGTGGCTATCATTTCGGCAAGAAGAATCTCTGAACTCCAGGCCTTAACAGCCAAGACCCCCTTGTTTGCCATTAGGATAGGCTTTCTCTACTTACTAACCCTTCCTTTATGCCTAAAGTGGCCACTGAAACTAACAGCCGACAAACCATTCAAGTGTCAGTATTCTTTCCAAACTTTACCAGTAAGGGAGAATATATGCTACACCAGCTATTTGTATCTTTCTTACAGAAGTCTCATCAGCAATTTGTATCCTTCTTACCTAACTGCCTATATCAAGCAGTTTCCAAGGTTACTCTGGCTAAATGGATTACTCATTGCATTTTATTGATTTATTCCAAAAAGGTATGGAATTGAATCGCCCTGCCAGAGCTCATTCCACCAGATCCATGGCTGCTTAATCTGCTTTTTCCTCTAGAATGTCTGTTGATGATATTTGTGCTACAGCCACCTGGTCAAAGAGTCATACCTTTGTTATCCATTGCAAGTTGGAGATTGTCTCCAGAAACGGGGCTTCTTTTGGCACGACAGTGCTCCAGCATATCTTTCCTAGGGACTCTGATCCATCAGTGAGGAAGAATGAAAAGGACAACATCAGATTTAAAAGTTATGTACTTACCAGAACTTGGCATCTGTGTTGTCCATTTTCATTCTTCCTCACCTTCCCTCCCAGACATCCCCTGGCCTTGCCACTCCTTGAAGGATCTCCGGAAGACCTTGGAACATAAATGTTCTAGATTTGAGCCTGAGTCGTTGTCCTGTCTATCCTTTCTGTATTATCCACTGGGCAGTAAGGCAGCAAACTTGATCTGAGGAGTAGGGGGTATGTAGTTCATTATGAGTAGAGTGAGGAGCTTGACATTTGGATCCAAGTCTGTAAGAATGCGGCCAAGTCAGAGCCGAGGATCGGATCTTTAACCAATCAGTGAGGAAGAATGAAAATGGACAACAGAGATGCCAAGTTATGGGAATTACTTAACTTTTAATTGCCCCTGGCATAGATGCCATTTCTCTGTGCCATAGAGTTGGTATGAAATATGAAAATTCTGGTCGTTATCTAGAAGAGTGTCAGACGACTCTGTTGCATCTTGTTTTATATAATTGTCCTGAGCACTTGCTATACATTGGTTTCCAGCTTTGACTACATAAATCTGTCAGTGTTTGAGTGATTTACAGCATAACTGTTGTCGCAAAACATTGCCCGCAAGAGAATACAGAGTAAACAAATGACTGTTGTTTTACTTTCTTTACCGGTGTCATAGTAAGTGTAATCTTTTTAATAGGCAGCTAGCACAACAGGTAAAACAAATTCAACAGTTGCACACATTAATCCATTCTATGCTTCCATTAATCTACATTACATTTAAAAAAAAAAAAAAAGGTAAATTTCTGACATAGTTATGAACATCAGTTTTCCTGCATCCCCATATAACCTATCCCTAAGGTTCCCTTAGCTGCAACCATTTATTCCATGGGAGTGAGAGTTGAACATTCCCATACGTGGAAAGAGCCCTGCCCTCCATACCTTTCATCATTGTCCAGGAAGCCCAATGAGCCCATTTGTTGCCCTGATGACAAGAGATATGTGGTTGGGAGTGGGCTGTCTTCTTATCCTACTAGGCATTCTACCACCCTATGGTTGAAGCACCCACTCTAACTCCTTTGTGCCTCTCTGAGTTCCGTTGCATACTGCCACAGTAGACATCTTCTGTCCTCATGCTGAATCCTTGTAGTACATGCTTCAGTACAATGGCCTGTGCTCCAAGGATGTAACTCCCGGTATTCCTGCTAAATATCATCCAAGTGGTGAGGCAGAGTCGCCTCCTTCTCTCCAGATTGATGAACCAACAGTGGTTGCTCACTGCATCCTTATCTAACCAGCTACTATAGATGCTCAAGCCACTGTTGAAACCCAGTTTGCCTGCGTCATATCGTGGCTTTATGCCTGTACTACAGGGATGGCTATGTGAACATCACATTTTAAACTATCAAACATTGTAATTCAGTGATGATAAAGTCAGACCCACAAAAATTACTCCCCAGTCAAAAAAAAAAAAATCTAACAGTTATTATTTCAAAATGGAAAGAAAGGGGGATCAGCAATTCTTAAGTCAGCCACACAGTATTTCTTCAAACTGAATAGCCTTTATGCATCTTTTTTGAAACAAAGTGGTACAGACAATAGGCTTTCTTTAAAATATGTTTTACCACCTGGCTACCAAGCACTCAGGTCCGATCGCCTAAACAAAAAAGGTGGTGGTGTAGCCTTAGTCTACAACTGCCTGCTAAATCTTAGCCCATACCAAAATTCCATTCCCAACTTTAACAATGCAGAACTAGTCATAGGAATCCTCAAAATAAACAACTTCAAAAGTATCTGTATTATAACCATCTATATCCCTCCTGGAGACAACTCCTCCACCCTAGAGAATATTCTCTGTTGGGCCTCAAACAATATTAAACAGGAAACTTTCATTCTAGGTGATGTAAATATTGATTGGAATAATATTAATAACAATACTCCCCTTCAGTCTATCAATCTTTATAATTTTACTCAACTAATAAACAACATTGCCAGACCTAACAAAACCAACCCTCCAGGGTCCATCTTGGACTGGATCCTAGTCAGCCACCCTAATAATATCTCCAACTCAGGTACCTTACCTGACTCATTAAGTGATCATCTCCCAGCCTTTATTAACCGTAAACCCAACAGCTCCCACACCAACAACAATATGTCTACTCTCGCAACCTAACTAATTTTAATCCTTCTGTATTTTCAGAAACCCTTCAACTAACAAACTGGGATTCTCTAAACACTCTTCCCCTAGATGAAGCCCTTGAACTCTTTAATACTACCTTCCTTAAAATCCTAGATTCCCAAGCCCCTCCACGTACAAAAAGGATAAAGTTCAACTCTGCCCCTTGGCTAACTAAAGACACTAAAACTCTAATGCGACAAAGGGACAAAACATGGAAACTATACAACAAAAATAAAAACCCAGCCTCTTTACTGCAATTTAAGCAACTCCGTAATCTTGCTAAAAAACTTATTATAAAGGATAAGAAATCTTACTACGGCAAACTTCAGTCCTCCTTCACAAATAATCCCAAAAAATTCTGGAATTCCATCAATTCTCTCTTACATCCAGGTACAAAATCCAATCCCTGTCCAGACAATAATAAGACTGACACTGAAATAGCTACTCTCTTTAACTCGTTTTTACTGGCTCAATAGCTGAACTGACTAAATCCTTCTCCTCTTCCACCCCTACCCCTAACCCAAAGCATCCTTCTACACCCATCCCTCACTCCAACTCTTATAACCCACCTCCCACTTTCATTCTACATCCCGTGTCTACCACCAGTATCAAACATCTTCTTCAGAACTCAAACCATGCTCCAATGCCCTGACAACATTCCATCACTCTTTCTCAAGCTCGCAGCAAATGGCATTGCCATACCTATCAGCATTCTCATCAATAGATCCATCCAAGAATCTTATGTTCCCAAACTTTGGAGAGCTGCCCACATTCTGCCCCTCCATAAAGGAGGCAAAAATAATACCATCTCTAACTTCCGCCCAATAGCAATTCTTTCCCCAATCTCGAAAATTCTTGAAAATGCATATACCAGCAACTCATGCCCTACCTTCTCGATAACCATCTCCTCTCTCCTCACAACATGGGTTTCGCCTGGCCACAGTACCATAACCGCTCTTCATTCCTTCCTAGAAATTGTCAACCAAGCCCGTGACTCTGGAAAAATTGTCTCCTCTGTTCTTCTTGACCTTTCTAAGGCCTTGACACTATATCCCACACTCTCCTTCTCAACCACCTCTCTAACCTCAATCTCTCCCACAACTCTCTTTCTTGGTTCAGAAGTTATCTCTCTGATAGATCCCAAGCTGTGAAATGGAATACTGGTACCTCAAAATTCCTACCTACCCTACCGGAGTCCCTCAGGGTTCTATTCTCGGCCTTTGCTCTTTAACATCTTTATCAATGATCTCCACTCTTCTATTCCTCTTGCTCAAATAGTACAATACGCAGATGACTCCACTGTTATCTGCTCTGCGCCTAACCTTCCCGAGCTCCAAGCCAAAACCCAATTGGCCTTCACAACCATAGAAAATTGGATGCTTCAAAATCATCTTTCCCTCAATGCCAATAAATCCCACATCATTCTCTTCTTCCCTTCAAAAGCTCTGACTCCTGATAAGTCATCCTTCATAATTTCCAGCCTCTCCCAGTCCTCTATAGAAGTTGTTAGTAGTGCTAAATTACTCGGAGTAACCATTGATGAACACTTGAAATTTAATATTCATATTCAACTTAACATAAAGAAAACTCATCAGAAGCTCGGTATGCTTTATAGAAATGCAAACTTTCTTACTCCATCTTCAAGACAAACTCTCGCCACTACCTTCCTTCTCCCTTCTCTGCTGTATGGTGCTCCTCTTCTATCCAATCTCTCCTCTTCTATCTCCACAAAACTTGAAAGTTGCTACTACAAAATTGCCAAATTCGCTACTAACTCCGCTCATTCTACACACCACTGCATCTGCCTCCGTAGTCTTCAATGGCTAGAACTCCCTAATCAACTCAATTTCCTCCAACTTACTACTGCACACAAATTAATCTTTAAACCCACTGCTTGCCCAGCATTATCTAATACCTTAACCATATACACTCCTCCAAGGCCCCTAAGATCTAGCCACCAAAATCTTATTTCAGTTTACAAACCCAAACGACCCCCTGGCCAACTCCTACTTTCCCATACTACAGCAAAAAAATGGAACTCGCTTCCTTCCCTTCTAAGAGCCACTACAAGCTATGAACACTTTAAATCTCTTCTTCATTCTCACCTTTTCCAAAATTGGAAATGTAATTGTATACTTCCTACCTAGATCTCTATTTATCCTAGTTCCATTCCACCCCCCTGGTTCCCCTTCTTCTGACTCTCTCCCTAGCTCCCCTCTCTTCTACATTATCTCCTCCTTCCTCCCTGAATAAACCCTTTATTTTCCTTCAAGTGCTATGCTTACTCTCTCCTTAAATCTTTTGACTTTTTTTTTTTTTTTTTTCTCAAGGTGGTCTCCTGGACTCATCCATAATTTGAACATTTAGTATTCTGTTCTTTTTCTATCCTGTTCTTACACCTCTCCTTTAATTTCTTTGCTTCTTATTTGTTTCTCCCATGCATCCCTGCTCTTGCATTCAAACTCTTTCTATAATTTCCTTTCCTTTCCCACTTTACTAACATTCACAGTTTCACTAATATATCTTTTTCTTATGTTTTGTGCCCAATGCTCCTCTTTCTTGTTTGGAATTTGTTAAAGTGTTATGCTATTAGAACAGAGTGTGTTTTTGTATGTATTAGTTTAGATCTTTTCTGCTGTGTTTTTGTGTGTAATGTATTATCGTGGAGCTTTTCTCCCCGGGCCTCCACTGAAAACGGGCTTTCGGGCCCAGTGGACTTCCCCGGTTATCAAACTGGAAATAAATAAATAAATAAATAAATGTTTAAGTCCTATAGCTAGTAAAAACGGTTAAGGTTTGTGCTTCGTTGCTCATTTGTACTTATATGTAAATACTCAGATCTGGTGCTGTCTTTTTCATTTTTCCTCCAGAAAATAGATGAGAGAAGTACCACCAAGGCTATTGCGAGACAAACGCGTCATGTTAAAAAACAAATTCTTTAATGTAAACAGTAAAAATCCAAGTAGCAAAAAACAAAGTTCTAGAGTGGATAAGCCTTCTTCATATCCTCACCCATTAACCAGTGTATTTCCTTAAAAAGAGGACAGATAGCCAATCAGAAGCTGGACCAATAAGCTGATCATACTGAATTAAGCATTTAGCATATCCAAATGACCAATGGGAGACTCTCCAAAACTATTTCTTTCAATCAGAGGCATACCAGTCTCAAAGCCATTCATAATACCAGATGTTCTAAGTGTTTCACTGTTGCAGTCATTACACTTGGGTTATCCTGCTGGCAGGCTACCCTCAGTCGGTCTGAATTCCAAAGTCTAGGTCCGGCGTCGGTTGCTGTCGCCTCTTCCCTGACGTCAGAGCGCCAGGGGTATAAAAGATGCAGCCGACGCCATTTTTTTTTTAGTCTTTCTTGCCGCGCGGTGCCCGAAGCAGAAGCAGTTCGCAAGTGCCGGTCGGCCGACTCCTGAGATTTTCGTGTTCGAATTTCAGATCTGAAGTCTTTATTAAAAGCTAAGTACCCCGTTGGGGAAAACTTTTTTCTTGCTCCAGACCGATGTCAGAAAAAGTTAATAATTGTATTTTTTGTGGGAAGCAAATACCTCATAAGGATTTTCATTGTTACTGTATTCCTTGCCTTGGCCCTGACCACGACGTTGCTTGTTGTCGGTTTTGTGCTAGATTTAACCAGCGCACTATAAAGCGCCGGTACGATTTTGCTTTTCACTATTTTGGCAGAAGATTAAATTACACAGTGCCATCGGATAGCCAACAGACTACCGCAATTCACAAGAAATGCAAAGAAAAAGAAAAGGACAGGCATCCGAAGTCTAAAACGGATGACGGGGCTTCTTCTAAGCCAGTCGCCGGTTCACCGGCTCTCAGTGAGGTGCTTTCGCAGCCCCTGACGCCCGCTACTTTGGACCCGCAGGCCGTTACAGACTCCCACGTGGAGTCGCCTAGGCCGCTGGAAGCTCAAGGTATTGGACCTTCGGAAACTATTCCCTCAGATGGGTCTGGAGCCACTGAGCAGGCATTGGCTTCTGAAGGTGTTTTCAGACCTACTCAATTATACATTAAAGCGACACCAGTTACAAAGGCAAAGACTAAAGCATCTTTAAAGGCAAAGAAACAAGTACAACAGCCTCATGGTCAGGCCTCCATGCCCAAAAAACAGATGCTCAAAATGGCTGAAGACTTAATTACTTGGATCAGGGGTTCCCATCCCTCTCCTGAGAAGAGGCATAGGCAAGCGACAGAATATGAATCTTCAGGTCAGGTTTCCATTTCTTCAGATTCCTCTTCTGATCAGGAATACTCTCTTCCTCCCTATAAAGATTCTGATGCTGAAGAATCTATCCCTTCAGCCTCTCCTCCTGAGGATTACGCTTTTGGGGAAGCCTTGCATACCATGAGGGAACATTTGCACTGGGAGAGCTACGATTATTCTGAATCTAAGAAAAGACTCAGGGACTTTATTTTACTCCCACAACACAGGCCCCTAGCTATTCCGCCTGTGCTAGACATTGTAGATGATGTATTTTCAGAGTCCACTCTGACTCCTTACCTCCAGCTCCTGTTAAGCCGGACAGGTACTACAGGGTGCCTGACTCTCATAAATTTCTTTTCAAGAACCCTGCTGCTGACCCAGAAACTATTTCTCCGGGTCCCAAAGGGGTCAAAGCATCCACTGCAAAAAACCCTACCCCCTCCGACAGGAATTCTAGGGCATTAGACAGATGGGAAATAAGTTTTACACCTCTGCTACCTTGGCTATAAGAGCTTTAAATTGTCAGTTTCATATGCTCAAATATCAGCAATATATTATGTCACTGCTTAAACAGAAAATGTTAATAAATTCTGAAGGTGCAGAAAACAAAGAATTGCAGGATTTATTGCATGCAGCTGAGCAAGTTGGAAAGCATACTTTGCAATGTGGGTTTGATTCTTTGGAGGCCTCCTGTAGAGCCGTTGTCACAGGTTTTGTCATTAGGAGGCATGCTTAGTTAAAGGAACAAAGTTTACCAGATCATGTTAAAGCAAAATTATTGGATGCTCCATTGCAACATGATACTTTGTTTGGTGTTAAAGCAGAAGAGGTGTTAAAGAAAATGGAGGACAATGCTAAATCTATGCAAACAGTCAAGGATGTCTTACAGGTACAGCCTCCAAGATTTAGCAGACACTGGCCTACTAAGAATTGGTCCTTTCCAGTGTCAGACAGACCACAAAGGGGCAGATACAGATGCCCAAGAGGCAGATCCCAGCCCCAAGGTTCATACAAGTCTAAACAGTGGGGTGCTTCTACCTCCAAAAGTGGAGAAGACAAATCACAGCCTTACAGGAAACAGACCCAGTGACTTCCCCCCTGCCTCCGCCAAGCACTTATCTTCTGGCAGGGCCTTTAGGGGGAAAACTAGCACTTTTTTCACAAAAGTGGCACATAATAACCCAGGACAAATGGGTCTTAGACATAGTGTCACAGGGCTACAAGTTTCACTTTCATACCCTGCCAAGGGCAAACGATTGGCCAGACCTACCAAAAAAAACAATGGACAGAGGCACAAAAACAAGTATCATCCCTCATGGACATGATGGCCATTCATCAAGTACCAGAACAAGAGCAGGGACAAGGATTTTATTCAAGACTGATGTCCTTCAAGGATGCATCTGCAGTCCTTACATATGGGTTGTCCTGCCTCAGGCAGCCCATCGGTCGGCCATATTCCAAAGTCTGGGTCCGGCGTCTGCTGATGTCGCCCTTTCCCCGACGTCAGAGCGCCTGGGGTATAAAAGAATCAGCCGACGCCATCTTCCTCAGTCTTTCTTGCCGCGTGGTGCCCGAAGCAGAAGCAGTTCGCAAGTGCCGGTCGGCCAGCTCCTGTAAATTCAGCTACCAAAGACTTCAAAAAGCTACGTACCCCGTTGGGGACTCTTTCTTGCCTCAGCCGATGTCAGATCAAACGCTTAAAGTTAATAATTGCTTGACTTGTGGGAAACAAATACCTCATAAGGATTTCCATTCCTACTGCCTCCCTTGCCTAGGCCCAGACCACGACGTCTCGGCCTGTACTGCCTGTGCCTCTTTTAATCGACGCACTCTTAGGCGTCGGTCGGAGTTTGCAGAGGAATTCTTTGGGGCTAGTTTATCTTATAAAATGCCGTCGGAGACTCCAACTTCTCATTTAACCAAAAAACGGAAGGACAAGGACCGACACACGCGGATCGTGGTTTCGGCTGAAACCACACCTAGGCCTATCGCCAGTGTCTCGGTCTCGGCTGAAACAGAGTCCTTGGTACTTCCGACCGTGGAAACGGTACAACCAACAGCCTTTGCCCCGGAGGCTTCTTCTGAGTCGGTTTTGGATTTACCCTCGGAAACCGGTGTTCAGGAAACTACCGACACCATTCCCTTAGATAAGACTACCCCTGCACGTGGAGCAGCCAGGCCCCCTGCATCCATGTCCATTAAAGCATTCACTAGGGCTAAAGCTGCTAAGCAGCAAAAAACTCTGCCTCCCAAGACTATTTCTCAGGGATCCACTACAGGTTCACAGATACTAAGTTTGGCTGAGGATCTTCTTTCCTTAATCAGGGGATCCCAGCCTCATCTGGACAGGGGCTCTCAACCCCCTCCAGACAAAAGGCCCAGGGCTGAGTCCGCTGATCCTCAGTCCTCTGATGGCTCTGCTCTATCAGATTACCAGGAGGAGGCCTTCACGGCCTACGAGGATTCTGATGCAGAGGAATCCATTCCCTCTGCCTCCCCTCCTGAAGAGCTGTTCTTTGGGGAGACCCTTCACTCCATGAGAGAGCATTTCCAATGGCAGGGCCAGGAATTCTCCGATTCCAGGAAGAGATTAAGGACTTTTCTTCATTTACCTCAGCATAGACCTTTGGCTATTCCTCCTGTTTTAAGTGTCATTGATGATGTGTATTCTGAGTCTAGCACTACCCCTGACACCCTCCCTCTGGCTCCTGTTAAACCCGATAGGTACTACAGGGTCCCGGACTCTCATCATTTCCTTTACAAGGCCCACTCTGCTGACCCAGAAACTATTTCCCAGGGTCCTAAAGGGGTTGCAGGTGCCACTACTAAAAATCCACTCCCCTCTGAAAGGGAGTCCAGGGCTTTAGAGAGATGGGGTAAAAAAGTGTATACTTCTTCCATTCTGTCTATGAGGGCTTTAAATTGTCAATTTCATATGATACAGTACCAAGAGTATTTGTTAGATGAATTGCAGAAAAAGCTGTCTTCTCCTGAACCCCTAGACCGTAAGTCACTTCAGGATCAGGTACATAATTCACAACAGGTTAGCAACCATTTCTTGCATTGTGGTTATGATGCATTGGAAGCTTCATGTAGGTCAGCAATGACAGGTGCAGTCTTACGTAGACATGCTTGGCTGAAGGAACAATCTCTGCCAGATCATATTAAGGCTAAGCTTCTGGATTCTCCACTAGAAAAGCAAAAGTTATTTGGCTCCACTGCTCAGGAGGTATTAAAGAAATTTGAGGAAAAGGCTAAATCTGTACAAACAGTCAAAGATTTCCTCCAGGTACAACCACCAAGATTCAGCAGAAATTGGCCTTCTAAGAATTGGTCCTTTCCGGAAGAGAGATATCAAAGAGGCAAGAACAGGCGTGCCAGAGGTAGAGGGCAAGCTTAGAGGCTCCTACAGGGGACGTCAATGGCAACCTCCTAACCAGCGAGGTAGTGCAGGACCAACAACTGCTGCACAAGGACAGACTCAATGACTTCACCTTGATCCCGCCAACCAGGGCTCAATTAGAAGCACCTTTGGGCGGAAAATTGTCTTTATTTTCAAGAAATTGGCACAATATTACAAGGGACAAATGGACACTGCAAATAATAGACAAAAGGATACAGGTTTCATTTCCATACATTACCAAAAAGAAAAGGCATGCCAAACCTGCCACCAAATCAAAGGGCAGAGGCTTTAAAACAAATTGCCAACCTATTGCAAATGAAAGCTATAGAAAATGTTCCTCTCGCAGAACAAAGCCAAGGATTTTATTCCAGACTTTTCCTTGTCCCAAGAAAAGAAAAACAATGGAGGCCTATTCTTGATTTGTCCGCACTCAATACTTATCTCATTGTGCCAAAATTCAAAATGCTGACCCTACAGCAACTCCTTCCCATGCTGGGCAAGGGGTCTTGGCTGGTAACTCTAGACCTCAAGGAGGCATACCTGCATGTCCCTATCGGACAAAGTTGCAGAAGACACCTCAGATTTCTTGCAGGTTCAGAGCATTATCAATTCTCAGCATTGCCCTTTGGCTTATCTACTGCACCTAGAGTATTCACGAAATGCCTGGCATCAGTAATTGCACACTGCAGACTTCAGGGGATTCAAATATACCCATATCTGGATGACTGCCTTATACAAGCGGACAGCCAACAAACTTTGGAAACACATTTGAATTATGCCATCCGCCTTCTGCAAGCCTTGGGATACACAGTCAACATTCACAAGTCAAGACTTGTGCCATCCCAAAGAATAACTTTTCTGGGTGCGGAACTAGATACAACCACCCAAATGGCTTTTCTCACAGAAGAAAAACAGACAACTACCGGATTACTTCAATAATCTGACAAACCAAACTCAGATGACTGCAAGGAAAATCCTGCAGGCCCTGGGTTACATGGCATCGTGCATTCTTCTGATTCCACAAGCAAGGCTGCATGTGAGAAAACTACAATGGTACCTAAGGAGTTTATGGTCTCAGCACAATCACAGCCTAGAAACTTTGATACCACTCATTCCATGCCTTCAAAAGGAATTCCTGTGGTGGGCCCAAGCAAGCCAGTCAAACAGGGGTCTGCCTTTCAGCAAAGCAGTAACCAGCCAAACCATTACCTCGGACGCTTCAGACCATGGATGGGGAGCACACATGGAGGAAAGATGCATCCAAGGACTATGGTCTCAGAAAAAATTGCACATGCACATAAACCAAAAGGAAATGCTGGCAGTGATACATGCAATCGAGGCCTTCAAGGTCTTTCTACATCAAGGCCACCTGCTAATAAGGACAAGACAATACCACAGTTATGTGGTACATCAACAAGCAAGGAGGTACACATTCCTACCCTCTTTGCAGACTAGCAATGAATCTTTGGAAACTTTCCCTAAAACTCAATATACAGCTGCAATCCCAGTTTGTGCCAGGAAAAGACAATATACTGGCGGACAGACTAAGCAGAAATACCATGGATCCACACGAATGGATGCTACACCCAGACATCTTCCTTCAGATAACACAATTGTGGGGAAGGCCGGGCATAGATCTTTTTGCCTCCCACCACAATCATCAGCTGAAGAAATTCTGTTCAAGGACATACCACCCACAAGCATGGAAAGTGGACGCCCTCTCTTTCAGCTGGAATACTCTAACAGTGTATGCATTTCCACCTCTTTCACTAATGTCCAGGGTCTTACTGAAAATCAGGACAGAGCAGCCAAAAGTGATTCTAATAGCCCTGAATTGGCCGAGGCAGCACTGATACCCACTGTTACGATGCCTGTCGCACACGAAACCGTGGCCTCTACCACAATGGTCACTCCTAGCACAGCACAATTACAAAACTCTGCACTCCAGCCTGAAAACCTTGCAGCTGACAGCCTGGAGAATACCTTGACTCCTCACCAGGAAGAGCTATCCAAGAGAGTGAAGGATATCATCATGGAAGCTCGCAGACCTTCCACGAGAAAAGCATACTCAGCAAAATGGAAAAGATTCCACACTTGGAGCACTGCAAAGAGCCTAAACGCCACAGTAATGAGCATGGCACATATCCTGGAATACTTGGCATAAATGCTCCACAATGGCCTTTCTTACTCTTCCATAAAAATTCATGCATCAGCAATTTCAGCAGAATACAATACTGATCCACCTGTCTTCTCTCATCCTCTCCTAAGGCAGTTTCTAAGAGGAATTGAAAACATCAATCCTCCAAGAAAACCACCAGTGCCTACATGGGACCTTAACTTCATGTTAGAAAAGTTGACTCTACCTCCCTTTGAACCAGCAGCATCTTCAGAGTTACAGTTCCTGTCTTGGAAGACTGCCTTCCTTCTGGCCATAACCTCAGCAAGAAGAGTATCTGAATTGCAGGCACTCATGGGGCAGTACAACCATTTCTTATTTTTCATCAGGACAGAGTCTCTTTGAGAACCAATCCTTCATTCATGCCAAAGGTGGTATCCAGGGTCTCATTGAACCAAGCTATTCACCTGCCTGCCTTCTTTCCAGATCCGCAAAACAAGGGAGAAAAACTTCTGCATACCCTGGACATTCACAGACAGTTACGCTACTACTTGGACAGAACTGAGGCTTTCAGAAAAACTGACCAGCTGTTGGTAGCATATGCTGCAGGCATCCAAGGCAAAGCAATTTCCAAACAGACAATTTCAAAATGGATAGGACATTGCATTCGATTCTGCTACTCTTATCATGGAAAAACTGTGCCAGCTAACATCAGGCCTCATTCCACCAGAGCCACAGCCACCTCCACAGCCTTTTTAAGAGGGGTGGCTACCAAGGACATTTTAGAAGCTGCTACATGGAGCTCCTTGCATACATTTACCAAGCATTAAAATTTGCCCTTATATTCCAGATCCAGAGCAGGCTTTGCTACGGCAGTCCTGCAGGGCATTTTAGCTACACCATCATTTTCTTAGACCCTACCACCCCCAGCTTGGCTATGGTATTCTACCCATATGTAAGGACTGCAGATGCATCCTTGAAGGACATAGTACAGTTTTGTACCTGCCATAAATGTAGATGTCCGATAGGTACGCATCTGCAGTCAGGTTTTCCCTCCCTCCTTCCCCTGTGTGGTACTTCTAGGGTACTTATCCCTCTTATAGCTAGCTGGGGTTATCTATTATGGTGTATTTGTTTTTTATTACTGTGCATGCTTGGAATATTTTGCATTTCTCCAAATTTAGCCTTCCTTAAAGGGCACCTGGCATCTGGGGCAAGAAAAACTGAGGAAGATGGCGTCGGCTGATTCTTTTATACCCCAGGCGCTCTGACGTCGGGGAAAGGGCGACATCAGCCGACGCCAGACCCAGACTTTGGAATCCGGCCGACCGAGGGGCTGCCTGAGGCAGGACAACCCATATGTAAGGACTGCAGATGCATACCTATCGGACATCTACATTTATGGTAGGTACAAAACTGTACTTTCTTGGTACCCAGAAAGGACAAAGCCTGGAGACCAATACCGGACCTATCTATTCTAAACACATATCTGGCTATACCAAAATTCAAAATGTTGACCTTACAGCAGCTTCTGCCCATGCTGGGCAAGAAGGCTTGGCTTATGACTTTAGACCTAAAAGAGGCATACCTGCATGTCCCAATCAGACAAACATGCAGAAGATACCTCATATTCAAACTGGCTCAATGCACAATCAGTTCTCTGTACTGCCCTTTGGCTTATCTACTGTGCCCAGGGTCTTCACATAGTGCCTGGCACCAGTAATTGCATTCTGCAGACAGAGAGAGATTCAAATATATCCTTACTTGGACGACTGCCTCATTCAAGCACAGAATAAGGACATTCTACTACAGCATCTGGCATTTGTAAAAAGATTACTACCATGCCTAGGGTACACAGTCAACGAACAAAAATCAAAACTAGTACCCTCTCAAGAGATAATATTCCTGGTGCAAGCTTAAATACAACTGCCCAGATGGCTTATCTCACGCCAGACAAACAAAGGCAGCTGACTACCTACTTCACACTGTTGGCAACAACGGCCCAGTTATCTGCAAGAAAAATTCTGCAGGCTTTGGGCTTCACGGCATCTTGCATTCTACTAATTCCGTATGCAAGACTGCATATGAGGAAACTTCAATGGTACCTAAAAAGTGTTTGGACTCAGCATTGCCACAGCCTGGAAACAGTAATTACTCTCATTCCTTGCCTGCAACAGGAATTTCTATGGTGGGCGAAGGCCTGTCACCAGAACAAGGGACAGCCATTCACTTTACCCCCAGCCAGGGAGACATTGACAACGGATGCATCAGATTATGCTTGGGGGGCACATATGGCAGGAAGATGTCTTCAAGGCACATGGTCCACCAACCAAATGCATCTACATATCAATCAAAAAGAGATGCTAGCTGTTCAGAATGCCCTGACAGCCCTCAAGGACCTACTTCATCTGGGACAACTACTAATAAAGACCGACAATACCACGGTCATGTGGTATATGAACACGCAGGGAGGCACTCATTCTTACCCCCTCTGCAGACTAGCCATGACTTTGTGGGATACAGCATTAACTTACCAAGTACATCTGCAGGCACAATTACTGCCAGGAAAGATAAATACTCTGGCAGATGAATTAAGCAGAAACCTCATGGATCCCCACAAATGGAAATTGGATCCACAAGTTTTCAACATAACAAGGAAATGGGGATGCCCGGACATAGACCAATTTGCCTCTCCTCACAACTGCCAACTAAAGAGATTCTGCACAAGGACTTATCACAGACAAGCATGGAAAGTGGATGCCCTATCTTTCAGCTGGAAAATCTTAACAGTATATGCCTTTCCTCCATTGCGTCTCCTCCCCAAGGCACTCCTAAAGGTCAGACAAGAGAAGCCAAAAATGCTACTGATTGCCCCAGACAGGCCCCGTACTGGTATCCAATCTGAAGGAACTTGCCTCATTGCCCAGCCTGGACCTTACCTCAAGTACCTCACCTACTGTCCCAACAAAACAATCAGATCTTGTACAGCTAACTCAAAACCTTAAACCTGCCAGCATGGCGGATAATGTAGTCATACAAAACACTCCTCTCACTAAAGCGGTGATGGATGTCATTTTGGAGGTCAGGAGGCCTAGTACTAGAAAATCTTATGCTGGAAAATGGAAGAGATTCTGTGCCTGGAATCAGGCACAAGGAATTGACACAGCAGTACCAAATATTCCTCAGATTTTGCAATACTTAACTGAGATGTTGGACAAAGGCCTATCCTTTTCATCAATTAAAATTAATGCCTATGCCATTTCGGCTCATTACAATACAGAGCCACCAATCTTTTCTCATCCTTTAAGGCAATACCTCAGAGGAGCCAAAATCTTAAGGCCTCCAAGGAGATCACCATTACCTGCATGGGACCTCAATTGTTTTTGGAAAAACTCACTCTGCCTTCTTTTGAGCCAGCCACTACAGCTGCTATAAAGTTTTTATCTTGGAAAACAGCTCTGCTCCTAGCAATTACCTCTGCAAGACGAGTCTCAGAGCTACAGGCACTAATGGCTGTGGAACCTTTTATCATTTTTTATCCAGACAGGGTTTCTCTGAGGACAAACCCGACATTTATGCCTAACGTAGTGTCCAGTGCGGCCCTTAACCAAACTATTCATCTGCCTACTTTTTATCCAAATCCACAGAATAAAGGGGAGAGAAATTGGTATTCTTTGGACATACACAGACAGCTACGCTTCTACTTGAACAGAACCAAAGCTTTTAGAAAGACTGAGCAACTACTGGTGGCATATGCTGCAGGATCACAAGGAAAGGCTATCTCAAAGCATACTATTTCAAAGTGGATAGGCCACTGCATTCGCTTCTGCTATTCAAAATATGGCAAGTCAGTGCCTAAGGGCATTAGGCCACATTCTACCAGAGCAGCAGCCACTTCAGCAGCCTTTCTCAGGGGAGTACCAACCAAGGACATTTTAGAGGCTGCTACCTGGAGTTCAGTGCATACCTTTACAAAGCACTATCATTTACCACTCTACTCTAAATCCAGGGCAGACTTTGCCACTGCAGTTCTGCAGGGCCTCATAGCCGGTCCTAATGCTATTTAGCTCCAGCCTCCCAACCATAGCTTTGGGACTCAACCCAAGTGTAATGACTGCAACAATGAAACACGAAGAACATAGTACAGTTGTGTTCACTTACCATAAATGTAGATGTTCGAGTGTATTCACTGTTGCAGTCCAAGTTACCCACCCACCATCCCCCATCTCTTTGCTGGAACTTATTTACACCTTTCTAATCTATACAACCTATGTGGTGTATTTGCTTGTAGATGAAGGTATTCTATATTTTGGTGCATGCATGTTTATTGGCATATTTTTAGCCTACCCTTTTGGGGGCACCTGACATCTGGGGCAAGAAAAACTAAAGAAAATTGCGTTGGCTGCATCTTTTATACTCCTGGCGCTCTGATGTCAGGGAAGAGGCGACAGCAACCGATGCCGGACCTAGACTTTGGAATTCAGGCCGACTGAGGGTAGCCTGCCAGCAGGATAACCCAGGTGTAATGACTGCAACAGTGAATACACTAGAACATCTACATTTATCGTAAGTGAACACAACTGTACTTTTCTAATCACAGAAGGACCCATCAGCAAAATTTCAGGAACAAGCTGGACCAATGAACTAGTCATACTGAACCAACCTATTAGCATATCAAAAAGACCAATAGGAGACCATCAGAAACTGTTTCTTCCAGTCAGAAGCGTGCCAGTCTCAAAAAACATTCATAATAATTTCTAATCACAGAAAAAGAAAGACCAATCATCTTGAATCAGGAAGCTTATTTACCAATACCTACAGCACCTGGTATTTCCAGGCTGTCTCCCATCCACGTACTAACCAGGGCCGACCCTGCTTAGCTTCCAAGATTGGGAGTCAGAAGAAAAAAACAACCAGTTAGTCTTAGAAAGCTTATCTTCCAATGAAAGTTAAACCATGACTATAGGAGGAAAGCAGCAATCAAAACACAAACTGAAAGTCGAACATCCAAGGAAGGCAAGGGGAAGCAAAGGCCACAATAGGAACTGATCTGCCAAGTATGCCATCAGTATCAACCAACAAAATAAATAATGTGGCCGTAGTATCAGAGGATGTAATAGAGGGATCGAATTCAACATCAGTTGCAAGACCCAAAGAACATGCTCTTCATTTACCCTTCTACCAGAATCTCCCCTTTTTAATTCAGAACAAAGGGTCACACTCTCCAAGATCTGTGAGCAGGGAGTGAATGAAAAGGAAAGTTACTTAAGTGATGATTTTGAGACTGACTCATTGGTTTTTAAAATCTCGGACAAAGAGCTAACTGTTATGGAACAAGCTGTTTTAGAGAAAGGGCTATCCTTTATACCCTCTGTTCGTTCACCACTAAATGAATTTACCACCGACATCAAGTGCTTTGGAAGGAATGTTACATTCAAGCACATATTCAGTAATGACAATGAACATAGTGAAAAGACACTGAGGCAACATAAAAAAAAACAGCACTTTTATACCACTTTTCCATCCAGTGGTCAGCACTTTTGTTCGCCTGTGTGAAGATGAGGTCGCCCATCTGAGACGAGGTGGACATCACAAACAGTTTTGCAAAATAAGTAATGAAGAACATCAGGCAATGACCAATTTAATCAAAAGAAGGGACAATAGTCATAAGACCTGCGGATAAAGGTGGAGCAATCGTGGTAATGAATAGCAAACATTATAGTAGCAAGATGGGAGTGTATGTTGAATGATAGCTGCACCTATAGTAAAATAAACAGCAGGGTTGTGACGAGACTCGTAAAGGAAATGCAGGATATACTATATGAAAAACTGATGACTGGAAGTATTACTCAGGAACAGTATAATTTCTTTGATGTTATGAATCCAACCATTCCCGCTATAAGTGGTCTACCCAAGGTGCATAAGAATGAACAAGATCCACCTATGCGTCCCATAGTCGCAGGTAGAGGGTGGATCGCTGAATCACTCTCTGTGTGGAGGACGAATTGAAGCAACTGCTACCCAAAGCTATAACAGTTCTGCATGATAGACTTCAGTTTCTCAACCGCCTTTACGAGGAGATAGGCACTAGAACTAATTATGAAGGCCTATTACTTGTGACCATGGACATTCACAGCCTCTTCACTGTAATACCGAATGATTTTTGCATTGAATGTATTAGAAAATTTGGCCGAGCAAATGATGTTGACACCTCTCTTACCTGTAGCCTAATAGATTTAGTGCTTGCGAATAATATTTTCGTTTATGGAGATGTGTATTATTGGCAAAAATGGGGCGTTGCCATGGGTACTCCATGCGCTAATGGCTATTGCAGCCTGGTCTTAGCACAGTGGGAAAATGAATGGGCGATAGACCCAAACAATACATTGAACACACAGCTGGTCTCTCATAACCGTTTTGTGGATTACATCTTTATTGTCTGGGAAGGGGACGAATGAAGTTTACGTGAATTTGTTGGTTACTTGTAAAGTACCACTGACTTCCTTGAGTTTGAACTGAGTGTCAGAACTGAAAGTGTCATCTAGAACCATAGACTTTCTGGATGTAAGATTGACCTTGGGTACCACAAAAGGAATAGACACCAGCATTTTTAGAAAACCCACATGGCATAATCATATGATGTCTTTCTGTTGTTGCAGTATTCTGGTTGTGGGATTTCCTGCCCTCGGGCGACTTGTACGTCGGCTCCTATACAAAAGCTTCATCTTGGCTGTTGCAGCGTGCATGGGACGTCAGATGTGAGGCTACAAACCAGGGGCCTTAAATGTGATGCTTGCACGCACAATCACCGGAACTTTTCAGCCACAGACGACCAACGCATAGTGTGATCGCTCCCTCTCAGACGTCACATCTAAAAGCTAAGTAACCTGTTGGGTTTCTGTTTTTCCTTACATAGCTGATTGTTATTGCTTAGGCTTGGTTGTTGTTGCAATTTTTAGCTGTTGTCATGTAAAAAGGGAAAATGCCAGTGCGGATGCCAAATACCCCATAAAGATGCCCATGATAGGTGTGTATTTTGCTTAGATCGAGAACACGACCATTCCGCCTGCTCCATTTGTCAATCATTTGTACCAAAGACCCTATGCAGCCATCTGGCTGCATTAAACCTCTACCTAGAAAACCAGTGCCCTAAGCGGTTAGCCCTAAGAATGGATCCTGAATTGGAGGCCACATCCGAACCGCTGCGTAAGAAGGCCAAGATTCCTAGGCATTCCTCGCCTGCTACTTTGTTACCGAACGCCCTGCCAACTGCCAATTTAGAAGTTGAGGGGGGCAGCCGGTGGATCCATCGACTTCGATATCCTTGTGGGAAGCCATTGCTCAGCCGATGACTGGCACGTCCTCGAAGCTTTACCCAGACACCGACTACTGTCGATGTCGAGGGGGAACCAGATTTTGTGCTACCTCCGACCGGGATCCAGACTTCTCAAATGGTTGCCTCAAAACCTGACTCCAGGGCAGTTCCAACTTCCACCACTGCCTAAAAGAAACCGAAAACCAAGCATGCCTCCTCCTCTGCAGAAGGACTACCAGATTGGCAGTCCTTCACTTCCTCCCTCAGGCAGGCTTTTATGGCCCTTAGGCCTTCAGCCTCATCCTCTTCTACTCTACCTTTACTCAGCCATAGGCCTGCCTCAGCCTCTTCTCGCCCACCCATGACCTCTCAGGTTTGGGAGGAAGAGCATGATTCTACCTTTTCTTCCTCAGAGGACTCTATATCATGTACCTCCCAGATTGCATCTCCCCAGGCATATTATTCTCCTTATGAGGAATCTGTTGAAGGGGATTCTCCCCTTGAGGATATTACTTTTGGTGAGACCATCACCAAGATGAAAGATAATTTCAAATGGGATACTTCACAAATGACTGACACCCAAAAGAGGTACTTTGAGCTTCTTCAAGTAGAATCCCCCTCCCCTTCTGCTGTTCCTCCGGTTCTGCCTGCTTACTTGGATGCCTTTAATTCAGCTTCTAAGGCCCCAGACTCTCAGCCACCTGCCCCCAAGCGCCCTGACTGCTTCTACAAGGTGCCGGAGGAGCAAAAATTCTTAGTTAAACCTTCCTTGGCAGACCCAACAGTGATTGCCACCTCCCCTGATAAGCAATCCAGACTGCTTCCTTCCGCCTCTCTCCTACCCATGGATAAAGGTAGCATATCTATGAATAGGATTGGCAAGAAGGTATGCACCTCCTCCACATTGGCTTTCAGAGCCATTAATTATCAGACCTACATGACTAAGTATGCTCTGGAACCGTTGTCTCAAGCCTTCTCCATGCTGGCTTTTATCCCTGACAGCCCCATTAAGGCTGACATCTCCTCCAAACTGTCCCTGGCTCACCAAGTAGCTAGGCTCTCTTATCAGATGCAGCTATGATGCTGCAGAAGCATCTGCTTCTGTCTTCAGGAGATACTCCTGGCTGAGACTTCAGAATCTCCCAGAAGACTTCAAGCCCAAAATCTTGGATGCCCCCCTGAATCACAATTTTCTTTTTGGTAAACAATCTTCAGATATCTCCAATAATCTGCAAGAAAAAAAGTAAGGAATTGTAGGACATTAAACAACTACAGGTGTCCCCCATTCCCAAGTATTATAAGTATTATAAAAACTACCCTGCAAAGAGCAGCTTTGTAAGGTGTACCCCCCCCCCCCCACAAACGAGAGCAATCCTCTTCCAGATCTAGTGGAGGGGCAAGAAGACCTGCCATATGAAGACCTAATGCACCACTTCCTCAACCCAGACATTCCTTTCAGGACAGAGGAGGTCCCAATAATGCATGACTGCCTTGCCTGCCTGCCACTCTCTGCACGCCTTCCCCACTGCCTCCCCTTCTAGCAGACTATCACCACAGACCAATGGGTACTATCCATTATCTGAAAAGAATATTTCCTATCCTGGAAAGAAAAAACACCCAGGAAAGGCATCCCATATCCCCCCAAAAGCCAACTACATCTCCTTCCACAGGTTTTGTCAGACCTGCTAAAGCTAGGCACCGTAGAACCTGTCCCCTCAGGACAGGAAAGAAAGGGATTCTACTCTCGTCTCTTCCTGGTTCCCAAAAAAGATGGCTCCTGGAGACCCATCTTAGACCTCTCCTTTCTAAATCTTCACCTTTAGGTACCCACTTCAAAATGCTGTCACTTCCCACTCTACCTCTTATTTCAGCCAAGGCCTTTATGGCCACCTTGAACCTAAAAGAGGCCTACCTACACATACCCATCAGGACTTCCCACAGAAGATTCCTGCGATGTTCATCGTGCATACAGCTGCAGTAATCACAGATGGGTTCTCTGCCGTCAGGCGGTCCCTCGGTCGGCCGAATTCCAAAGTCTAGGTCCGGCGTCGGTTGTTGTCGCTCTCTCTCCTGACATCAAGTGAGGCCGGGGTATATAAGACACAGCCGACGCCATTTTCTTCAGTCTTTTTTTTGCCGCGCAGTGCCCGAAGCAGAAGCAGTTCGCAAGTGCCGGTCGGCCAGCTCCTGAATTTACGAAAAATTGGAAACCAAAGTCTTCTTTAAAGCTAAGTACCCCGTTGGGGAAACTTTTCTTGCCTCAGACCGATGTCAGAAAAAGTTAACAATTGTATTTCTTGTGGGAAGCAAATACCGCATAAGGATTTCCATTCCCTCTGCATACCTTGTTTAGGCCCAGACCACGACGTCTCGGGCTGTCGCTTTTGCGCTACTTTCAATAAGTGCACTATTAAGCGTCGGGCGGAGTTCGCCCAACACCTTTTTGGTAAAGCTTTTGATTATAAAATGTCGTCGGAGACTCCGACTACCGTTTTGTCCAAAGAAACGCAAGGACAAGGACCGACACGCGAGGTCCACGGTCTCCTCCGACACCACGCCAAAACCGGCTACACGTGGTCCGGTTCTCAGCAAGATGCCTATGCAGTCCCTGACTACCAACGACACGTCTTTGGCTGTGTCTTCTGTAACCGAGATCGCAGGTACTTCGGCCCATACCCAGACTACAACCACTGAAGCCACTGTGAGCATTGAGCCTCCTAATGTGGACAGGTCCACTTCCACCCATGGTGGCTTTAGACCCTCATCTTCCTTTTCCATTAAGGCCTTTACTAAGTCCAAATCAGCCAGGCATCCCAAGAGGCCTGTTGCACAGGGCCCATCTCCAGGCCCCATGCCTAAAAAGCAGATGCTTAAAATGGCTGAGGATTTAATTACTCTTATCAGGGGTTCCCAACCCACTCCAGACAAGAGACCCAGAGTGGAGGAAGATTCTCCCTCCTCTGATCAGGGCTCAATTTTTTCAGAACATTCTGATGTAGAGGAACACTCTTACTCTCCTTATGAAGACCCTGATGCAGAGCAGTCCATTCCTTCTGTATCTCCTCCAGATGATTTTTCTTTTGGGGAAACCTTGCACACCTTGAGGGAACACTTCCATTGGGAAGGCCAAGACTTTTCTGATTCCAAGAAAAGACTAAGGGAATTTCTTTTGTTACCTCAACACAGACCTCTGGCGATACCTCCTGTCTTGGACATACTTGATGATGTTTATGCGGAGGCTTGCCTTAATCCGGATTCCCTGCCTCCTGCCCCAGTCAAGCCTGATAGGTACTACAGAGTTCCTAACTCCCACCAATTTCTTTACAAAAGCCATAATGCTGACCCCAAAACCATTTCTCAAGGCCCCAAGGGAATGAAGGCCTCTACTGCTAAGAATCCACTACCTTCCGAAAGAGAGTCAAGATCCTTAGAAAGGTGGGGAAAAAACGTATATACCTCGGCCACCCTAGCCATGAGGGCCTTAAATTGTCAGTTTCATATGCTTAAATATCAGCAGTTTCTGTTATCACAATTAACAAATAAAATGTCTCAACCTGAACAACCAGATTTGAAGGAGTTGTAGGATATGATGCATAGTGCAGAACAAGTGGGTAAACACACCTTACAATGTGGCTATGATGCCCTAGAGGCCTCAAGTAGAGCTGCTGTTACAGGATCAGTCATTCGTAGACATGCCTGGCTTAGGGAAGAAATTTTGCCTGATCATGTGAAAGCTAAACTACTAGATGCTCCTTTACAAAAGGATGTGCTATGTGGTACTAATGCTGAGGAGATACTATGGAAAATGGAAGAAAAAGCCAAATCTATGCAAACTGTCAAAGCTTTTCTACAGGTTCAACCACCACGTTTTAGCAGAAATTGGCCTTCTAAAAACTGGCCCTTTCCAGCCACGGACAAGCCCCAAAGAGGTAGCTACAGGCGCACAAGGGGCAGAAGACAATCACAAGGATCATATAGAGGCAGGCAATGGCAAACTCCAGCACCAAGAGGTGGCGAAGACAGTGCACAACAATACAGGAAACAAACCCAGTGACTTCCTCCTTTCCATGCCAAGCAAGTCTCAGCTGGCAGCACCCTTGGGAGGAAAGCTGGCATTATTTACAAGAAATTGGCATATTGTCACAACAGACAAATGGATCCTGGACGTTATAAACAGAGGCTACAGATTTCATTTTCTCACACTTCCAAAAATGAGAGGCATGCCAAACCTGCCACACAATCAAAGGGCAGAGGCACAACTACAAATTTCAAAGCTCATAGACATGAAAGCTATTCAAGAGGTACCTACTCACAAACAAGGTCAAGGTTTTTATTCCAGGCTATTTCTGGTACCAAAGAAAGGAACCGACTGGAAACCCATTTTGGACTTATCCATCCTAAACACATTCTTACTCGTACCAAAATTCAAGATGCTCACATTACAGCAGCTTCTTCCCATGCTGGGCAAGGGGTCTTGGCTTGGTAACATTGGACCTCAAGGAGGCATACCTGTATGTCCCAATCAGACAAGATTGCAGAAGATACCTCAGATTTCTTGCAGGTTCAACTCATTATCAATTCTCTGCATTGCCCTTTGGCTTATCTACTGCGCCCAGAGTGTTCAAGAAATGCTGGCATCAGTAATTGCATTCTGCAGACTTCAAGGGATACAAATATATCCATATTTGGATGACTGCCTGATCCAAGCGGACAGCAAAGACTTACTTCTGAAACACCTGGCGTTTGTAATAATGTTGTTGAATTCTCTGGGATACACAGTCAACAAAAAAGAAATCAAGACTAATACCCTCTCAAACAATAATTTTCCTGGGTGCCAGCTTGAATACCAACACCCAGATGGCCTACCTCACGGCAGAGAAACAAGGGCAACTAACTCATTAATTCAGAAAACTGGCAACCTTCAGCAGGCTGACTGCAAGGAAAATCCTGCAGGCTCTAGGATTCATGGCATCTTGCATCCTACTAATCCCATGTGCAAAGTTGCATATGAGGAAACTTCAATGGTACCTAAAAAACTTATGGTCTCAACACAGCCACAGTTTGGAAACTCATGCACTGATTTTTAGATCTTTTAGAAGATATTTTACATGATGTCCTTCAAGGATGCATCTGCAGTCATAACAAATGGGTTGTCCTGCCTCAGGCAGCCCTTCGGTCGGCCGGATTCCAAAGTCTGGGTCTGGCCTCGGCTGATGTCGCACTTCACCCGACGTCATAGCTGCTGGGGTATAAAGGCATCAGCCGACGCCATTTTCCTCAGTCTTTCTTGCCGCGCAGTGCCCGAAGCAGAAGCTGTTCGCAAGTGCCGGTCGGTCAGATCCAGAGATTTCAATGTACCGAAGACCTCTAAAAAGCTAATTACCCCGTTGGGGACTCTTTCTTGCCTCAGCCGATGTCAGACAAAGTAAATAATTGTTTAACTTGTGGGAAACAAATACCTCATAAGGATTTCCACTCTTACTGCCTTCCTTGCTTAGGCCCAGACCACGACATATCAGCTTGTTTAGCCTGTGCTTCCTTCAACCGATGGACTCTTAGACGTCGGTCGGAGTTTGCAGAAGAGTTTTTTGGCTCCACTTTTGCATATAAAATGCCGTCGGAGACTCCGACTACACATTTAGCTAAAAAACGCAAAGAAAAGGACCGACACTCGCGGCCCGCGGTTTCGGCTGAAACCACGGTTAGGCCTACCGCGAGTGTCTCGGTTTCGGCTGAAACCGAGACCTCGGTTCTCCCTTCGGCCGAAAGCATGCCTCCGATAACCGAGGCCACACAGGCCATGGCTGAGTCGGCTACAGAAATTCCTGCTGAAGTAGCAGGCACACAAGAGTTGTCTGACACTATTCCGTTGGACATCTCTACTCCTGCACGTGGGGCAGCTAGACCCCCTGCTTCTATGTCTATCAAGGCCTTTTCCAGGGCTAAAGCAGCCAAACTTTCCAAGGCCTTACCTTCAAAAGCTCCCTCTCACAGGCCTACCTCAAGTTCCCAGATTCTCAGCCTTGTTGAGGACCTTGTTTCTCTGATCAGGGGAACCCATCCTCACCCAGACAGGGCCTCACAACCCCCTCCTGAAAAGAGGCCTAGGACTGAACCCCCTGAACCTCTGTCCTCTGACTACTCCTCGGATGGTTCAGATGTATCGGACCATCAGGAAGGCCTGTACTCACCTTATGAGGATTCTGATGCAGAAGACTCCATTCCTTCTGCCTCACCTCCAGAAGAATTTTCTTTTGGGGAAACCCTACACTCAATGAGGGAACACTTCCAATGGCAGGGTCAGGATTTTTCTGATTCTAGGAAAAGGCTAAGGACTTTTTTACATTTACCACAGCATAGGCCTTTAGCCATTCCACCTGTACTATCAGTTGTTGATGATGCATACAGCCCCTGCAAAGCCTGACAGATACTACAGGGTCCCGGATTCTCACTACCACTTGTACAAGGCTCATGCTGCAGACCCAGAAACTATTTCTCAGGGCCCTAAAGGTGTTGCAGCTGCCTCTGCCAAAAACCCACTACCATCTGAAAGAGAATCTAGAGCTTTAGAGAGATGGGGTAAAAAGGTTTATACATCTGCTACTCTTTCTGCCAGGGCTTTAAACTGTCAATTTCACATGATACAGTACCAGGAATTTTTGTTAGATCAGCTGAATAAAAAGCTGGCCTCTCCTGAACCTTTAGACCGTAAGTCCCTTCAGGATTTGGTACACAATTCTCAGCAGGTCAGTAATCATTTCTTAAAATGTGGCTATGATGCACTGGAGGCTTCATTTAGATCAGCTATGACTGGAGCAGTGATTCGAAGGCATGCCTGGTTAAAAGAACAATCCTTACCAGACCATGTTAAGTCTAAACTCCTGGATGCCCCTATGGAGAAACAGTTTGTTTGGCTCCCCTGCACAGGAGGTTCTAAAGAAAGTGGAAGAAAAAGCAAAATCTGTCCAAACAGTCAAGGATTTTTTGCAGGTCCAACCTCCGAGGTTTAGCAGAAATTGGCCTTCAAAGAATTGGTCTTTTCCAGACAACTCCAGAGCACAGAGAGGCAGGAAGAGACGCCCAAGAGGCAGAGGTCAATCTAGGTGTGCCTACAGGGGTCGTCAGTGGCAACCTGCCAACCAAAGAAGTGCCGCCACAGCTGCGACTGCAACCACTTCCACAGGACAGACACAATGACTTGGCTCTGATTCCGCCTACCAGGGAACAACTGGAAGCACCCTTGGGCGGAAAGCTAGCCTTATTCTCAAGAAATTGGCATTGTATTACAGGAGACAAATGGACTTTACAAACAATAGACAAGGGCTACAGGTTTCACTTCCACACTCTACCAGAAAAGAGAGGAATGCCAAACCTTCCACCAAGCCAGAAATCAGAGGCTCTAAAACAAATCATCAGTTTACTAAGGATGAGAGCAATAGAAAAGGTACCATCTATGGAACAAGGCCAAGGATTTTACTCCAGACTATTCCTTGTACCAAGAAAAGAAAATCAATGGAGGCCTATTCTCGATTTGTCCGCACTGAACACATACCTCATTGTTCCAAAATTCAAAATGCTGACCCTACAGCAACTTCTTCCCATGTTGGGCAAGGGGTCTTGGCTGGTGACTCTAGATCTCAAGGAGGCATACCTGCACGTCCCTATACGACCAGATTGCAGAAGACACCTCAGATTTCTTGCAGGATCAGAGCATTATCAATTCTCAGCATTGCCCTTTGGCTTATCTACTGCGCCCAGAGTATTCACAAAATGCCTGGCATCAGTAATTGCTCATTGCAGGCTTCAGGGAATTCAAATCTACCCATACCTGGACGACTGCCTAATACAAGCGGACAACAAGACAAAATTAATAAAGGATTTGGCCAATGTCATACAACTGCTGCAAGCCTTGGGATACACAGTCAACATACAAAAGTCAAGACTAGTGCCATCTCAAAGGATAACATTTTTGGGTGCAGAACTGGACACAATAACTCAGATGGCTTTTCTCACAGAGGAAAAACAAAAGCAACTACCAGTCTATTTCATGGCATTAACAAGACAAACTCAGCTTACTGCAAGGAAAGTCCTGCAGGCCCTGGGTTGCATGGCATCCTGCATAATATTGATCCCACATGCCAGGCTGCATATGAGAAAGTTACAATGGTACCTAAGGAATGTATGGTCTCAGCACAGACACAGTCTAGAAGCCCAGGTACCAATCATTCCATGTCTGAAAAAAGAATTCCTGTGGTGGCCTCAGGCCTGTCAGATAAACAGAGGATTGCCTTTCCATAAACCACATCCAAGGCAGACCATCACCACGGACGCCTCAGACCTAGGCTGGGGGGCACACATGGAAGACAAGTGTATCCAAGGCCTATGGTCACAAGACCAGCTGAATCTACACATAAACCTAAAGGAGATGCTGGCAGTGAAACATGCAATCGAGGCATTCAGACCATTCATCCAGCAAGGACATCTGCTGATAAGGACAGACAATACCACAGTCATGTGGTACATCAACAAACAGGGAGGCACACATTCATACCCACTATGCCGGACGGCAATGGACCTGTGGGACTTGGCCCTAAATCTCAACATCCAACTGCAGGCCAAATTTGTACCAGGAAAAGAGAATTCACTAGCAGACAGCTTAAGCAGGACTACCACGGATGCTCACGAATGGATGCTGCATCCAGATGTTTTCAGAACCATAACAAAGAAATGGGGAATGCCAGAGATAGATCTGTTCACCTCCCCACTCAACCACCAACTGAAGAAATTCTGCTCAAGAGTATACCACCCACTTGCATGGAGGGTGGACTCCCTTTCTTTCAGCTGGAAGGACCTGACAGTATATGCCTTTCCACCTCTTCCTTTGATGTACAAAGTTCTACTGAAGATCAGAGAGGAACAGCCAAAGGTAATTCTGATAGCTCCAGACTGGCCAAGGCAACATTGGTACCCGCTACTGAGAAGCATGTCTCGGACGCATTCATGGCATCTACCTCTATGTCCTTTACTTGTAACAGAACAACTACAAGACCCTGCATCCAAACTTAAAACACTGCAGCTAACTGCTTGGAAAATTGCATAAAACAAAACCAACTTGATTTATCTCAGAGGGTTAAGGACATTATCCTGGAGGCTCAGACCCTCCACAAGGAAAACATATTCAGCAAAATGGAAAAGATTCCTCATTTGGAGTGCAGAAAAGGGAGAAAATGTCACACTAGCAAACCTAGCACACATCCTGGAATACTTAGCAGAATTGTACCACAATGGCCTGTCCTATTCTTCCATTAAGATACATGCATCAGCAATTTCAGCAGAGTACAACATGGATCCTCCTGTCTTCTCTCATCCTCTCCTCAGACAATTTTTGAGAGGGATCAAAATGTAAAGCCTCCAAGGAAACCACCTTTGCCTGCATGGGATCTCAATTTTGTGCTAGAAAAATTAACACTTCCCCTTTTGAACCAGCAGCAACAGCAGACTTACAGTTCTTATCTTGGAAAACTGCCTTCCTGCTAGCAATCACTTCAGCAAGAAGGGTATCTGAGTTACAGGCATTAATGGCAGTGCAGCCTTTCCTTATCTTCCATCAGGATAGAGTGTCTCTGAGAACCAATCCTACTTTTATGCCAAAGGTGGTATCCAGGGTATCCTTGAACCAAGCCATACATTTACCTACATTCTTCCCCAACCCACAGAACAGGGGAAAAACTACTACACACCTTGGATGTACACAGACAACTGCTACTATCTGGACAGAACCAAGGCCAGCAGAAAAACTGACCAGCTTCTGGTAGCATATGCAACAGGAGTGCAAGGAAAAGCAATTTCAAAACAGACAATCTCAAAATGGATAGGAAATTGCATTCGATTCTGCTACTCATTTCATGGAAAGACAACTCCTGAAAATATCAGGCCTCACTCCACAAGAGCTACAGCCACCACTACAGCTTTCCTACGAGGAGTGGCTACCAAAGACATTTTAGAAGCTGCTACTTGGAGCTCCGTGCATACATTTGCCAAGCATTATAATCTTCCTTTATACTCCAGATCCCGAGCAGGTTTTGCAACTGCTGTTTTACAAGGGATCTTAACTACACCATCATTATCTTAGTGCCTCCTCCCCCAGTTTGGCTATGGTATTCTACCCATTTGTTATGACTGCAGATGCATCCTTGAAGGACATAGTACAGTTTTGTACCTACCATAAATGTAGATGTCTGATAGGTATGCATCTGCAGTTAGGATTACCCACCCTCCTTCCCCTCTGTGGTATTCCTAGGGTACTTACCCCTCTTTTAGCTAGCTGGGGGAATCTATTATGGCGTATTTGTTTGTATGTATATATGTATATATATATTTTGCTTTCTACTGTTTGGAATTATCTGCATTTATCCAAATTTAGCCTTCCTAGAGGGCACCTGGCATCTGGGGCAAGAAACACTGAGGAAAATGGCGTCGGCTGATGCCTTTATACCCCAGCAGCTATGACGTCGGGTGAAGTGCGACATCAGCCGAGGCCAGACCCAGACTTTGGAATCCGGCCGACCGAAGGGCTGCCTGAGGCAGGACAACCCATTTGTTATGACTGCAGATGCATACCTATCGGACATCTACATTAATGGTAGGTACAAAACTGTACTTTTTTAGTAGTTTTTTATGTGTTACTGTCATTGTTTTATCTTATATATGTATGTACATGTTTTTTTACACTGTATATAGTGTGGTTGTATATGCTTAGTAACTTTGTGTGTAACATTATATGCATAGTGCATCTTTATTGTAGGGTTCACTGTGGTAAGCTTCTCTTGTGTACAGCTTGCTAACCCTGATTAGTTAATTGAGTAATGGATATTTGACTATTTAAATAGAGTGTAAGCCTTTTACTGTTGTCTGATGAAGCAACTTTATGTTGTGAAAGCGCTCACCATTTTCTGTTTTGTCTATTATTAAACGTTCTCAGTGTGCTAGCTCGGTGCATTTTCTTTCATACAGTTTGGAAACAATTATACCACTGATTCCATGTCTTCAAAAGGAATTTCTGTGGTGGACTCAAGCATGCCAAAGAAACATAGGTCTCCCATTCTGCAAGCCTCAAGCAAATCAAGTCATCACAACAGACGCCTCGGACTACGCCTGGGGGCACACATGACAGATCGGTGCATTCAGGGCAAATGGTCCCAAAAAGAAAAGCACCTACACATCAGTCAAAAGGAAATGCTAGCAGTAATAAATGCTATTATGGCTTTCAAAGACCTACTGCATCCAGGCCAGCTATTAAGGACAGACAACACCACAGTGATGTGGTACATAAACAGGGAGGAACCCATTCATACCCCCTATGCAGGTTAGCCATGTCTCTTTGGAACATGGCTCTGGAATTACAAATTCAACTTCAAGCACAGTTCCTGCCAGGCAAGGAAAACACACTGGCAGACAACCTAAGCAGAAATATGACAGATCCACACGAATGGATGTTGCATCCTCAAGTTTTTACAAAGATAATTCATGCATGGGGAAGGCCAGACATAGATCTCTTTGCCACCCACAGAAATTACCAATTGACAAAATTCTGCTCAAGGACCTTTCATCCACAGGCCTGGAAAGTGGACGCACTCTCCTTCAGTTGGACAACAATGACAGTTTATGCCTTTCCACCTCTTCCTATGCTGCCCAAAGTTCTATTAAAAGCCAGAGCAGACAGACCAAAGATGATTCTCATTGCTCCAGACTGGCCAAGACAACACTGGTGTACCCACTCCTGAGGAGCCTGACGCATTCCTCACCATGGATCCTACCTCTAATGCCTCTTCTGTTGACTCAGCACAACTTCAAAACTCTTCACAGTCAGCTGAAAACACTCAATCTAGCTGCATGGAGGATTCCTTAAATTCACAATAGACCTTACTCTCCAAGGATGTGCAGGATGTCATTTTGGAGGCCAGAAGGCCTTCTACTAGAAAAGCCTACTCCGCAAAATGGAAACGGTTTTGTGCCTGGAATCAGAAAAAGGGTCAGAATCCTGAAATACTGAATTTACCTCAAATATTACAGTACCTAGCTGAGATGCTAAACAGTGGACTTTCATTCTCCTCCATCAAAATCCATGCCTCCGCCATTTCTGCAGAATACAACACTGATCCTCCTTTATTCTCTCACCCCCTCTTAAGACAGTTCCTCAGAGGGGCTAAGAATATAAAACCCCCAAGGAAGCAACCAGTACCTGCTTTGGGACCTCAATTTCATTCTAGAAAAACTGACCCTGCCTCCTTTTGAGCCAGCTGCTTCAACAGAAGTGCAATATTTGTCATGGAAAACATCCATCCTTCTTTCTATCACCTCAGCATGCAGGGTTTCGGAACTACAAGCCCTCATGGCTGGTGCAGCCTTTCATCATTTTCCATCAGGACAGAGTTTCCTTACGAACAACCCTTCTTTTATGCCAAAGGTAGTATCCAGGGTAGCCTTGAATCAGGCTATCCACCTACCTTTTACCCTAATCCATAAAACAAAGGGGAGAGGCTACTACATTCCTTGGACAGTCACAGACAGCTCCGTTATTATTTGGACAGAACAAAGTCTTTCAGAAAATCAGAACAACTCTTTGTGTCCTATGCTACAGGTGCTCAAGGGAAGCCTATTTCCAAACAGACAATCTCAAAATGGATAGCCCACTGCATTCGCTTTTGTTATTCTTTTCATGGTAAAACTGTTCCTACAGGCATCAGATCTCACTCCACAAGGGCCACAGCTACCTCTGCATCTTTCCTCAGGGGGGTTCCTACCAAAGATATTTTGGAAGCAGCCACTTGGAGTTCTGTACATACTTTCTCCAAGCACTATCACCTACCACTTTACTCCAAATCTAGAGCGGGCTTTGCCACTGCAGTCTTGCAGGGCATCCTGGCTCCTCCTAGTTCCACTTAGTGCCTACCACCCCTTTTTTAGCTTTGGGATTCTACCCATCTGTTATGACTGCAGCTTGTATGCACGATGAGCATAGTACAGTTTTGTACCTACCATAAATGTAGATGTTCGAGTGCTAATACAGCTGCAGTCCAGGTTTCCCTCCCCCCTTCCCCTCTTGGGACAGGCCTAATGGCTAACTCCTCCTCATACAACATGATTGGGGTATTCTTTTATGGTGTATTTGCTTGCAACTACTGTTTTTTGATTTTATTGCATTGCATTATTACATACATTTATGTTTTGCCTTCCTTCTGGGGGCACCTGACATCTGGGGCAAGAAAAACTGAAGAAAATGGTGTTGGCTGGTTCTTTTATACCCCTGTCGCACTGACATCAGGGAAGAAGCGACGACATCCGCCGCCGGACCTAGACTTTGGAATTTGGCCGACCGAGGACCCGCCTGACGGCAGGAAAACCCATCTGTTATGACTGCAGCTGTATTAGCACTCGAACATCTACATTTATGGTAGGTACAAAACTGTACTTTCTGCAGGGCCTCATAGCCTCTCCTAATCCTATTTAGCCCAGTCACCCTTCCTCAGCTTTGGGATTCAACCCAAGAGTAATGACTGCAACAGTGAAACACGATGAACATAGTACAGTTGTGTACCTACCATAAATGTAGATGTTCAAGTGTGTTCACTGTTGCAGTCCAGGTTACCCACCCACCATCCCCCTTTTTCTTTGCTGGGACTTATCTGTACTTCTCTATCCTATTCAGCCTGTGTGGTGTATTTGCTAGTAGATGAAGGAAATTGTATTTTTGTGCATGCATACTTATTGGCATAATTTTCAGCCTACCAAATTTGGGGGCATCTGACATCTGGGGCAAGAAAAACTGAAGAAAAATGGCGTCTGCTACATCTTTTACACCCCTGGCGCAGTGACATCAGGGAAGCGGTGACAGCAGCCGACGCCGGACCTAGACTTTGGAATTCTGGCCGACTGAGGGTAGCCTGCCAGCAGGATAACCCAAGAGTAATGACTGCGACAGTGCATACACTCTAACATCTACATTTATGGTAGGTACACAACTCTACTTTATTCTCCTTCTTCCCTGTCTAAAGACAGGAATCAGCTGGTGGATCCAGCAAGTCCAGCTAAACCTGGGACTTCCACTATTACCTCCCACCCCAACCCAAATAATGCATACAGATGCCTCAGATTCAGGTTGGGGTGCGACACTGGCATCCTACAGGGTTCAGGCAAACTGCCACCCTTCTCTACAGGCCAAATACATCAGTGTCAGAGAAATGAGAACAGTCTTCCTAGCTCTAAAGACCTTTACTCCTCTACTTTTTACCAGGGGGTCCTTCTGATAGTGACAGACAACACCACTGTAATATGGTACCTCAGCAGACAGGGACGAACAAAGACTCATCAGCTATGCAGACTTACCCTGCTGATATGGGACCTAGCCTCTCTTCACAACTTGTCCCTGCAGGCAAGCTACATCCCCTCACAGGACAAGCAAGCAAGCAGATGATCTTACCAGGACATCCTCTCCACAACACTAATGGATGCTGGACAGGACTGTCTACCTAGATGTAGCCCACAGGTGGGGCACTCCACAAATAGACCTGTTTGCCTTCCCCCAGAACAGACAGCTGAATACCTTCTGCTCAAAGACCTACTCCCCTCTAGCATGGAGAGTAGATGCTTTCAACATCTCTTGGGAGGGGAAGTTTCTTTATGCCTTCCCCCCCTTACGAGTGATTCAGAAAGTCCTCCTGAAAATCAAAAAGGGCAAACCGAAAATCTTATTAGTGACTCCCTACTGGCCAAGGCAGCACTGGTTCCCACTACTTCACAATCTAACCAAGGGCAATCACTGCAAGTTACCCAACAAGTTGGACCTACTGACACAAGAAAAAGAAACTCTCCTCCACCCACACTTGTAAATGTTATCCCTGACTCTGTGGGTGATAACCTTTTGATCCCTTTCAGCCACCACTACTCAGAGGACATGCTTTCAGTCCTGAGGGAGGCCAGGAAACCTACAACCAGAAAATCTTACCTAGCTAAATGGGAAAGATTTACTAAGTGTTGTCTGGACAAGGGAAATGACCTTTTCATCACTGATACTCCCCTGGTGCTTGCTTATCTGTGTCAGTTGATAGTGGACTTTCCTACTCCCCAGTGAAAGTACACCTATCTGCTATTTCAGCCTGCTTGCCTCTTGATCCACCCTTGCTAGCTAGATTCGACGTTAAACTCTTCCTTAAAGGGATGCTACACATGTGACCTCTCAAAGAAACCTATCCTTTCCACCCTGGGACCTTAACTACATCCTCGAAAAACTTACCCAACAACCTTTCGAACCGGCTGGGACTTCTTCCCTACAAATATGTACATGGAAAACAGTCCTTCTAGTGGCTATCACTTCAGCCAGAAGGGTTTCAGAGTTGCAAGCCTTGATGGCCTGTGCCCCCTACACTACCTTCCACAAGGACAGGGTCACCCTGAGAACTAATCCTTCCTTTATGCCCAAGGTGATCAATGACTTGTCACTTAACCAGTCCATCCATCTACCCAGGTTCTTTCCCTCTCCCACTAATGAAGGAGAGAGGATACTACACTCCCTAGATGTGCACAGGCAATTAAGATATTACATGGACAAAAACAAATCCATTAGGAAATTGCAGCAACTCTTTGTTTCCTTCCACCTCAGAGCTCTGGGATAAGGAGTCTCAAAACAAACCATCGCATCCTGGATCAGGAAAGCCATTTGTCTAAGCTACTCCCTCCATGGGAAAATCCCCCCAGTGGGAGTAAAGGCCCACTCCACAAGAGCAGTGGCCACCTCCAAGGCTTTCATAAAAGACCTGGACACGGCATCCATTATGGAAGAAGCCACATGGTTCACTATCCACAGTTTTGCCAAACATTACAAACTTGACCAAGTCTCCAATGCTCATGCAGGATTTGCCAGGGCAATCCTACAGGGCTTTGTAGAATCCTCATCAGCATCTGCCACCTTATCCATCTAAGCTGTGGTACTCTCCCACAACTACAGTACTGAAACATAGGAGTAGAACAACATAGTATAGTTGTGTAAAATCTTACCATAACCATAGATGTCCTTCTCTTCCATGTTGCAGTATTCCTTCCCACCCGCAATTTCCCCCTCTTCATTCTCCTTATCCCCAGCTATAACCTGGACCTATCTATGCTACGGAAGGACCCCAGGGTCCCAAACCTGACACTTCTGGCATTTCCACCTGCTGGGCCTCCTACTCTACCTGGTGGCCTTCAGGTTCTGAGGATTGTGCATGCAGATGTCACATTTATGGCCCCTGGTTTATGACATTACATCTCACGTCCCATGCACGCTACAACAGCTATGCTGAAGCTTTTGTATAGGAGCTGACGTACGAGTTGCCTGAGGGCAGGAAATCCCACAGTTGGAATACTGCAACATGGAAGAGAAGGACATCTATGGTTATGGTAAGATTTTAAGCAACTGATATTCATCATGTTTCACTGTTGCAGTCATGACTGTAGGGTTCTCCCCTGCCGGCAGGCAGTCCCCGGTCGGCCAGAATCCCAAAGTCTGGGTCTGGCGTCGGCTCCTCAGCCATGCTCCCTGACGTCAGAGCACCAGAAGTACAAAGCTGACAGCCGACGCCATGTTCTCCAGTCTTTCTTGCCGTGTGGTGATAGCAGTTCACATTTGCCGGTCGGCTGACTCCTGACAATTTTTTCTAAACGTACTTCATTCCGAAGACTTTCTTCTCCTACTCAAAGCTAAGTACCCCGTTGGGGAAACTTTTTTCTTGCTCCAGTCCGATGTCAGAAAAAGTTAATAATTGTATTTCATGTGGGAAGCAAATACCTCATAAGGATTTTCATTCTTACTGTATTCCTTGCTTAGGCCCTGACCACGACATAGCTAGTTGTCGGTTTTGTGCTAGATTCAATCAACATACGATTAAACGAAGGTACGATTTTGCATTTCATTACTTCGGTAGGCGTTTTAATTACAAAATGTCGTCTGATTCGGTTCCAGCTACCAGAGTTCACAAACGACGCAAGGATAAAGACAGGCCTCCGAGGTCCAAATCGGACGATATTGTACAAGCAGAGCCAGCTTCAGGTTCAGCCGTCGTCAGTGAGGTGCTTTTGCAGCCCCTGTTGTCGGCCATTTCGGAACCGATGGCCGAAACGGACTCCGACGAGGAGCCAACTAGGCCTTTGAATATTACTGTTGCAGGACCTTCGGACAATGCTCCTTCGGATGGGTCCGGAGCCGCTGTGCAGGTACCGGCTTCCGAAGGGGTTTTCAGGCCTACTCAGCTTCTAATAAAGGCAAAGACAAAGGCAAAGACTCCTTCCAAATCAGACTACAGCCCAGGCCTCTTCTGATCTGGCACCCAAGTCTCAGAAACAGTTACTTAAGATTGCGGAGGACTTACTTACTATGATTAGGGGTTCACATCCCCCTCCAGATAAAAGGCCAAGGCAGGAAGTGTATTATGACTCCTCTGATCAGGCTTCTGTTTCTTCAGTTTCTTCTTCTGACCAGGAATATTCTTTCCCTCCTTACGAGGATTCTGATGCTGAGGAATCCATTCCTTCAGCTTCTCCCCTTGAGGATTTCTCTTTTGGGGAAACTTTACATGAAATGAGGGAACATTTTCACTGGAAAGGACAGGAGTACTCGGAATCTAAGAAAAGTCTTAGGGATTTTCTTCTTCTTCCCCAACATAGACCCCTGGCTGTCCATCCTATTGTGGATGATGCTTTTTTGGAGGCTAACTTAATTCCGGACTCTTTTCCTCCAGCTCCTGTTAAGCCAGATAGATATTATAGGGTTCCTGATTCCCACCAGTTTTTATACAAGAATCCTACTGCTGATCCTGAAACCATTTCTCAGGGTCCTAAGGGGGTTAAGGCCGCTACTGCTAAAAACCCCATTCCCACTTAGAAGGATTCCAGATCTTTAGAAAGATGGGGCAAAAAAGTGTACACTTCTGCTACTTTATCTATTAGGGCTTTAAACTGTCAATTTCATATGCTGAAATAACAGTAATTTCTTCTGTCTGTTTTGAAACAAAAACTAACTTCCATTTCTGCCTGTGCAGATAAGGAATTGCATGACTTAATGCATGCCACTGAACAAGTTGGGAAGCATGGTTTACACTGTGGATTTGATGCCTTGGAGGCTTCTTGTAGGGCTGCTGCCTCTGGTACAGTCATTAGAAGGCATGCTTGGTTAAAGGAACAAAACTTGCCAGATCAAGTAAAAGCTAAGTTATTGGATGCTCCTGTTGAGCATAATGTTTTGTTTGGACCTAAGGCTGAAGAGGTGATAAAGAAGATGGAGGACAAGGCAAAATCCATGCAAACGGTTAAAGATTTCTTACAAGTACAGCCACCCAGATTTAGTAGGAATTGGCCTACAAAAAATTGGTCCTTTCCCAATTCAGATAGGCCTCAGAGGGGTAGATACAGACGTTCCCGAGGAAGGCCTCAAACGCAAGCCTCTTATAGACCAAGACAGTGGACTGCTTCCACCCCTAGGGGAGGGGAGGACAGGTCACAAGCTCATAGAAAACAGGCTCAATGACTCCCTCTGTTGGGCTGCAGGAACTTCTTGCATGGAAGCCCCTCCAGGAGGAAAACATTCTCTTTTTCACCTAAATTGGACTCGTATAACCCAAGACAAGTGGGTTCTGGATGTGGTTTCAAGAGGTTACAAATTCCATTTTCATACCATACCAAGACCAAGCGGATGGCCGGATCTTCCAAAACATCAATGGTTAGAGGCCTTAAACCAGGTGGAGGCTCTCTTGGCTATGAAAGCCATAGAACTGGTTCCACTTTCAGAGATGGGACAAGGTTTTTACTCAAGGCTCTTTCTAGTCCCCAGAAAGCAAAATTCATGGAGACCCATTCTGGATCTGTCAGTCTTGAACACCTTTCCCGAGATACCAAAATTCAAGATGCTTACTCTTCAGCAGCTACTTCCAATGCTGACCAAAAATGCATGGACGGTAACTTTGGATTTAAAGGAGGCATATTTACACATTCCCATCAGGCAGGTATGCAGAAAATACCTCCGGTTCAAGGCCGGATCGAGGCACTTTCAATTCTCTGCGCTGCCCTTTGGATTGTCTACTGCACCCAGGGTCTTCACCAAATGCCTGGCTCCAGTAGTAGCTTATTGCAGACTCAAGGGAATTCAAATTTACCCTTATCTGGATGATTGTCTAATTCAGGCAGACAGCAAGGATGTCTTACTCCAGCATCTAGAATTTGTTCAGAATCTTCTCAAGTTCCTGGGATTCACTGTAAACATAAAAAAGTCAAATTTGACACCCTCACAACAGATAACTTTTCTGGGTGTTCTTTTAAACACAACAACCCAGATGGCATTTCTGACATCCGAAAAACAATTACAGCTGGCTTCAACTTTCAAAACCTTGGCAACTTTAACTCGGCTATCTGCAAGGAGATTCCTGCAGGCTTTGGGTTACATGGCCTCCTGCATCCTTCTCGTACCATATGCAAGACTACATATGAGGAAAATACAGTGGTACCTAAAAAGTGTATGGTCTCAGCATTGCCACAGTTTAGACATACAGATCACCATCCTGCCTTGTCTTCAAAAGGAATTCCTTTGGTGGTCCAAGGCTTGTACTCTAAACATAGGAAACCCTTCAGTCTGCCTCCAGCCACTCAGATACTAACCACGGACACTTCAGATTATGCATGGAGAGCCCATTTTCAGGGCAGCTGTCTGCAGAGCCTTTGGACAAAGGATCAGAAGCTCCTGCATATCAATTTAAAGGAAATGTTAGCCATTCAGAACGCTCTATTGGCTTTCAGGAATCTTCTACAACCAGGACAGCTACTGATACGGACAGACAACACCACAGTTATGTGGTACATAAACATGCAAGGGGGATCTCATTCCTATCCCCTTTTCAGACTAGCCATGAATCTATGGAACACAGCTCTAGCTTGCAAACTGGACCTTCAAGCTCAGTTTCTACCAGGGAAGCAAAACTTCCTGGCAGACAGTCTGAGCAGAAACCTGTCGGATCCACACGAATGGATGCTGAACACCGAAATATTCAGGATGATTACAGCAGTCTGGGGATGTCCTCACATAGACCTCTTTCCCACCTCAATCATCAACTACAGATTTTTTGCACCAGGACATTCCACGAACTAGCTTGGAAAGTGGATGCATTATCATTCAGTTGGAGAAACCTCTCGGGGTATGCCTTCCCGCCCCTACCTCTTCTTCCACGGGTGTTATTAAAGATCAAACAGGACAAGCCCAAGATGATAATTTTGCTGGCCCCAAATTGGCCTCGACAGTTTTGGTACCCATCACTGAAAAACCTTTGTCTGGAGCCCCCTTGGGTATTACCACAGACTCCGAACCTTCTGTCCCAGCACCAGGGTCAGGTTCTGCACTCCCATGTCAAAACTCTCAGCCTGGCGGCCTGGTTAATCCAGGGTCTTTGATTCATTCTCTCCTACCAAAGCAGGTTATGGATGTCATTTTAGAAGTCAGACGTCCTAGCACTAGAAAATCTTATGCAGGAAAATGGAAAAGATTTTGCTCCTGGATGCAGGCTCAGGATTCAGATCCTCTTATTCCTAACATTCCTCTGATTTTGCTTTACCTGACAGACCTCTTACATAATGGTCTCTCTTTCTCTTCCATAAAGATCCATGCTTCTGCTATTTCTGCTCATTATAATACAGACCCTCCTATCTTTTCCCATCAGCTCATGAGACAGTTTCTCAGAGGAGCTAAAAACTTAAGGCCTCCTAGATCTCCTCCCATTCCTGCTTGGGATCTCAACTATGTTTTGGAAAAACTCACCTTACCTCCTTTTGAGCCTGCTGCCACTTCTGACATCAAGTTTTTATCCTGGAAGACAGCCATCCTGTTAGCTCTGACCTCTGCCAGGAGAGTTTCGGAGTTGCAAGCTCTCATGGCTGTGGAACCTTATATTATTTTTCATCAAGACAGGGTGTCTTTAAGGACTAATCCTACTTTCATGCCTAAGGTGGTTTCCAAAGTGGCTTTAAATCAAACTATTCACTTGCCAACTTTTTCCCCAGTCCTCAAAATAAGGGGGAAAGGATCTTGCATTCCTTGGATGTACACAGACAAGTACGTTTTTACCTGGACAGAACCAAGGACATCAGGAAATCAGAGCAATTGTTTGTTTCTTATGCTTCAAGTTACCAAGGTAAAGCCATTTCAAAACAGACCATTTCTAAATGGATTGCTCATGGAATCAGATTTTGCTATTCACACCATGGAAAGCAAATCCCAGGGAGTATAAGGACTCACTCTACCAGAGCTGCTGCCACTTCAGCTGCCTTCCTCAGGGGAGTTCCTACCAAAGACATTTTGGAAGCTGCAACTTTGAGTTCAGTGCATACTTTTTCCAAGCACTACAATCTACCTCTCTACTCTAAGTCTAGGGCAGGCTTTGCTTCTGCTGTCTTGCAGGGCCTTTTAGCCTCCCCCTCTGCTTTATGACCACCTCCCTTTTATTCTGCTTTGGGATTCAACCCTACAGTCACGACTGCAACAGTGAAACATGATGAACATAGTACAGTTGTGTACACTTACCATAAATGTAGATGTTAGAGTGTCTTCACTGTTTCAGTCTGGGTTACCCTCCCTCCTGTCCCCTCTTATTTTTTTCTTTTGTGTGGTTCCCTTCTTCACCCTTCTTTTGAGATGTTTTTGCAAAGGGTATGGGATCTTACTCATTTTGGAACACCTGACATCTGGGGCAAGAAAAACTAGAGAACATGGCGTCGGCTGTCAGCTTTGTACTCCTGGCGCTCTGAAGTCAGGGAGCATGGCTGAGCAGCCGACGCCGGACCCAGACTTTGGGATTCTGGCCGGCAGGGGAGAACCCTACAGTCATGACTGCAACAGTGAAGACACTCGAACATCTACATTTATGATAAGTGTACACAACTGTACTTTCTTTACACCAGACAAGCATGCACCCAAGGCACATTTTCCACAACCTTGTCAAGAACCAGGTAATGTGAGTGTCCAAATTGTGCACATGAACTGATGTTTATTTGGATGAACAGAAGAAATTAATCTTTGCTTTCACAAAAAGAGGTTACAAAAGGAATAAGATGCACATGGAACGTGACGAAGCAATGGAAATAAGGTAGTAGAGGACGCCATAATTACTCACAAGACTTCTAATAGGTCAGTGACTGCGCCTAGACACCGAACTAATCCATTGAGATGTATTTTAATCTATAGCTCCGATAACACCTGTGTAACTGGGATATTCAAGAAGTATTGGCCAATTCTGACTTCTGATACAAAAATTAGGAACATAGTGGGCGTTTCCCCCAGTTTCTCTTTTAAGAACAGAAAAAATTAGAATGGGAAATGTCAAAATGTGATGGCTTTGGTAGTAGACAAAATCTGTGCGATTCATCTGTTGTACGGAAAGGGACATGGAGATGTGGCTTTTGCAACAAAAATGTTTTTGTACATCCAGTGACAGGACTCAAGTACGTTTTTAATGAAAGAGCTACTTACAGGAGTGCCAACATTATTTATATAGCCACTTGCATGTCCTGTCCAGCCTACTATATAGGCAAAACCAGCAGACCTTTTAAAGAACGGATTCTACACCATCTATCTGATATTCGCAATAGCATTGAGAATAATGCTTTATATGGGCATAATAAAAACAGTAAAACAGATCAGTTTCAATTTATGGCCATAAGCATATTGAGAGAATTTGAGAAGGGGTGATGTATGTAATAACACTGAACTCGACAGAATTTACATTTCACAGGAACATGTGCATTTAATTGAAAGTCTTGATACCCACCCAGTAACTGTTTCAGATAATAGCTAATATAAAATTATACACAGGGTAATGAAATAAAAATGAGACATTGGCACTTTCCCACCTATCAGTTGAAAAGAGAAGAATCTAAGGAAGGGTAGTGGATATTATTCACGAGCTGTTAAAGGGGATAGACGTTTTTTCTGAGAATATCACTAGGGAGTGGGATAAAATTAAGGTGGAGTTTAAAAATAAGGTGGAAGTAAAAGAAAGGGAGCTATGGTTAAGAAGTAACAAGAATTATTTAGAAGGACTAACAAATGTGCAAGTATTGCAGAATAGGAGGAATCTCACAGAACAAGAAGAGGTGAACTGCAGAATGCTAGGCAGAAAATCAAGGATTGCCGTGATAATATGCACAAGCATAGAAAAATTGCTGTTAAGCAACTGTGTTTTGGTAATAACACCAGACCACAAAATCTTTTAGCACAATGACTTACGCAACAGAAAGTAGAAAGGGCTGTCGCCAAACTTAGGGAGCCTATAACAAAGAAGGTGACAAGAGGTCCTATAGCGGTACACCTCTCAAGCTCTTAGTGCAAGTAATCTGCAAAAAGACTGATAAAATGGGGGGGGGTGACAAAGGCCGAAAATAGGGATATATTTTAAATATTGCTCTTATAAACTTAGAAAGTTAATAGAGTAACAGGGTTTGTTTTAACATACCTTTTCTGAAGGATTTGAAGTCTGAAACTAGTACATGTCATTACTTAGTAACTTCAATACTTGGATCATCCCAGTGATTTGCCCGAAAACTACAAGTTTTGTGAGGAACAGACCAAAAATATGATCCGAAAATCTGGACAGCTGAGATATATAGTGGCATTAGAAATATTTTGGAAATTCCATAAGTATCTCTATAGAGCAGAGAAATATGAAAATCAAGAAAAGATACACATGGAAATGTTTATGTAAGTATTAAATATGCCAAGGTTAAAATTAGATGAGGCTCAGTTACTAACAATTTGTGATGTATAACCAATGTACAGGAAAGTCCCCAGGAATAGATGGTATTTCTGTGGAAGTTTGGAAACTAGGAGGAAAAAAATGATAAAGATCTGGTAGGTTTTGTTTAAGAATATCTTAAGTCTTCCATCCTGGAAGAAAGCAGTAGTAGCTGTAATACCTAATGAGGGTAAGGATCCTTCAGATCCAGCTTCATACAGGCCCATTTCAATACTAAACCATGATTATAAAGTGTTCATGTCTGTAATGACTAAAAAATGGCAAAATAAATGCCAAAACTGATAGATATGGATCAGTGTGGTTTTGTGGAGGGGTGGCAAACATTTAACAGCATTAACAGAACTTTGATGATCCACGGGGAAACAGAATGTAAGAAGATACCATTGTTGTTGGTGGGCCTGAATGCAGAGAAAGCATTTGACAGAGTAAGCTGGGAATTTATGAGTAGAGCAATGGAAGCATTTGCATTTCCTGAAAAAAGTATAAGCTCGATTAGGAGAATATATGAGGGATTGGAGATGAAAATTAAAGTGGGTCGGGTCCTCTCTGATAATTTCTGCTTGAGCAGAAGAACCAGGCAGGGTTGTCCTCTTTCTCCTTTATTATTTGCATTGTATTTAGAACAATTGGCAAAGAAAATAAGGGACTCAGAAATTCAAGAATGTAATTGGTATGGTAGTCAAGAAAAGCTTGCTTTGTTTGCAGATGACACTATTTTGTACCTGACAAAACCAGAAAGAGACATTGCAGTTTTGTGGAACATTTTGAGATGGTTTCAGATCTTTTCAGGATACAAAATTAATGAAACTAAAACAAAGGCAGTAGCATTAAATTAAGTTACCACACATGAATTGGTTCAGGAATTACCCATATTAATGGGGATATGATAAAATGAAATATTTAGGAGTATGGATTAAAAATGTTACTCGTGTGACAACTAAGGATATTTGGGAAGAGACTAAACAAAAGATGATACAAAAACTGAGAAAATTGAAGCTTTGTTACATGTATATAGATAGTAAGATAAAAGCAGTTAAAATGTTTTTAGTCCCTTTAGTTTTATACACAGGTCAGGTATTTTTTTTATCAACCATAGGAGAAGTTGTGGGTAGCAGTTAATGAAGAGCTTAAGGGCTTTATCTGGGAGGGGAAGGTGGCAAGAATCAAGTGGGGTAAGATGATTCTTCCAGTAGAACAGGGTGGATTGGGATTACCCAGTTTGAAGGGGTATTTCAGAGCTACACAGTTAAGACTCCTATACATAGCCCATGCAGAAAACTGTAATTCAGAGTGGAAAGGGATGATGATGAAACACGGGGAGAAAATGAAGAAACAAGGAGAGACTGGGATTTTGGATGCAGACCTTTAAGGACAATAACATTAATCATGCAGAATATTATATCCTTTAAGTACCAGAAAGTATTCTAAGAACTAAACTAGCACGGGAATGGATAAAGGAGTTTCTGCTGATAGGGATGACTGCAATTAGGGATAACAGACAATAAGCAAGTGGGGCTGGAATTTATTGGAGAAAACTGGCAAAAGAACCAATATTGGGAGCAAATAACTAGAGAGAGAAAGATGATAGAATGAGAAGACGCCAAGAATTTATTTGGACTGCAGGTTTGACATTACCCTCCCTGTCAGGGATCGATGTCAGAGTATAGGCAAAGAGTAAGAAATAAGGGGCTCCTAAATGAAAGATCAGCAGTAGTAGAGTTTTTAATAGAATCTACAACAGAAGTTGCCAATAAAAAATAAATAATTGATACAGCATATAAAATATTGCACGGTAACTAATTGAATCAGAAGAGGTTCGAAAGGATTGGGATGAGAGATTGGATAACCTACTCGCAAAGAAACAATATGAGGATAGATGTATCCCAAATATGCGACAAAATGTAGAATATTTAGGATTTCTGTACCTGGAAATGTTTACGTAGATTTTTTCTACCCAAAGTAGACTCCACAGAGAATTTTTCCCCAGGTAGACAGTAAGTGTTGGAGGTGTGAAGGGAAGAAAGAGGTGACTGGAGGCGTATTTTCTTGGAGTCCGGTCAGTTGGCAGACTTTAAGGATTCCCTGCATGATGTACTGTCAGTGATGCTGGCTGGGCAGATTAGTCTAACGAGGGAGATGATTTTTCTGAGCTATGATACAGAATCGGAATTGCCTAGAACACGATGAGGCCTTGTTTTGCCTAATAATGGTGGCTGCCAAAAAAGCAGTTACTAGAAAATGGAAATCAGAATTTAAACCAACTATACTGGAAGTAGTGAATATAGTAACAGAGGTAAAACAACTGGAATTGAGATCTTTAGCAAAGGGTAGGAACAAATTACATAAGAAAACATGTGAAGTGTGGGAACAATGCATACAAGGGAGGAATGAGGCCTAAAAGGCAGCAGGACTTAATGGAGCCATACAGTGTTTGAGGGAGAAAGATTGGGTAAGATTATAGGGGATATATAAATGCTTCCGACTAGGTATGTGTCAGTGTGGTTTGTTTTTGTTTATATAAATGTATTATTGCCTATGTAGTAAGTGATGATGTAACAAAGATGTTTATTTAAAAAAAAAAAGGCATAAATTGAATGGTTTATGTAATATTGCTTATGATCTGATGCTATCTGTCATTATTCATCACAAATGGGTCTTGGATCCGAGCTGGCAACTGTCGGACAGATCTAGAGCTCAAGCTTCTCCCCTTTCACATAATCCCCTGCTGCCTTCAGACCCTCAGATCTGATTTGCTGCTAAACGTGGACGTGATCCAGGCTTGAGCTTCCTCTTTGACAGATAAGTGATATTTTCTGGGTTTATTTTTCTCTTTGTAGTAGTCATTTTCTTATTCTAGTAGCTTGTTAGTCTTACCTTCCATCCTATAGCAAAGTTCTATAGGACGAGAGAAGGTAAGACTATAGAAGTTCGCTATAGGATGGGAGGTAAGACTAACAAGCTACTAGAATAGTCATTTTCTTATTCTAGTAGCTTGTTAGTCTTACCTCCTGTCCAATAACGAAGTTCTTTAGTCTAGTGAGAGCTTTATTTCCCTAACTTTCCCATTGCTGTTGTTTCCCACCCTTTCCCTTCTCTTAGAGTACTGTTAAAAAAAAAAATCTTTCTCTCCCTCGTTTTTTAGAGTTTTCATAGTTTTGTGTGTGCGGTAAGAGTTTGTATGAGAAACCCTTGGGTTTTAAAAGATGCTCCTCATGCGGTCAGAAAATGCCTTATTTTGATTCGCACAAGGAGTATGTGTATTGCTTGGGTTCGGGTCAGCTGGAGGTTGAATGTAACATTGTGCCCCATTCAACCCCAGTGCCCTTATGGAGAGATGTAATAAGTTGCTTCTGAAGGGCTTGGCTCAGGGTGGTCCTCTGCCCTCAAACTGTCCTCCAAGCTCTCTCAGAATCCGAAGAAGAGGCCTCCCCCTCCATCGAAGGGGTCCCCTTCTTCTCATTCTAAGAAGCCTAGGCTGTCTCATCACAGATCCTGGATCTGAGTCCAGCCTCTGTGGCTTTGGTCCGGGCTCTACCATTCCAAGATCCTCAGATCAGACCCCCAGATCCGAGGTATCCACGCAGCAGTGGCCTTTGGATCCAAGTAGACACAAGCCTTCACTGGATCCAAATGCATTTTTCGGATCTGTCTGGTGTGCCGTTCAAAGCTTCAGATCACTGTAGATTTTTTGGATCTGACACTTCTGTCAGATCCTGTCATCATCAAGAGTTCCCCCTCTAGGTCATCTAAGAATTCTGGTCTGGTTCATAGGAGTTGGTCTCCTTCTCAGGACCCTAGAATGATAAGATGCAGGGTAGGATCCCCAGCTAGATCTGGCCACTTGTCAGCTTCATCCAGATCCTGCAGAAGCCTCCTTCCCTTAGATATGGACGGGATGATGATAAGTTTCCTCAATGCCCAAATCGAGTTGGGCTTGCTGCTGTCCCTGGCTCAGGTGACCAGGGACCCTCCCCATCTGCAGGACTACACTCTCCTTTTCCCATCCATCTGGTTTTGAAATGTCAGAATCAGGGTGTTCCTAGTGAGAGGACAACTGTCAGCTATACCCCCTTTCTCAATTTCGTCAGGGTCCCTAGCTGGCTCTGTTCTGCTGCCCTCAGAACAGGCTGCGCCTTGTCTCCGAGAAGTCGGTATGGGTTCCCTGGGAGTGGGTTCGGGTCTGGATTTTTGGACCATTCCCTTACTTTGGGGGCTTTAGCACTGGACAGCTCGTGGCCGAAATTGTTGGGAGACTTCAGTGCTGCATCAAGATCCCTTCTCCCTCAACAGGTGTAGCACTTGTTGCTGGGGAGGAGAGAGGAATTTTGTCCACCCTGTCGGCCAGTTAGGCGACAGTGTGGACCTTCTCCAGGTTGGCAGTCACCTCTCCTTCTTCTTTAGGTCCTCCCCAGCCTCTCTCGGGTTTGGGGTACGAGGCCTCAGCATCCTCCCAGGTCAGCCCCCCCCCCATGAGCACATTCAGATGGGCATTGCCCCAGTTGAGGTACGTGTCTTCTGTGCCACCGTGGGGGAACCTCCTTGGAAGAGAACATGTAAAAAGAGACACTTGGACTCCCTAGAAAGTCCCTCCTGGAGGGCACAGATTTCGAAGAGGGAGACAGATCCCCAGACTTACGCCTGATGAAGTATCCTTCGGGGACAGCCTCAAAATTCTTAAGCATAGAGGTGGTTGGTTTTCCCTGATCCTGTCTTCTGAAGAGTCCATGTTTCTGAAGGCCTTCGGGAAGGGCCCATCTTCTGCCTGGGTTTCCCCCCTTTCTGATGAACTTTTGTAGACCTTATCACCAGCAGGGCATGGAAGGAGCCGGACATGATGAAACCGCTTCCCAAAAAAGCAGACAATTTCCTCAGTCCTTCCAAGGATAGGATGTTTTGGAGCAAAGGTGCCCCGTTGACGTCATTGTAATGACTGTCGCTACTAAGAAGGAGCTAGCGGAACAGAGCTCCTCGGTCCATCCCCCGAACAGAGTCCTGGGCAATTAACCTTTTTGTTAATCATGTGTTTGCTTCAGCTTCATTTGGACTGAAAGCAACCAATTATATAGCCTGTTTTACCCAGCTTCAGAGGGTTTTGGTTTCAGAGCTCACCACTTCCCTTAGAGTTGTTGCCTCTGGAGAATCTTAAACTCATCCTAGGCTGCTTGCTCTGACTTCTTTGGCTAATGCTTTGATGAGGTTGATCTCCAATGTGGCGGTATGGCAGAGGCCACCTCTCAAGCGGCAGGCACAGGCATTGCTATTCGACGGCATGCCTAGCTTCACCTTTCCATGTTTGTGGAGCTCTTTAAGGAGTTATTTACTAATGCCCCCTTTGATTGTTCCACCTTGTTTGGCCTGCAGCGAGCAGGAGGATAAGTCTCTTTCTGCAGCTGGGAACAAATTTTCTACTCCTCAACCGTCCTTTTCTAAGACTCAGAGGGGAAGTAAGAAATTGTGGTTCCGCAGGACTTGGTCTTCCTTTCATGATGCTCACCAGAAATTCTTTTCTGATAGTCAGGGCAGGGGATTCAGTGGCAGATGCCGTCCCAGGAGCAGAGGGGGTCTGCAGAACCAGGGTTCCTGGGCACCTTTCTTGGAGAAGCCCTTTCAGCGTTCCTGAGACAATGCTCCACTGTCGTGCCCTGGAGGAAGTCTGGGGACAACTCTGCCTTCCCCCTCTAGCCTGCCAAGTCTCACCTGTGATCAGTGAGTATTGAATATTATTTCCAGGGATTACTCCATTCCATTTTCTCACCCTCCTTCAATTCGAAAAATTTTACTGGACATTCCACCCCGCCAAAGGGAGTTGGCCTATCTTGAGGTTCAGTATTTTCTTCGAAAAAGAACAATCCAGGAGGTCCCAACAGGACAACAAGGATCCAGAACTACTTTTTGGTGCCAGAGAAGACCGGCGATGTGTGTCCGATTTTTGGACCTCAGCAAGCTAAATCTGTCAAAAAGTCCAGGTTCCGGATGGTCACTGTTAAGTCCATTCTGTCTCTCCTGTGCAAGGACAATTGGATTTGGTCAGTGGATTGCAAGGATGTGTACACTCACATAAAGATCAGCAGAAGCTTCAGGAGACACTTAAGCTTTCAAATAGGGGCTAGTCATTACCAGGTCATGCCCTATGGACTCACCATACCCCCCCAGGTGTTTACCAAATGCATGGCAGTGGTGGTAGCTCATTGCAGGCTGCGGAGATTTCAGGTCTTTGCATACCTGGACAATTAGCTTTTCACAGCTGCCATGAAGCATCAACTGTCAATGACCACCAAGTATGCCCTCAGCCTTTTTCAGCATCTAGGAATTACAGTAAATCTTACCAAGTCCAATGCTCTTCCATGGCAAAACTTGGAGTTCATCGGAGTCCAGTTGGACACAGTAATGGAGACTGCAGCACTGCCTTTCAGCAGGGTTCAACTCATTCGAGGCCAGGTCTGTCTCTTGCTGGAACTAGAGTGCTGTTGGTTCATTTGATTCTCCATGTGTAATGTTTGATGGTGGCTGGCATTCTGTTAGTGTCACTCTCCAGGTATCGCTTGCGAGTTCTTCAGTGGACCCTGGTAGTCCAATGGTCCCCTCAGGTTCATCCCATGTCCGTGACAAAGTTGACTCAGGTGTGCAGGGATCATCTCGTTTGGTAGCTTCAGTCTCAGGACCTGTTTCGAGCAGGCTGTTTGTCTTCCCTGCCCAAGGCCACAGTGACCATGGATGCCTCCCTCTTGAGGTGGGGGGGCATTTTCAGGGCAGTACATTTCAAGGCAAGGGTCCACCACAGAGACCAAATTGCACATAAACGTCCTGGAGATGAGAGCAGTCCTTCTAACATTGCAAGCCTTTCAAGAGTGCCTTCTTTTGGAGACTATAGCATTTCAAATGGACAACATGGCGGTGGTCTGGTGTATCAATAGGCAGGGGGGGCCATGGTCTTATCCTCTGTGCAGAGAGGCCATGAGAGTGAGGGAATGGGTGATGTCTTCCAGGCACTTTCTTCTTGCAACTCAGATTCCTGGAAGTTCCAGAATGATGGCTGGCAAACTCAGCAGGTCTATTTTGAGCCCTTACAAGTGGTCCCTGAATCCGTCAGTGGCATGTCAAATGTTTGACTTTTGCGATCAGTCATACTGCAATCTCTTTGCCTCCCCACTCAACCACATATGCAACAATTATTTTGCCCTAATCCCCCCAGTGGGGGAGTCACCCAGGGATGCTGTGATAACAATTGGCCTCTAGGATTCCTCTGTACTTACCTTCCTACTCCAGTAATTCCCAAAGTCTTACAGAAAGCTCACCACCTGAAGACCCCTCTCATCCTCATTGCCCCTTTCTGGCCTCGTCAGGCGTCGTTCTACCTTCTAAGGTCTCATCTGAGGTATCTGCCCTGGATACTGGATCCTGTTCTGGATCTCATTTCCCTTCCCTGCAGGCTGCCATTTCCCAATTTCTGAACACTTCATCTAACCTCATGGTTTCTCCAGTTCCAGTAATCCTTTCACAGTCCAGACTTCCTTCCCTGTTAAGGAGCATTATCGTGGTCTCTTAAAAGCTGTCTACAAAGAAGGTGTATTCAAGTAATTGGAAAAGGTTTTCTATTTGGGACAGACAGTGTGATGTGGATCCCTTTTTGGCACCGATTCCTGATGTCCTACTCTTCTTATCTTCCTTTTTTCAGAATTAGGTGTGTTTTTCTACCATTTAGCTCCAGGTAGCACCCGTTTTTAATTTCCATCTGAACGAGGAGCCTACCTTTTCTAAACTGTGGAAAGCCTTTCTGAAAGGAGTTTTTTTTAGACCTCATGTCAAAGATCCTTCCCTACCATGGGATTTGACTCTGGTGCTGCAATCTTTGATGCAGAAACCCTTCAAACTGGCTGCTTCTTGTGATATTAAAATTCCTGTCTTGGAAGACTGCCTTTTTAGTGACATTACCTCTGCCAAGAGGGGCTTGGAACTTCAAGCTGTAAGCATTAAACCTCCTTTTATGATCTTTCAAAAGGATTGTGTGTCTCTGAAAACAAATCCTTTATTTATCCCTAAAGCAGTTTCAGAAGCTAACCTCAATCAATTCAACTACTGGTCTTGTTCTCTAATTATTCTAATAAAGGAGAATATATATTCATTGCATAGATGTCCATAGGCAATTATGATTTTATCTAAAAAGGACTGAGGAATTTTCGAAGTCAGACCAGCTCTTTGTGGCCGCTTCTCAAAACAGAAAGGGCCTGGCAGTTTACAAAGTGACTACTTCCAGATGGGTTCCTAGTTGTATTTCCTACATTTATGTTACTAAGCATGTGGACCTACCCAGAACAGTCAAGACCTGCTTTACTAGGTCTGTGGCTACATCTTCAGCTAGACCTTCCTTGGATGAGATTTGTACTGCTGCTGTGTGTGAATTATGTTTTCTTGCTCTTAACACTTAAGTTTAGCTGTAAGTATGTCATTGATTTGTACTTGTGGAAGGACTGCTTAGTAGTAAATAGCATATCTGATGTCATTTTCATTCATTCCTCATTTGTTCCTTGGATCTGACTCTGCTTCTTATTCCAACTTGTGGAACGCAAAACCTCTCAAACTCCTCCTTTTACCCATAGTGCTTTAGTCACCTAACATACACCAGATCTCATTTGCCGCCATAGCATTTGGAAGTGGTTGCTGTAAATTCTCAAGTGAACTATTGTTATATTTTTTTGAGAGTTAAATTTCCCTCATTATGATTCTGTATTTTTATATATATATATATATATATATATATATATATATATATATATATAATATATATATATATATATATATATATATATATATATATATTTTGCTTTTTTCTCCCTTTTTTTTTATAAATTTTAGGACGTTATTTCTATTCCTTCATTTCAGAGCCTATGGATTTGAAAGACCTGGAGTTGTCTGCCTCAGATCCAAAGATGTTGGCATCTTTAACTGCGGTTGTGTCTTTGAATGGTCTGGCACCAAGTACTTCTGAGCTAGACTCTCGGAGGTGTAGTGCCAGCTCCGGGATGTTGGACTTGCGCTTTCGGAGCCATCTCTGCCCCTTGGAACTTCAGTGTTGGACAGCTCGGCTCTGACTCCTTCCTTGAGTAGTTTGTCTTTAGGGTGAAGGGAGCTTGACAGTCTGTAAGCATGACATAGTGGATCCATTTGTGTCCTTTTGTCTGAGATATTCTGGCTTTGAGGTAGTGGAGAGAGCTTTCTGTGTTCCCAGAGTTTAGACTTCTCATCCTGCTTTGGCTCCTACTAGACAGCTACATTCTGTTCTGTGCCCAGAGCCTCTGTTATCTGGTCCTTTGGGACAGCCAGCCTAATTCAATCTCCGGACAACCCAGCAGGGTATACATATTTCTTCTGATACTTCTCTGGGGTATCCCATAGAAGAAGTCCCTAGAAAGTGGAAGTGTAAAAGGTTGCACTTAGACTCTCCAGAAGAGTATGTCATAGAGGACATGGACTTTGGTGAATGGGAGAGGTCCCCCAGATCACCTCCTGATGATGTTTCATTTGGAGACAATTTAGAACTCCTAAAACAAAGAGGTGGTTGGTCCCCCAATAACTCTTCTCAAGAGGAGTTGATATTTCTGGTGGCGTTTGGTATTGGCCTGTCTACTTCCTGGGTGACTTCACCCATTGATGAGTTCATTGATTTTATCTCTTGATGGGCATGGAAGGAACCTGACATGATAGAACCTATCCCTAAATGACCAGATAGAATCCTGGCACCACCTAGAGGTAGAACCTTTTGGAGTGAGGGAGTACCCTTTATGTCATGGTTGTAGCAGCGGCCACCAAGAAGTAACTGGCAGAACAAGGTTTCTCTGTCCTCTCCTCTAACAGAGAGTCTAGGACGCTGGACAGGTTAAGGAAGCCATGTCTATGCTTCATTGACCTTTGTTCTTAGGTCACTGAATTACTTGGCACATTATATGAGACTTCAGTGAAATTTGATTAAACAACTTTCCAGATCCCTGTCTGGGACCACATCCTCCATGGCAGCGAGCACTATATCGTTGCAGTTGGTTACCATTCAGTCTATTTCAAACTTGTCCATGAGGCTTATCTCACATGCGGCCGAAGGTACCTCACAGGTGGTGGATTCTGGCATTTTTATCAAAGTACATGACTGGATGCTTTTGTGTGACTTTATGGAACTATTAAAATCTTCCTTCGTCAGTGCTACTTTTGACAAATTCTTTATTTGGCCTCAAAGTTAAAGGTGCCCTCTCTAGATGTGAGCAGGAAGAAAAAACCCTATCTGCTCTGGGCATACTTTTTTTTAGGAACCAGCAAGGCGAATGAGGAATGTGGTTCAAAAAATCCCTGGGTCCTTTCCAAGATCCACATGGAGACAGTTCCTCCAGGGGCAGAGGGGGGAACTGTAATGGAAGCCACCATCCCTGTGGCAGAGGTGGTCCACATAACCAGGGATCTAGGGATTCTTTCTCTGATGGATCCTGTCAGCGCTTCTCAAAGGAGGCCTGACAGCTCATTTCTGGAAGCAGTTGGGGGTTTCCTATCCCTGCACCAGAGAGCCTGGCTATTAATTACAAAAGATTCACGGGTGCAAAGGGTAATATCCCGAGGTTGTATAATACATTTTCCCATCCACCCTCACTGGTGTCAAACAAAATCACTCTTGTACTGCTGACAAGGTGCCATATGAGGACCATTCAGTGGGCACTGCCAACTCAGTGGTCTGTTCTCCAACAACCATTATCCAGTCATGTCAAAATAACACAGTCTTGGAAAAATTACTTTTTCTGGTAGATCCATTCCAATCAAATACACAAGAAGGCCATCTCTTTGTTCTTCCTCAACCCAAGGCCACAATAACCATGGATACCTCTCAGTTCGGGTAGGGGGCATTTCTAGGTAAGGACTGTCTAAGGCACATGGTCCCCTTAAGAGTCCAGCACACATATCAATGTCTTGGAAATGAGCTGAGCTGTCTTCCTAGCATTGCAGGTCTTCCAAGATACACTCCCAACCAGAGCTACTGCGATTCAGACAGTATGTCAGTAGTCTGGTACATCAACAAGCAAGGAGGAACCAGATCTTGGCCTGTTTCTCAAGAAGCTATGAGAATATGGCAATGGGAGATCTCATCCAGTCACTTTACGATGGTAATGCACATCCCAGGGAAATCCAACGTAATTGCAGAAAGGTTAAGCAGATCTATTATGTCTCATGTGCGGTCTTGCAGCATATGGGCGGCAGAGGAAATTTTCCATTGATGGGGCTAGCCATGCTGTGATCTCTTTGCGCCTCCCCTCAACAGCAAGTACAGCAGGTTCTTTGCCCTGATTCCCCCCAGTGGATGCTCTACTTCACGTTTTGCCTTCCAGTCTCCTTTATGCTTCGTGTCCAGTAACCTTCATTCTCATATTTCTCCTGAAAGCACTTCAGTTGAAGAGCACAGTTATTTTATTTTAGTTATTTATTTAACATTTGTTTACCGGTATGGTTCAACTGGACAGCAGTGTCCATTTTCAGTGGAGGTGAGAGGAGAAAAGCTCGAGCAAAGTACATTTTTACTTATACAAAGAAAAAGTTTACTATACAGTTTATATGTATCTACTTGCAGTCTAGCAGAGATCAGAAAATCAATTTATATACATAAGAGATTACTCAACAAAAATGTATACATGAGAGATGAGATTAATTACAAATAGCAGGACAGGATGTCTTAGATTTTCTTAAGCCTCTACAGTACATTTAGTATGTCATCTGACCGAATACATTTTACAACTGCGAGGAAAGCAAGGGGATATAGGTAAGGGAGAAGGAGCTTACATGAGTTATAGAACAGATAGAAGTGTAGTTAGAGGTTACATCTCCTTGCAGCTTAATGGCCGTGTCAGATCTCAAGTTGACTTAATGGTGTCTCCATTTCCATTAATCGCTGTACAATCCAGGCTCATCTCACTTACCCGTCCCGTCCTAAGGTTCTTGAATTTATAGCTACGATTTTCAGTGAAGGGGCTAGCTCATCATTTGTATGAGTACAATTTGTAGCCATTTCTAATTTTCATGTAGGAGTAAATAATTCAACTTTAGCATCTTCTAAATTTTGCAAAGCCTTTCTCAGAGGAACATACCTACTTGGAGCTCCGCTAAAGGATTCTCTTCCCCCTTGAGTTTTTAGTATTGTTTTACAGGCTTTAACCAAATCCCCTTTTGAATTGAACCATCAGCTAAGTATGAATTAATATTTTTGACCTGGGAAAACTATCTTATTGGTTGGTATTACTTCTGCCAGAAGGGTGGCATTATTACATGCTTGTCATCTAAACTTCATTATTTGATTTTTCACAAGGGTAGAGCATCTTTACAGACCAATCCTTCATTTCTACCCAAGGTGGTGTCAAAATCCAATATTAATCAACTTTCCGGTCTTCTTTACAGATTTCTCAAAGGAGAATATATGTTGCACCTATTGGATATTCACAGACTGGTTTCTACCTTCACAGAACCAAACATTTGAGGAAATCTGAATAATTTCCTTTCGGAATTAAAATAAGACAAACCAGTTTCTAAAGTGACTTGAGCCAGATGGTTGACTGACTGTATTACTTTTGTATACAAAAAAGTGGATTTGTCTTTACCACAACCAAAATCAAGGGATGCTGCAGGAGCTGCTATTCCTTTGTTTGAGCTCCAGATTCTGTTGCTTTATAATTCCTTACTGCATTGCAGGTCTAGGGGCAGCAGACAAGATCTGAAGGTAGAAGCCCATTCCACCAGATCTGTGCCATCTTCTTAAGCCTTTTTGTCTAGAACTTCTTTGGATAGCATTTGTGCAGCTACAACTTGGGCTGGTCTTCCTACCTTTATTGCTCATAACAAATTGGATCTGGTGTCTAGGGGAAGAGCAGCCTTCAGCCCAGACGTGCTCAGGAATATCCTTCCTTAGAGTCCTCCCTGGATTTAGGTAGCTGGGGACTCTTTTCCAACACTGAGGAATGAATGAAAATGACATCGGATAAAAAAGGTTATGTACTCACCCATAGCTTTCTATCTGTTTTGTCTGTTTTCATTCTTCCTCAGTTTTCCTCCCACCAAACCCCCCCCCCCCCAAACACAGACACATAATTTACTCTTGGAAAGATAAAAGGATGCTGCAGGAACTGTTGTTCCTTTGCGTTCCAGATTCTGTTGCATTATAATTGCTTACTGCTTTGCAGGTCTAGGGGCAGCAGGCAAGATCTGAGGTATGTTAGGTGACTAGGGAGTTATGTGTAAAGGGAGGAGCTTGAGAGTTTGAGTTCCATGAGCTAGAAGAGGTGGCCGAGTCGGATTAGACCCCAACAGCTGAGGAATAATGAAAATGGAGAACACAGATGGAACGTTGTGGTGAGTACATAGCTTTTTTTTTCCTGATAGCAGAAGATTAGTAATGGTTCACATTTATTCACAGGCGGTGTTATGAATTTCTTGATTTGCTTCTCCAAGAATGGCAGACTCACTCTCTAGAAAGGTAAGAACAACTTTCCTGTAAGCTAGTTACCAATGTTTCGTTTATGGTATTAAAAACAGTGTAAAATGTCATTTCTCCACTGGCATTTTAGAGGTCTGTGGAAGAGGTTCTATTTATTGAATTGTTTTGCATAGAATGCAGTACCCTCTTGACAGAAAAGTACTGCTGCAGCTGTTTGTAAATTTGTGTTTGGACTTTCATCACAAGCTTGGACTGCATGGGCTTAAAACAGGAACTTTTCCATATGATGACCATCCCAAGACGTGTTGGGTTATGTTGATGTTTTTGGTGCTGTACTGCCACCTTTTTGCAATGCGTTGATATGAAGTTGGAGATTGTATGAGAGAGGCCGAGAAGCAGTTAAGTTTAGAGCGGCATAGCATATGTTGGTCCCCTGTTGGCATGCCATGGCAGCTCTAGTGTTCATTGGAGCAAAACATGTT